>NC_081771.1:3628893-3978060 GCF_963082965.1 Carassius carassius
CAATGGAGCTGTGATCAGCTTAATCTTACCATGCTTTTGGGAAACACAGCCCTGGTTGGTTACCTTGAAAAGGCTGGTTGCTTTTAGAGTATAATGACAAGAAATTGGTTCGACCAATGAGTCTGAAGTAAAACTGTAGCCTACATAGAATGGAAGACAAGGGGAATGTTTGAGGAAACCTGTCATTATTTTTGCAATTCTATAAGTGATTCAAAAGTTACACCCTGAACCTTTAAGTTGATGAACTGAGACGACTCCTTTCTGAAGTGAATGACTGACATATGATGCTTATGTTTGTTTATATGTACAGCATGCAATCAGATATCACTAGGTTTGTGTGTGAGCACAAGCACATTTACACACACAACTCAACATGAACGACTCACCCCACAATCGGCTTTCACACCCAAACCTTCAGACAGCCTCCGTCCGAAACCGGCGCTTCTCGCCAAAGTGAAAACGAAACACTATAAAACAACATTTAGCTCCGTCATGATGTCATCGTCCCTCTACTCATTTTAACTTATCAGTTCTACATTTAATGAGTCCTCAGATGCTGAGAGCGCTTACCTCGGGCCAATAAATTCATGCAGAAGGGTTTAGCTATTTTGATTTTCCTTTTCAGTTTGCAGGGCACCATGCTGCAAACACCAACCGCTTCAGACTCCAGGGAGGGTCACGCACCTCTGAACGCATCTGACCGGAAACTTTATAACAGTGGAGACCTTGGAATCAACCTAATCGTGAAAAAACGAACGAAAATAAAATATCACAAACCTGTTCCCTCACATGGCATTGCCATATATTATAGCTTGTGATGAACACACCTTAGTGAGTCCAATCGGAGAGAGATTATGTAACGTTTTTGCAATTTTAACAATCTTAGACCATACAAACATAAGTTTTATAAAGGATTAAATATTATTAGTGGTGTAATGTTATTAGGCAAGCATCACTATTATTGATCTGAACAGTGAGGGATGTCTTAATAAAAATTATATAAATTAAGTTACATAAAAAACAAATTTAGTGTTTTTTTTAAATGCTTTAAAATCAATGTGTAACTGTAAACTTAATATTTATTTTGACATTTTTTTTGTAAAAAAAATGTAACCATATTTCATTTTAATGTTAAACTGTTATCATTATAATAATAATTAATGGAAAGTATTGACACTTTCTGTTGATAAAAAAAGATTGAAAACAAGCAGCTTTGTTATGTTTGTCATAATTACAGCAGAACATAGTGGTGAAAATATTATTTTTAATCATATATATATATATATGCATAATGTGCATATGTATATATATTTTTATCATATCATATTAACTTATAAGGGCCTTTAATATTTTGTTAGATAACAGAGGAACTTCAAGTCAAAAAGTTAGAGAACCACTGTATTAAATGTAAAGATGAAAGATACCTCAAACTTTAACTTTTCTAAGTGATCAGATTTATTATTTTACATCTACATATTTTCATGCACATTTTTAGAAAAATGCTGCATGAAAACATGAAAATGTGAAGAAAATGTTCAAAATGTTCATAGAAAACTAAAATGCAAATTTTAGATGGATAAATGTTTTATTCAGTAAGTAGACGTACATAATTAGTATTAGAGGTGTGCTTTTACTTTTCCAACCATCCACACTTTCCATGCACATGATTTTATGTACATGTAGATACATTTTTTATTCAGTAAAGAACACACACACACACACACATATATATATACATAAAGTAAACTACAATTTAATAAATACATTTCTAGATGCAAAAAAGTATTAAAACTGTACATAAATTGTGCAGTTCTTTGTGCTAAGGACATTGAACAGAGGTCTGTGCAGTTTGTTGAACAGAGGTTTGCTTTTACTTTCCCAGTCATCCGCAATGTTTTTATGCAAATTTGGAGAAAAATGCTGCATGAAAAATTCAATGATGCACATTAAAAAAGTGACTTTATAAGTCATTTGACTGAATAATTCACTCAGAACCATTGAATTAATATCACTGCACGGTTTACTTTTTAAAATTTTAAGCCAAAGTCACCACCTAGCAACCATAATACACTATCCCCATAGGCAAGAACCGCTCCCATTTACTTTTGAAAATCTAGTTAGTAGGAGTTGGTTGGTTTGGGCTGCACTCAAGAGTTGGCAAAGATTTTCCCTGGTAAGCAAACGTCTTCAGAAAGACTCTTTTTAGTCTTCTGGAGAGGGCTCCCCGTCATAATTTTTGAACAAACAAAGCAGAGAAAACAAAATGTCAAAAACCACAGTTTATTGCCTCTGCCCTTTAAAAGGCTCTCTCTGTTCTGGCCAGCAGCGGCTCTGGATGGCAGGATAGTAAGACATCTTTCTGTCATTCTAAACTGAGGAGCCATTTGTGTTCATTTAAGAGCTCTTCGCCTCCCGAACCCTGCCTGACATCACTCGCTAGTTGAACTTTACTATACCAATGCGTCGTTTACTCAAGTGTGCCGTTTTATTATCAGAAGTGCTATTAGATGAGAAAGAAGTCTCCTTGCGCTTTATAGGCCTTGGGTAAGAGTTTTAGAAGTTGGTAGAACAAAAATATGGGCATTTGTTATGCAACCACATGAGAAAAAAAGGAACAGCAAGTTGCCTGAAGGTTTAACTGAGCTATTAAATAACTCGCCATATTGTTAGTAGCCTATTTAGAGGGGCTGCACTCTTGTTTTGGAGTTTAAATTACCATTCAGGGTATGAAATGGGGATCTGGTACTTAAAGGGGGGTATCGAGTAGCTCAAGCCCTCCTGTTATAGCCCCTAAACTGGCCTGCTTGATGTCTTCTCCTTTGGAATGGCATTGTCCCATGTTAGCATAACGTTAGTGTTTCATTTGGGAGCTGTTTGCTGCCACTGTAAAGAGTCAGATGGGACATTCAATGAAAAACAGGCAGCAGTAATAAAATAGCAACTAAACAAGGAGCCACTGAGTAGCGTCGGCCTCCTACAGCGCTGCAGGGAGCAGAGTGCAACTCAGATGCCCACAGCCAAAATTGAGCATGTCTACAAACTGTAAACAGACGCGTGCCATTGTATATTGCATTTAAAAGGCTCGAGAGTGGCCATTGGGATTGTTTAATTGTTTATTCATAACCTGGCAACAATATGAAATAATATATAAATAATAGCATGGAAATTTACAGTAAAACTGGCAGCTTATGAACTGGAAAAAAAAGATTTTTCGAAGCTGTAAATAATGCAAAGGTTATTGCCATACATTTTATTAAATAACATACTAGTTTTAGTCTTTCTACTTCAAAATTTTATATTTAATTCAATATTTTACTTGTGGTTTCTTTGTAATTAATTGTGAAATTTACTTGCAAATGTATTATTTACTATATATATATGAGAGTAAATTCTTCTACACCAAATTTGTTGGCAGAAATGTAATATACATTTTCTGTTTTTCCACTGTAAATGACATGGTATCTCATAGTTTTAACTTCCATAAATCATAGAATTTTACAGCAAAATTACATATAAGGCAACATATCAATAATTTTCCCCTGTATATGAGAAGGAAACTTACACTTAACCAAAGGTTTTCAATGTAGCAATTTTATATTTTATGTTAACACTTTATAATAACAGTGAATAGTCCTGTACTAATACCTAAATTAAATGTAACTATAATATTAAATAATGATGAGTTAAGGCATGTACTAATCAAAAACTAACCTTGTACTAATCAAAAACTAATCTGCCAATTTCATTTCTAACCACTAGAAACTTGAGTCATATCATGACTGCATGTGTACTGACATGTTGCCAGAGTGCTTGTTATTTACACATGAATTCACATGACTCATAATAAAAAATGCATTGCATTTGGCTCTATAGAGAAACATCCCTTAATACAAAAACTCATAAAATACCAAGCAATTGTTATTACAAAACCTAAATAAATTAACACGGGATATTCTTTAAACAGAGTGGGACACTTTCAGAATCTTTCTGTCATTGTTTAATTTATTTTTATGACAGTGGTGACTAATACTGAGTTACCACAGTTTTATTGTTGTAACTAGAACTGCAACTGTGGTATTTTCGTGGAAACTATGGTTGCCAAGGTACATTTTTCAAGGAGCCGAAAAATCTCTCCAAACCACAGTTTATGTCAAAAACGCACCATATGGTTATTGCAAATATTGTAAAACCATAGTAGTTTAATATGAGATGTTCTTCAAACAGAGTTTATTTTTTCATGAAAAATGGTGAGTAATACCAAGTTACCTCTGTTTTCTTTTTCATATATTAACTCTATTATTGTATTTTAGCACATTTTCTTTCCTAAATAGGATGGTGTCTCTAATAAATCATACTGTAGGTCTATTCGATAAGTTAATCATATCAAGACTTTAACAGCCTAAGCTATACGTCGAATGATTTATAGACGCTGATAAATTGTTGAGCATTTCATTAGCTACACGCCTCTCAACAGCATTTAACTTACACCTCGTGCATTACATGCGCTTTCACAAATAGGCCTGTTATGCTTCGCAATTAGCACTGAGTGAGTGTTGCACCGCTTCAGGCAACGCGTCAGATCTGGCGGTCTCTCTGAGGCCCTTAAACCCCGTGCAGTTGTTATTGTGTTACCAAATACATGAAAGATATGAGGTCAGCGCTGCGTGTTGTGTACAGGTCCGCAGCGGCTGCCAAGCAAAACACGCGTGGCCATGCCACCGTTTAGTCCAAGCTAAGCAGCGCATACAAACACGTTCCCGCCAGCGCTGTCGACTTTCAGCATCTCAGCTTTCAGCACCAAACTCTGTTAATTGATTCTCTGTAGAGTAATTGTGTGATATACAATTTCGTGGCGAGATGCTGGAGTAATTGGTCATGTTGGAGCGGCTTTTGGCAGGCCGTCATACTTTCAGGGAAAATTTGTGTGTAAGAGTGAGAGAAAAGTATTTTATGCACTGAAATACCCTAATCACCGTGTCGAAAATTTGCCTCAAAATGCAGAGGATGGTACAACTGGAAAACATTAAAATCACTGTTGGCTATTCAGGATTTATTCTTGATTGAACCGCCTGGTTTTCAGGAGTGTGCGAGCACCGATGGCAGGTTACTGTCTATCAGATGTGGTTTTTATTATGAAGGGTGTTTATGACATTTCTTTCCACCTAAGCATGACAGGCCGCATGCCAGGAAACTCTGAACAAATGCATCCTTTGCTTTGTTTCTTTCTCATTCAGTGTACAACTGAATAGCAACATGTGTGAGGCCTTAGCGTCTTCACACATGCTGCTTTTCTGTGGTTCACTAGAGGCAAGACTACTATATGAAAAATGGGCATTTTTAGTGAAAATAAGTTTATTTACATAAATTCTGTATTTTATTTTTGTAAACAAACTGCCACTTAAAAGTTTAGTGTCAGTTCGTTTTTGAAACATAACTTGAATTTTATAAGTTGAAACATAAATTGACCTCACCAAGGCTACACTTATTTGATCAAAAATAAAGAAAACTGTAACATTTGTAAAATATTATTATAATTTAAAATACTGCTTTTTATTTGAATATATTGTCAAATATAATTTATTCATTTGACGCAAAGCAACATTTTCTAATTTGCTGATTTGGTGCTAAAGAAACATTTCTTATTTTCAATGTTGAAATATAAGCTGTCTGAACCATGACAATTTTGTAAATAAATAGTATATATAATGTATTTACTGTCACTTTTGATCAATTTAATGGTTCCTAGCTAAAAAGTATAACATAAAATAAAAATATTAAAACACGTCACTGATACAATTTAACAGGTAGCAGTCTTCCCTGCATTTCCAAAAAGCATTGTGAGTCTAAAGTAGATTGTAGAAACCATTGGCATCAATTATCTCTACAATCAATTTTCATTGCTTTATAAAAAATGCAGCCTAGATCTTTTACACTAAAGTTGCGTGGCAAAAAATTTGATGGATTTCTGATTTATTTCCACTTCTGAAAGTGGCCTAGACCAGAATTAAAAATGTGACATAAATTCCACATTTAACTATGAACACAGCCATAGTCTCGATTTAGTGTGGGTGGATAAGAGGTGAAACATCGCATTTATACCACCTCTTAAAATAATAAAACTTCCTCAGTACCACATAGTTCAGCGGTACCCTTATATACTCTCTTGGGAAACTGGGTGGACCTAAATGACCTTTGCAGTCAACTGAAACCCATAGCACTCCAAGATTCAAAAAGGCATGTTGTGAGTAGCTCTAGTGTCAATACTGGCCCTGCCAAACATCCTCACCATAACTTTGGCCAACCTTACACAGCATGCCGAGTTCCGAGATTTGACTTGCAAGAGAGCGTTGGAATTGTTTGCCAGTGTTTTGCTGTTTATGATGCCCTGGGGTGATTGTTTTGAGAGTTATAAACTAATGCAAATTTCATTTGAAATCAACCAATTAAAGAAGTATTAGGGCCATTGCTAACCTTTCTTCACCTCGCACCAATGGTTCAAGACGGAATGTAGATTCTTGGCGTTTCTCAACCTTTCCAAGTTTCCTTTTTAGTGTGAAACATTCGAGATAGCCATGATGTTGCTCGCCTCAACCCTACATGACTAAGAACAAAGCTATGCCATTGCTCACGACTAATTTTCCTCTAGCTCAGCTGGTGGAGATACTGAAATCACTTACTGATAAAATGTGTATGTTCAATGTTGCTTTAGCATCTAAAAAATTTAAATTATTATAATGTACTGTACATGTTTATGAGCTTGCAATCCATGGCTATTAATCAGACTAGATCCTGGTCCTGGGAAAAGTGTATGTTGTTAAAAGTCATAGTAATACATTCAGGTTGAAGTAGATGTCCTTTTTTCATTATTTTAAGTTAAAGAATCCTGAAAAAAGTATCATGGTTTATACTAAAATACTGATTTCAACATTGATAAAAATCATATAAAAATATTTCTAGAGCTGCAAATGATTTCTTAAGGATCATGTGACACTGAAGACCTCAGTAATTGCATCACAGGAATTAATTAAATATATAAAAACACAAAACGGTTAACTTAAATTGTAATCATTTTTCACAATATTACTGTTTTTTCATCAAATAAATACAGCCTTTGTAAGAATAAACATTACATTCAAAAAAAAAAAACCTTAATTCTTACCAACCTCAAACTTCTGAATGGCAGTGTATTTCCAAGTGAAACACGATTTTCAACAAGAATATTTTTAGCTGATCTAGCGTTATCATTTTGGATTGTGAAACTGGCTCTTAAAGATTAGAAGGAATTCATAACATTATCTTAAAAGCAAATTATTGCATTTTTTATTTCAAAATTCGCAATTATGTGCACCAATGATTAGTAGGCTAGGTTTATTTTGTACAGATTAAAACACAGTACTATATAGCAATGCCAAGGTCATGGGTTTGATTCCCAGTGAATGCATGAACTGAAAATGCGTAGTTGAATGCAATGTGCCTGCCAAATGCATAACTGTAAACGATATATCCTGATCAAACAGGCCTTTTTACCAATGCAACTGTAAGCAGTGAATAAAAATAAAAGAACTTTTTTGTTCATGCTAACAACATCATTAAGCTGCGCCGACATGTGCAATCAATTTTATAATTCACAAGTATCACATATACGACAGCACATTTAAATCAATGTTAAAGCAACTTTGGTACAAGTTTATCCAGCTGTAGTTTGTTATGCTAATTTGTTTACACAGCTGTCAAGAACAAGATGTTCAGAGGTAACACTTGTTTGATTGTTTACATCAGCAGTGACAAAAAGAATCCATTTGAAAGCACTTCTAGAATGAAATCGCCAACCTCTGAACTCAGGAACTCTTTGCTTGTGGGCACCTCCACCCTACCTCACTATGCCGTACCCCCAACTCTAGAGCCACTTTATGGTGGGGGTTTATTTTTCTAAGGCTAAACTTTACACACAGGGCAGCTAATTAGGCCTGGGTTTGTTGTTTCACCTACGTCTGTGTCACACGAGTGAAATATAATGATATGTGCTGACCCTTCAACTTTGCATGTGTTGAGTTCTGCCTTTTTATGATATGTGCAACTGGACTTTATGGAGAAGGTCACAGTTTTATCTGCCAATTTCATTATCTCAGATGAGAAAACATGATTGGTTTGGTATCTTTGTTGTTGACTTTGGCTTTAGGGTTTTTCAGATAACTACAATAAAAGCCACATTTTTAGACAAGTACTTCAGTCAAGTTAAAAAAAAAAATCGAAGTACACTTAGGGCAAGTCAACATTTGTGAAACTGTGATGTTCCCTTAAAGCGGACCAAGCTGTAGCAACAGGCTTTTCATGCTTTTATGGCTTGTAACTGACTGTAGACACCATATATTTACATATTTCCTAGTTCCTGTGTGGTCTGCAAACCTTATAGCCCAAATGATGCGTTTCTGGGTGATTCAGGAGTTAAATACTGGAGAAAGAAATATATACTTGTATAGGTAGAAACTTATGTAGAAAATATTAACATGCTTCAATTCATTGTGAACTTTTCAGTAATGGACTAATCCTGCAGAAAAGAGCACACTTGAAGCTTATGTATTGACATTTGCTGTGCATGATTGGTCAATATTTTCCTTGCCTTGTTTCCAAACCTTGTCGCCAGTCTGTCCTTCATGCCAAATTGACATACCAACAACGTGCACACACACTTGACACACTTCTACTCTCGCTCACACACACACACACACACACAGCTTGCCTAAGCGAGATGGTCGTTGCACATGGACCAACGCTTCTTATTTATAGCTCTCTTTCCCAAGGTTTTTCTCACAGGAACGGGAGCAGAGCAGGAATCGAATGTTTCCTCTCCTGTCTTCATCAATCACTCCTTATTAATCCAAACATGCTAGAGAAAGCAGTCCTCGCTTCACTTGAGGAAAAAGACCCATTTTGTTTTCTGAAAGAAAAAGTGTTCTCATTGAGTCAAGCCGAGTTTAGAATGAACCCTCTCAAGGATTCAATGGGTTAAGAGAGGTTAAGGTATAACAGTGCAACTGTGAGAGATGGTGAGAGGTTCATGTATAAATTTGTTAAATTTAGTGTGTGACTCATCCCTCACATCCTTGTGTTACTACAATGAATGAATCAACTCTGATGAAATGGGTGAAAAAAATCCTCTGGCAACCACCCAGAACACCTTAAGGCTGGAACTGTAAGATGCAAAGTTACGTAGTCACATTTATAGGAAACAAAGTCACAAATATAAGAAATGAATTTGCAAATGTCAGAAAGATGAAATTATGAGAAATAAAGTCACAAACATGATTAAGTTGCAGTTATAGAGAGATAAAGTCACAACTTTGAGATATGAAGTTGCAAAAACAAGAAATACTCATAAATGAAAAATATTCATAATCATAAGAAATGAACTCCCAAATGCAATAAAGTAAAAAACATGAGAAATAAATATGCAAATGTAAGATTAAGTTACAGTCATGTGATACAAAGCCACATTTTATGAAATTGTCACATTATGAGATATGAAGTAACAAAAATTTGATATAATTACAAAAAAGTCAAAATGCAAATCTGAGAAACAGTTGCAATCATGACAAAATAAAGATGCAAAGTTATGATTAAGTTGCAGTGCCTTTTGAGAAATTTTTACATTTTGAGATATAGTCTATTTTTTTTAGATATAATGTGTGAAATAAAGTCCCAATGCAATAATTAAAGTGACAATTGAGAGAAATAGTCACAATTACAAGAAATAAAGATGCACATATGAGAAATAAAGTCACAAACATAAGCTCAAAAAATTTAAGTTACCAGAAATGAAGTAACAATAACTCTATTTTTTTTACACTTAAGGAATAAACAGGCTTTAGTAGTTTGCTGATATGACCTTGAGTAAAGCACTAATTCTTTCATAATGAACTGTATGTTGCATAGGATTTAAATAAATTACATTTAATCTGTGCAGAACCACATCACTGTCCCATATGACTTCACCCAACTGCTTGCTTGTTTTTTCAGGGATGGGTGACATGGGGATGAACAACATTCAGGCAGTTCCTCAAGAGGCCAGCTATAATACTACCATGTTACGGCCCCCTCACCTCCTCCTGTTTCCTGAAGGCATAAAGGTGCAGCAGTGAAAGCAAGACAAATATTTCACTGGTAATAACGGTGACATTTTCCTTCCTGAGTTTAGAGTGAAGAAACAGAGAGACTTGTGACATTTAAGTTAAAACTCCACAGCTATGAGGAAGAACCTCTCACCTAGCATAAACAGTTACTCGGAAAGCAATGCAAAGACAACTCAAACATTACCTCATCTACTCCCTGCTGTGAAAACATCCCTACTTCAAAGTGCCCGAGTGTTTTTGGGACTTTTACGTGTGTGCCATGCAGAGGGGGGCTCCATGTATTATTTTTCTAAATCGTTCATGCAGAAGGGGCATTACATATTTTTGTGATTTTTGGATGTAGCCAGGCAGGAAGTTGCATCGATGCCCAGATAACTTTGAACAATTAGTGGACGCAGCAATGCTCAGCCTTGCTTACTTTGTGGCTTGGGAGCTGTGAAGCCA
This sequence comes from Carassius carassius, assembly GCF_963082965.1. Classification (NCBI taxonomy): domain Eukaryota; kingdom Metazoa; phylum Chordata; class Actinopteri; order Cypriniformes; family Cyprinidae; genus Carassius; species Carassius carassius. The sequence goes on from NC_081771.1 coordinate 3,639,468, forward strand.
GATACTTATTCAACATTAATCTTTAGAACTGAATAGAGCCAACCATTCGTCATCTGATGTGACTTCTCTGTTAAGCAGCATGCCACTGTCTGACGACATCAAGCAGTTCACCTGTCGCTGCCAAAATGCTAAACATCCCTCTGCAATGCAGCTCAGTCACAACTAAGGACAGAAAAACCACATAAAGAATCATGTATGATTTGAGTTCCTCCTTCTCTCTGTTTCCCCTTTTTCATTTCAAATTCAACTCCAACATCAAATAACAGTTTGCAACACAAAAATGAATAAACTGCAACGTTAACATTAAGCACATTGTTATCCCCAACACAACAACATTGTGGACATGCTACAGTAATAAATAGTATTATTTTTTAATGATTTAAAACTACTTATTGACAACTAGGTAAAACCTAGTGGTTTGAGGGATAGTGGCAAAGCTTGGTAAATATTTAATATTACAGTTAATAAGATTTGGGGGAAAAACTTTAAGTATATAGTCTTATAATGTAATATAATTATTCTTTCTTTTTCCCAGGAACTTTTCCCCCCCAGATCTGTTGCTGTCTGGGCACTGAGCACCCGCTGATCCCATGGAGCTCACATCTCAGAAATCAGCAAAGCACATTTTCAAACAGGCGCTGTCTTAATAAATAAACTGCAGATTTGAGTTTTAAACAACTACTTTCTCGCCTGAAATACTTTTAAAACTAAATTTCATGACACAATAGCAGTAATGTTCTTAATTATGCGACTAAATGGTAGTTGTAATACAATGCTGCATGTACTCAACCAATCAGCATGTTCAGTGCCCAAGTCGCGCCCCCGAAAGTTCCGGACCTTTTTAAGGAGCAAATTTTACCTTGGAACTTTATTTAGATCCTGGTTCATGCAGTGAAAACAGTGCTTAAGATAGTCATTATTTTTTACACAGGAAAAAAACTAAATTAAAAAGTACACATGCTAATGTATATATAAAAAAATGTAAGCTGTATTGAATTTTTATTGTTTTGATGCTTGAAACCCTATTTTATCTTTGACACACACATATACATGTGTGTTTAAATAATTTTTGTAATAAACTGAGAACTGCATTTTGTAAACTGTCAAATATTTTTTTTTTTTCATTTCATAATTTTTGTACTTATTATAATATAGCTACAATAGCAGATGGCCTACGGCACAAAAATACCATAGGTACTACATGGCATTTTGGACATGTACTATGGTAATATTATAGGCCTAGTATACTTTTAAAGAGAGAGTTCATCCAAAAATGAAAATTCTGTCACCATTTACTCACTATCAAGCGATTACAAACCTGAATGAATTGCTTTCTCCTGCTGAACACAAAAGAAGATATTCTCTCAGTCACAATATGCATTTTGAGTAAATTATGATAGAAATTTCATTTTAAAATTAAATTAAATGTAAAAATTTTAAATGTATGCATTTAGCAGATGCTTACAGTGCATTCAGGCTATCAATTTTTACCTATCATTTTTGGGTTAATTACCACTTTAAGTATCTTATAATTAAAATATGTGGTACTGGCACAGTTCTTTTGTAAGTGTAGTTAGCTGGTCTACTCTAAATCATGATTAAATTATTTGTTACCTGTTTGTTACTTTTTTCCCCCAGGGTAGGACGGTCCAGTAACAAAGTAGTGAAAACACAAAACTAAATTCATAAATTGATTTCTCAGGGACATGACTAGAAGAGGACACAGGGAAATATAATGGCATAGTAATAAGATATGCTTACTTTGTGAGGCGTTACTGCCAACATCGGCGGAACTATATTCCACAGCGCTGATTTCCACACGGACAGCTTTAAGGGCGGCGCAGATTCTTTGACATTGCTGTGAAGGGAGAGGGACATAACAAACAGTTACAAAACGTGTTAGAAAGTAACAACTACTGATTTCTGTTTTATAGTTACATTAATACTCCATTGTAACTTCAGCGGAATCATGTATCGGCGAGCGCTGCAGTCCGCCGTTAGACAGTTATTAAACGCTTCAGCATCGAGAGCTGTCCCCGGAAAGGTAATTTATAGACACTTAAGTATCAAAAAAGGCAATGACATCACTTAAGTGCTTTATATTTGGGCCCTTTAAATATTTGTTCTCATTTACGTTCTAAGACGGGCATTTTAATGTTATTTGGAGTTATTATTTACATTAACAGTCTTGCCTAACCTGTACTTTTACAACACCAGGTGACATTATATATATATATGTATATGTATGTGTGTGTGTGTGTGTGTATATATATATATATATATATATATGTGTGTGTGTATATATATATATATATATATATATATATATATATATATATATATATATATGTTTTTTATAACATTTGTATACTTTTATTTATCTTATATATCTTGGTCAGTTAGTTTATTAGGAATATTAATACCAATTAAGGGATAAACAGGTGTCAGATCCCTGTATTTATTTCAAATTGGATTGGAAAGCAGTTGTCAAGTTTTATATTTTCTTCCCAGGCCATTGAACAAGATGCGTGTCAGTCCAGGGCTTTGGTGGCTTGCCGAATGACAGCGGATGTGGGCGTCCACAATCACTCACAATACAGAGTTCTTCACAGCACAAGAGAGGTGTGTGATGCTTTTTCTGATCTTGGTGTCCATTTGTTTCTTAGGAATCCTGGAGGAAGCCTCTAAGGAATCAACAAAAGTAAAAGATACATTACACTGATGGCAATTGACATAATGGAAAAAAAAAAAAAAACTGAAGAAGCAGGGTTCATTACTTTCTGCAAAAACATGCTTTTATATTGATTTTAGGGTGAAATATGAATGTGTTTTCATAATGGTTAAGAGATCAAAAAACACAAATGTAAGTACGGTAACATGGAAATAATGTTGTCAAACAAATTTACACAATCAAAACTATTAGGTAACACTTTATTATAACATCCTATTAGTTAATGCTAAATTAACAATGAGCAATACATTTGCTACAGTATTTGTTACGTTAGTTAATAAAAATACAACTGTTGATTGTTGGTTAATTTTAGTTCAGCTTCATTATGTTATATTAACGGATAGGGATTTTGATTTTTTTTTTTTATTTTAAAAATGTATTTTTAAATGTTCATGTTAACTAATGTAGTTAACTTCTATTATAAAATGGAAACTAACTCTGAAGTCTTGACAAATTTTAGTTTAAATAAATGTATGTAGCAACACATTTAATATTTTCTACAAAACTAATTTCATTTCTGATTCTGAAATTCCAAAAGTCTAAAGAAGTTGAGAAACATATTCTCATTTCCTCCCTATGCGCCCCCAAAGGGCAAGTGCTGATTATGGTCTACTAAACTTCTACTAGTCAGTATTCCTAATCATAGCAGTAAAACATAAAATCCAGGTGAGAAATCCATTGGGGAAGGTTTTATTGCATCCATAGTAGTGGCTTGAGGGAACATTTTCATTGCAGTGATGCCATAAAGTGTACCCAGGTTGAGCTAGAAATGATTGTAAAATGCTGATCTTAAACAGGAATAGCTGAACGATTTGACATTTTAATGGCCATTTGTCAATATTACAAATCAAAAGCCTTAGAGATCTTTCAAAAGGCATCTTGTAAATGAGAGAGTTAGTTTTTTCAGACACGTTTTGTTTTGTATTAGCATTCCAGTGAGTTTGTAACCTGCTTTTGTCAACATATTGTTTATATACACTGTCTGTATACACCCATGTGTTTATGCCAGTGTTTTATAAAGCTCTAATGCCAGATATGTTTCTATATTCTGTTACAAGCTGCATACTGTTAAAGAGACCCCACAGACTACAGATGAAGAGGTGGGGGCCTTCACCAAACTGATTGAGGCCATAGGCTTCACAGGACCCCTCAAATACAACAAATGGGTAAAGAAACAATCTCTAAATCTAGTGTTATGAATTTGCCCTTTATATATTGGTGTCACCCATCTATCACAATTTTTTATAAAACTGACACACATGGGTTACATTTCATGCTAAAACCAAGTTAAATATATATATTTTTTTTTTTGCTTAAATATTATAATTTTTTTTTTTTTTGCATTTAGCCCCCATTATTTTTTTCATTACGTTCATTATTAATTCTTATTAAAATGGTTTGCATTACTTTAATATGAAAAAAATATGATATTTAATTGAAATATTGAGATTGTTTAAATTAAGTATTTATATGCTAATATAATATTTTATTCCAGTAATGAGAATATAGTGGGAGTCACCTTTGATAATAATTTTTTTAAACACATTGCATTGTAGAGAGTTTGGTTGGATGTTTAGCTTAATTATCATAAAAATAGTCCTTTAAAAATAGATTTTTTTTTTATAATGGATCTAAAAATATGCTTATTTTTATGCTATATAGGATATTAAAAAAACATTTATTTTTAGTTGTATTTATGTATTTTTAATTTTGGGGTGAAAAATTAATTTTTTACATCTACAATTGAATTTAGTAGTTTACTGGCACCGTCTTAGCCTCCACACCCCTTAAACATCTTGACTTTGATGTAGACACTGTCACGTTTTGGTGTTGGAATGATGACTTCATCTCGTACCACTACCTGTTTTGTGTTTTCAAAAGCTGGGGCCACACTTTGTGAAATCTGAGATGACCTTCCATGCTAGAGTCATCAGCATCACACTGCTGTCTAAAACTTCAGCATGTCTGCTTCATTTTGGGGCACATGTTTGGCTTGATAGACCGGACTGAAAATGTGAACACTGCCGTGTCGTGGCCAATTTCATCAGTTTCTGCTTTTGATCACTCCAGATTGAGTGACTTTTTGATCATGTGTGTCACAAATGTCTCTATTCTTTTGCAGAAAATTAAGATAGCTGCCTTGCGCATGTACACATGCTGTGTAGAAAGAATCAACTATGACGAGTTTTTTGAAAGTAAGTATTTTTGGTCCTGAATCTTTTAGCTTTTTACACTCAGACCGTATTATGGCCTAATGAGTCTTATGTCATGCTCAGTGAAATTTTCGGAAGAACTCCTAAACACCCCTCACTTTATCCGAAATGTTGAAATGAGCGTACAGGGACTTTTTCAGCAGCACCTGAAAGATTTATGTGGCACTTTACAGCTGTGTTATGTTGTTTTCTTTAGCTGAGGAAAAAACAGGTGTAAACCCAATAGCGGTTTTGGAATCGGAGCCCAAGTCTGCATTGGTTTGGCTACGTGTTGTTTTCTCCTTCTCTCTTGTGATGTCCTGTACTCCCTCTCTTTCTCCCAGAATGCTCTCTCCCCGACACGCTCAACTCCTGGTTCTTGGTGGCACAGCTCCACGTTTGGTGAGTTTTTGGATGCAGTTTTTCGACCCTGTGTCATGCAAATTCTAAATCCTGTATTGTTTTTTTCAGAATTTCCCAGAATTCTGTAATTTTTAATTAAATTCTGACACATTTTTTTAATTCTGCAATTTGCCAAATTTTCAGGATTGCCAGAATTAATAATTATATGCAGATTGTATATTCTTTATTGTCTTTCCTTAGTTGATTAGTTACAGAGAAGTAGTGTAGATTTCTTTTTACATTTTTATATCTTTCTTCATTTGTTTAAAAATGTGTCCATATCCAGATTTTTTTTTGTTGGGACTTTTATTGTTTTGGCTTATTTAATTAGTGATTAAGAACTGTCCATTTTATATATATATATATATATATATATATATATATATATATATATATATATATATATATATATATATATATTATAAAAATATATAGATAAATGTAAAATGTTTTATATCATTATAATGCAAATTAATTAATTTCAAATTCATTGTAGACATTACTATAAATGTCATTTATTTAATTAAGTATTTGATTAATACTTCAAACTAATTTTTAATTCAATATGAATGTTGCTACAAATGTCATTGAAGTATTTAATTCTTTAAATTTAATCGTCTTTAAATTTAGTTCTTTAAATTTAATCGTCCACGTCACCTATGCCAAAGCCCAGGTGTTTAGGATTTGCTGATCTTAAAAAAAATGAGTGAATATGTGTTATTGTCAGAATGAGACTTCTGATTAATGGTGGTGGTTTGGTCCCAACACTCTGTACTCTTCCAGCTAAAGGCACATGTTTGTGCTTATAGCCGTGAATCTGCATGATGACTGTGTTTGAGCAGAGACACAGGCAGTCGGTTTGTCAGGCTGTCTTGAGTCCGCGCTCTGCTCTGCTCATCTCTGTTCTGCTCTGACAGGATGTGTCTGGTTCGGATGCGGCAGGAAGGCAGAGCTGGCAAGTACATGTGCCGTTACATCGTCCACTCCATGTGGGAGGATGTGGAGCAGAGGAGCAAGATCATGGGAGTGAGTAGATGTGTTTTTGATTCAACTGCCTCTTTTGAAACACCTTGCCAGACGTATTTTGTGCTTTTGTGTTTTGCAGTCCATAATAGTTACCGTATTTTCCGGACTATAAGTTGCACTTTTTCTCATAGTTTGGCTGGTCCTGCGATTTATAGTCAGGTGCGACTTATTTATCAAAATTAATTTGACATTAACCAAGAGAAATGAACCAAGAGAAAACATTACCGTCTACTAGGGGTGTAACGGTAAGTGTATTCGTACCGGACCGTTTCGGTACAGGGCTTTCGGTACGGTGCACGTGTGTACCGGATGACCGAATGCAATATTTTGTGTACAGAACATAAGTACATTTTCGTGTTTCCAAACGGACATATTAAGTGGCGGAAGTCTCCGCGTTCAGCACAAATCCCGCCCTGCAGCTGATTCTATAAGGCCGGCGACACACTGGATGTGTGGCGCAAGCGTCTCAGCTGCGTGGCGTGTCCGTTTTTAATTCGGCTCCCATCTTAACAGGTTAGAGCTTGCAGACTGCCTGCGTGAGACGCGCGAAAAAAAAAAAAAAAAAAATGAATTATCGATTTTCAAATATTGCACCTGTCAAACATAGTCTATTTTGCCGTCAATACTGTTGACGGTGTCTTTTAACAGTAGGCTTTATATTTATACTCAACATGAAGTATAGATATTGTTGTCATGAAGACAAGAGCCTGGTCTATCGGCGGCCTCCCTCTATGTCACCTGCAGCAGCAGCGCGCCAGAATCGTGCCTGACGCGGCGCTGGCGCGCTTCTCCTTTTGTAGGTGACGTAGAGGGAGGCCGCTTGTCTTCATGACAACAATATCTATACTTCATGTTGAGCATAAATATAAAGCCTACTGATGAAGGACACCGTCAACAGTATTGACTGCAAAATAGACCATGTTTGACAGGTGCAATATGCCAGTGTGTCACCAGCCTAAGGTTTTCAAAAGGCATCACGCGAGTGTGAACATCACTACAACTAGGAAAAAAACGATTGTAATTCAAACGCAGCTCGCATCGGCATTTAAACATACCTTTGCTCTTAATTCCGATCGGTCCAACGCAATAACGAAATCTGAGGAATTGGTAATGCTGCACTGTAATCATAGTTATTTATATTTTTCATTATATTTTATTATATGATATTGGTTTGAGACTGAGAGTATTTTATTTAGTCGAGAACTTTGCAGCGGTATTTTATTTCTTATTCGTTTTTTATTTTATATTTTATTAAAAAGTATTTTAAAAAAGTGTAAACAAATTGTTAAAAAAAAGTTTATAGTAATAAACAACCTGCAGTTTAATGTTTGCATTTCTTTCCCTTACTGTACCGAAAATGAACCGAACCGTGACTTTAAAACCGAGGTACGTACCGAACTGTGATTTTTGCGTACCGTTACACCCCTACCGTCTACAGCCACGAGAGGGCGCTCTATGCTGCTCAGTGCTCCTGTAGTTTACACTGAAAACATAGAGCACCCTCTCGCGGCTGTAGACGGTTATGTTTTCTCTTGGTTCTAAATAAATGTGACTTATAGTCCAGTGCGACTTATATATGTTTTTTTCCTCATGACGTATTTTTGGACTGATGCGACTTATACTCAGGTGCGACTTATAGTCCGAAAAATACGGTATAGTCTATCATCTGTCAACTTGATATTAGGCCATTTTGAGATCATCGCTAACTGATAACCATGCTTGTTTGACCAGTAAACCATAGTGTCAGTTTGCAAGATCTTAGAATAGAGCTTAAAGGGTAAGTTCACCCAAAAATTTAAATTAGCCCATGTTTTACTTACCCTCAAAGCATCCTATGTTTGTATGACTTCTTTCAGACTTTCTTTTTTCTCCTTGCTCTTCCAAGTGTTTGAATGAGAGTAAGCAGGTGGTTTTTTTTTTTCAACAGTCCAAAAGTAATAAAATAATGCACACACATCCGTAGTAAAACGTGCCTCACCTGGCTTCGGGGGGTGAATAAAGGTCTCCTGTAGCGATTTGATGCGTTATTGTAAGAAAACATCCATATTTAAAATGTTATAAATACTTTTTCTCACTTCTGCTGACTGTCATATATGGTCTTCTCGGGTCCTAAAATCTGTACCTGACTTAAATCCACCCGACCCGAGACATACATGATATAATTAGACCTGGGTCCGACTGGAACTGACAGCATTTATTTTCAAAACTGGACATGAATGTAATGACCGCTGCTTCATTTCTTTCATTTCATTATTTACTTCTATAGTATTAATGTTACCACAAGTTCAGCTTTCAGTTGTGACCAGTGGATTGGAAAAATAAATGAAATCGATAGCCTAAGAAATCATGGATTTGCTAGTGTTGTGTGCGACACTATTTACCTAATTTACGCAGAAGGACTTCTGCGGCTTTCCCTGATGGATCTCATATCTATGAGATGGATTTCTGTGTGCAAGGTTACAAATGTTTATTCCTTTTCTATGCGCATTTCCCAAAAGAACACACATGCACAAGTATGCATCCAGGACAGTTGAAAAGAATATGAGTCTTATCGGGCCTATTTGGAAAAAACACATTTATTTTAAATGACCAGATACCTTTTTATTATTGCCCCTACTAAATAATGATGAGGACTTTGTGCAAAGTGATGAAGTACACTTGAGTGAACATGAGGAGAACTGATTTCATACATTCACTAAAAATCAAAATGACAAAGAAAACAATGTTTGTGAAGAGAAAAGATCCTGCGTCATTCGTTTCTAGATGCCAGTTGATTTGATATATTTGACATTCTGACAATTTTATGTGTTCAAATACTGTTTGAGGTCACAGCCTATTAGTCTCATGAATCAAGTAATAAGTAATTTCTGCTTTTTATACAACAGATAGTTTGTCCGCCAAATGTTGTAGCTTGTGAAATGACTGTTGATCAGGTCTTTTGTTTTGATATGTTGAAAAATGGTGAAATACAGTAAAATACTGCCACACACATGCACACACACACTGTCAGGTTTTAGGATGTAATTACTATGCTCTACAGACTGTGGAGGCATTTGGAGCTGATCGCTGTCCAGTGGAGTAGCAAAAGGTGTTTAAATCTCTGTGAGGTCAGTAAAGATGACATGTTTCTGCTGTGCAGAGAATGCGCATATATATGTGTGTGTGTTTGAGAGGAAGCCAATGCAAGGCGCCTTAGGGGAACTGCTGTCAAAAAGGGTGGGAACAAGACTTCAACCCAGCTGTGAAAACAGAAATCTCTCTCTCTTTCCCCACACTTCTCTTTGTTGACACCCCCCCACCCCCATCTTTTCTACCTTCTGTCTTAATCTTAATATTAGGACTGAATTAGTATTGCTTTAAAGAACAAGTGCAACTCAGTCCGGATCTGTGCTTGACAAATATATATGGTACATAACATATAACAGTGTATTGCATAACACCGTGAACTAGTTAACATGAACCAGATCATACCAGAGATTTCTTTTGACTGTCAGCTAGAGTATTAGCAGTTTTGAGTCGTTGAGTAGTTTATTTATCCGAGGGAACAGCTCTTTGTTTTTGTTTTAGCTTAAGATAGAGAACGTGGTGTTCTCTGAGAGAGAGATAAACGAAAACCTCAAAGGTCCCGGTAAACAAAATGTTGTGCTTTTGTGTGAGAAGATTTGTTGGTGTGGCAAAATGCTGGTAGATTTGTTGAGCCTTTGACATTTAATGTTAATCCAGGGTTGGTATATAATCCTGAGTAGTCAGATTTCCAGATGTTTGATTTGTGAGGTCAACAGGTATATATATATATAAATTTTTTAAGTACTTAATGATCTCATTAACTGTTTTGAAAATAAAATCCTTTGTAAAAAAAAATATATATATATGTATTTACTTTTTGTTCCAATGGGCATTTGACTGTTTGCATTTACATCTAATCATTTATCCAAAGCAGTTTGCAAAAATAAACAAAAAAAAATTGTCACAAGGCCAACAATATTCGCAACATATATAATGCAGGAAACAAATATTTATTTCCTCTTGCATTTTGTCTTTTATTTTAGTTTTATTTTAAATTTAATTACTTTTTATTTAAGTCATTTTTAGTGGTAAGTAATTAAGCCTGGGTAGTCAGGTTGGTTACTAGTCAACAACTTTATTTAGATTTTATATATATATATATATATATATATATATATATATATATATATATATATATATATATATATATATATATATATATATATATATATATATATATATATATATATACAGTACAGACCAAAAGTTTGGAAACATTACTATTTTTAATGTTTTTGAAAGAAGTTTCTTCTGCTCATCAAGCCTGCATTTATTTGATCAAAAATACAGAAAAAAATGTAATATTGTGAAATATTATTACAATTTAAAATAATTGTTTAAATTTATTATACTTTAAATTATCATTTATTTCTGTGATGCAAAGCTGAATTGTTAGGATCATTATCACATGATCCTTTAGAAATCATTCTAATATGATGATTCATTATCAAAGTTGGAAACAGTTCTGCTGCTAAATATTTTTTCAGAACATGTGATACTTTTTTAGGATACTTTGATGAATAAAAAGTAAAAAAAAAAAAAAAAAAAGAAGCTATGTTTTTAAAATATAAATATTTTGTAATAACAATATACACTACTGGTCAGTAATTTGGGGTCAGTAATTTTTTTTCTTTTTTTTTATAAAATCAATACTTTTATTCAGTAAGGATGTGTTAAATTGATAAAAAGTGATAGTAAAGAAAATATATTATTAGAATATATATTAGAATTTTTTTTTTATTTTGAATAAATGCAGTTCTTTTTAACCTTTTATTCATCAAATATATTAGACAGCAGAACTGTTTCCAACACTCACGATCATGTGATAGACTGGACACTGAAGGCTGGAGTAATGATGCTGAAAATTCAGCTTTGCATCACAGTAATAAATTATTTTTTTAAAGTATATTCAAATAGAAAACTATTATTTTAAGTTGTAATAATATTTCACAATATTACAGGTTTTTTCTGTATTTTTGATCAAATAAATGCAGGCTTGATGAGCAGAAGAAACTTCTTTCAAAAACATTAAAAATAGTAATGTTTCCAAACTTTTGGTCTGTACTATATATATATATATATATAATTAACATATTATTAAAGCATACAAATTAAAGCATCAGATCTAAATTATATATATATATATAATTTAGATCTGATGCTTTAATTTGTATCCTGACAGTGAGCTACTTAACTTTCACGGTTTATTTTTATTTTTTTAAACTGATCTTATCCTATTAAGCACTGTTTCTAGAGCCAAACATGTTCATGCGGACGTCTTTGTTGTGTTTTGTGTTGTGCATTTAATTTTTTTCCATTGTTCATTTATTTTTATATTTCATAGTGTCCTACGCTTGCACTTAACTTGTGTAACTTGTATTAAATGTGTCTTTAAACCCCTGCATTCTGCTCTGTCCTGGTGCACTCCATCTGTTGTAGCTTCTCTGAACACATTGGGAAAATGAAAATTCTGAAATCATATTGAAAACATTCTAATTCTAATTAATCGACTATATGCCGAGGCAACTAAGTTGATTTTGTACATTTGCAGTCGATACAAGATGAAAAACACAATATGCACATTCATCTGTATTTATAACTACTTCTCGTCCGTCTGTGAAGCTGTCAGCATGTACAGTCTGTTTGTCTTAAAGCAGAGTTTCCCAACCCTGGACCTGGTGTGCCAGAAGTACACTGCATATTTTGTGTGCCTCTCTAATCAAACACACCTGATTCAACTCATCAGCTCCTCAGTAGCAGCTCCAAGACCTGAAATGGATGTGTCAGGAAGACATCCAAAATGCGTACCGTTAGGGGTGTAGGACGCAATAGTTCACTAAAGTATGAAAATTTTCATCATTTATGTCATTCCAAACCAGTTTGACTATAATTCTTCTGTGGAACACAAAAGTAAATGATTTTTTTTTTTGGTTTATATGCTGGTTGGATTCTCACTTAGAATTACATTGAATTTTCACACAGGGCACTTCAGGTAAAATATCTAGAAAGATGCAAAAGCTCAATGAAAGAACCATAAAGTAGAAATAAGGGGGAGCAAATGATGACAGAATCATAATTTTGAGTAGACTGTCCCTTTTTGTGTCAAACGACCTTGTGCTAGGTTTGATAATTGACATCAACCTTGGTTAAGTATAGTGTGAAAAGACATTTTAATGTGATTGACCTCTTTCCATCTCGCTGAGCAAGAAGCCTTGTTTGAGAGCAAGATGCACTGGAGTAAAATAAGTGCACTTAAAACACTTTAAATGTCCGCATTTGTGTGTGTGTGTGTGTGTGTGTGTGTGTGTATTTAATGAACTCGGCACCTCTCTTATGCCATGCTGTGCAATGACTTTTTCCATAATGTCACTTTTCCCCCTCTCCCAGAGCCTATAAATCAAAAATCTCCATTTTCTCATGAGGACTCTTAATATAATCCTCTCATTTTTCAGGTGCTCTGTTCAGCCAGTAAGATTTTACAAGCTTATTATCAATTTAACATTGGAACTGCAGTGAGTATATTAATAAGAAGGCTCAAATTTAAAGCCAGATGAAATTTGGGCTGCTAAAGTTGCCCCTAGCTAGGATTGTCAAACTCATTTTATGTCATGGACCAAAATGTCACCTTATGCAGTTTTATTATTATTATTATTATTTGGTAAAACTCTGTGTGCCATGCATAAATGATTTATAGGTAAAATGAAAAGGAGCATGTGGAATGTGTTCATCAGCATCCTTTAGATTTCATATATATACAAAATTAGAGATTATTAGAAATGTATTAATAATGATATTGACTGGAATAAGAGAGAACCACACTCTTTTCTTGTCTTTTTTTCCCTCCCTGATAACTGTATGTTGCTGTAATGAAAAAAGTCTTAACCAAATGTAATTAACTATGAATGACTGAGACATTGCTGAAATGTTTGAACAAATATTTTCAGTATTTAAATATTGGGCTCCTTATGAGCTCTGGGAGTGCATGTGTATTTTTTTTTTAATGATTTTTTTATTTTATTTATTGAAATGTACTGACAATTTTTGACACACATGACATAATTTCCTCCTATTGGCCCATTTATGTATATATTCCTATAGCTGCGATTGGCTCATAAACATGGCTTAAATAAACATGTTCAGTCATCAATTATGTCCAGCTGTCTTGATCAGAACTCATTCACATATTATATGAAATGAAATGTGTGTGAAATGGAAAAGGCGTTTGACTTTTGCCTTGTCATTTTGCCCAGCGGCTCGCTTCCATCACGTGTATGAAGTTGCTCTCAGTTTTTCGGAGCATGTATGTTGGTTTGACATGATTTTCAATGAGATGTGAGTGGGGTCGTGCTGTGGCGCATGTTTTGGCTGCAGGTACATTCGGGACCGAAGACATTTGACCTCTCAGTCCTGGCAGCGGCCATCGAGTGGCACCAAAGAAAAGTGACCTCATTTTCCATCATTCTTTCTTTCTCTTGCGTTCTTGTAGGTTCTCCTGCAGAAAAAATTTGCTAACATTACACATTCACTAGCAATATGGCAACTTTTTTTGCTTGTATTTTTAGTTATACAGTAAGATGAAATGTAAAAATGTTAATGTGTCATTTTATTGATTACTTGTTTTTTTTCAGAAATGTTTTGCCGGTTTAGCTCCACCCACTTTAAATCTAATTGGTCCATTGTCCGTCTCCACATAACTGCATATTAAACATCAAATGTTTTGATTGCACAACGTAACAAAAAGTGTCAGTCATTTCATGTTCAGTATGGCCAGACAATTAACAGACTGTTTATTCAGTTATTTTAAACTTTTTATTTGTGCCTTATTTACAAATGTTGTGCCTAAACAAATAAACCCTTAATATTTATAGATGCTATTTATTTTTACTATTTAGATTTACTGTTAGAGTTACTATTTATTCTACTTAATACTTAATGCCTTTATACCTTTAAACTTATTTGGCAAAATTACCTTACTTTATTTAGCCGGAAAGAAAGTTTTCGGTTTTGAAAAATTTACAATTATTGCAATACAAGTTTTGAATTATAATTTTTTTTTTGTTAAAGTCATTTTTTAATGTATTTAGTTGTAACTTAAAGGGACAGTTTGCTAAAAAATAAAAAATAATATTATGACATGAGGGCGAATAAACGATGACAGAATTGTCATTTTGGTTGAAGTATCCTTTTAAGTTACTACATAATGAAGTGATAATGGAATAACCCCCGATATAAACGGCTTGTATTCACTGGGAACGCCAGCTCTGTGAAGATGGGAACATCTGCGCACACTTTGACCTGATGTGGAAGTCTGTTTTCACAGGTCAGAAGTGAGGAGGTATTTCCCTTTGTGCCTGACCCGAATGCGTTATTTTTTAAGCTGTGAAAAATCGTGTGTAAACGGAGTGTAATCAGCGCGTCTGGCAGGTCCGAAACAGGTCGGTCCTGTTGGATCGGGATACAGTTACAGCGCTGGAAATGGAAGGACCCCCACTCACTCAATCCTCACTACGGTTAGGTTACTTCGCCTAATTGTGCTAAAATACTTGTCATTTGTGCCATGTTAGACCAGCCCCCCTTGAACTTTACCTCTACACACACTGACGAGAGTGTCGGGGCGTGTGTGTGTGATTCAGGAGTTTTTCTAAGCCATAGTAATAACAGTGAAGTGAGATATGACACTAATTTGGTGGTATAGGAGCAAGATTCTGCTTCACAAGCAAGTTTTTGGTCCCTTGGTCTGATTAGTGTGAGGGATTAAATATCCCAGCCTGGTTTTACCGACCTGCGTCACAACACGGGAAAGGAGGATGAAGGGATGAAGATGGATGTGTGGGAGGGGAGATCAGGGTGGACACTGGGAGGGAAAAATTCAAGAAGGGAAGCAAGTAAAAGGAGAGAAAAAAAACATAGTGAAGTATGTGAACGTTAATGCGCAGTACTGTAGGTGTTCCAGACATCTTTACTCAAGTATTGATCCATTGTGGCAGTGGTTAACCTAAAAAAGGTCTTGAAGTTGATTCTAAAAAGAATCTTTTCTCTGATTCTGGTACTTTGGAAATCTGGTGTCTGTAGTTGATTATGCATGTTGATTATGCTGTCAATCAATTGTAAATATCAATTTGACACTATCAGACTGAAGGGTGACTATTGAATAAACATGCTGTTGTTTTCTGTAGAGCTGCTTATAGCTGAATTTAATTTGTTTCATAATTGATGAACTTTGCAACACTGTAACTCAACTGAATCAACATTGATCTCAATTCAGTTGAACAATGACTATTGCATTCTGTAGAGATTTTTAACTGTTTAAATAGAAGTTGTTTTATAATTGACTAATTTTGACTGAATTGAATCAACATTGAACAAAACTGAGCTGAACTAAGACACTATTGTAGAGCTGCTTAACAGTTAAAATTTTTTCGTAATTGAATTTTGCAGCAAAATTGTGTTACTGTAAACAGCTTTGAAATATGCATTATTTAAAGTATTATTTAAATAAATGGGAATTAACTTTTTACTAAACTAATTAACTTTTCCATTAATTCATTTGTTGACCAGTAGTTGGTGACTGGTGAATGTCTTTTTGAGTATTTTAGTAAATATTTGAACAGTTCACTCAGATTTGTTCTAAAGAATCAATTGAATCGATCAACTTTTTCATCAGTTCATTTGGTGACCAGCAGTTGGCAACTGGTGAGTGTCCTTTTGAGTAAATATTTGAATAATTCACACAGATTTGTTCCAAAAGAGTCATCTGATTCAGTCGACCTGTTCATTGATTTATTGGGTAACAAGCAGTTGGCAACTGATGAGTGTCTTTTTTTTTTTTTTTTTTTTTTTTTTTTTTTTTTTTTTTTTTTTTGAGTATTTCTGTAAATATTTGAATCATTCGATAAAATTGGTTTCAAAAGAGTCATTTGAATCAATTGACTTGTTCTTTAATAAATTTGGTGACCAGTAGTTGTAATCATTCAATCATATTTGTTAATTTGAGTAAATTGATTTGTAGCGTTCTCTGGAAGCAAAAGAGAGTTGCTCAGAATGAACGTTCACATGCTTGCGCCGAATGTTTCGAGCTGTGGGCAGGAACACAAAGGAGAGCGAGCGAGCGAGCGTGCAGAGAAGACGAGGCGGGTAGAAGATTTAAAGCACAGCCAGATGAGATTGATTATTTGCAGGTCTGCGTAATTATGCACAGGTGCTTTTCTGCCCTGTGCGCACACGAACACGCACGCACACGCACACACACACACACTGTGACCCGACATACAAGACTTAAGAATAAACACACTTATTTTGAAAATCTCCCCACCCAAAACCTCCCAAGGGTTGGTGTCTGTGGCCGTTGTGTGTTTAGATTCATATGGAGCGACGCACCTGGGCAGGCCCCTCGCTTCAGATCCACTCCTGCTTTTGTTTTCGTCCACATGTTTGATATTTAATGCCAAGGACTATTCCAGCTCTGACTAAATGCAGAACTGTGACCTCAGTATTAGGCAGGGACTCAATCGCTCCATCACCTGTTAGCATCTAAATGATGCTTTACAAATTCAACAAGTCATGGTGTGAGAATCTGAGAATCTCATCTTTGTGTCTTTTTTTTTTCTCGTAGTATAACATTACTGTACTTTTCATGTTCCAAAATGATCTGTTAATGGCTCATTTTTATTTTATTTTATATTTTGGATCAGTCACTAGTTATGGCAAATTGGTATGAATATTTTGTTGTGTTTTGATTATCTAAATGATGACAAACAAAAGTCACAGTGAAGAATCTCCACTCACATTTCTTTCATTCAAGGAATTATATAATTGTACTTTTCAATGGCTGATTTTAGGGTCCAAAATGATCTGTTAATGGCAATACATTTTTTTTGTTTTTAGATTTATCTAGTTTTATTCCTTTTGATATTAGAATTATTTTACATCATCATCAGAATTATTGGCCAGTGCCCATAATATTAACATTGGGAAGTTGTGAATTGTGATTAATCGTCCTGACTAATATTTCGGTTGGATACTAATTGTCCAAACTGCTGTCAATATTGTGTTTTACTAATTTTTTTCATGTGTCCTTGATGCTTTAAAAAGGTAAACAAAGGTCACAGTAAAGAATATCTACTTATATTTCTTATTTTAGGTTAAATATGATGTGATTATACTATTCAGTAACTGGTTTCAGGGTCCAGAATTAGCTTAATTAATGACTAAAACAACTTATTTTTATTTTTAACTGATAAATGTAATTGTATCTTTTTATTCTAGTTAAGTTCGATTGTTTTCTTTAGTTTTATTATTATTTTAAGTTCAGGTTTTTTTTTTTTTTTTTTTTGACAATAACCTTATTATTATTATAAGGTTATTGTCTAATACCGATAATATCCCAGCAGAAAATTATGAGAATTATGATTTACTGGCCTGACTGACAGACTGTTTGTCTGTCACTCTAGTTATGGTGAAGTGGTCTGAATATTGCCTTTTAACTCATTGTTTCTCGTTACCTTTTTCATAGATTGATGCCATTCAAAGGAAGGAGAGCATGAAGGTGATGACGGAGACATTCTATGCTGCACTTTTTGGTTATGATGAGGTAAGCGGTTAAGCCCAAAGTTGACTATTATCAGTACTAGTTTTTCATATCGTAACTCAAGAGTTAACAGTATGTTTGGCATCTCTTCTGTATGTTTCAGGGAATTCTTTCAGACGATTGCGTTCTTGCGGCAGCGCTCTGGAGAAACATGTTCAATAGACAGTGTGAAGACCCCAGACAGCTCGAGCTGATGGTCGAATACGTCCGCAAACAGGTCAGTGTGTGTCTTTGCACACGTGTGTGTGTGTGTGTGTGTGTGTGTGTGTGTGTGTGTGAATGGTCAGAGGCCAGGTCTCTACTCCTGTGCAAACAGAAACGTGTGTATATACAGCTCTGACTTTTTCACACACATAAACACATTGGAGTGCTGCACGTCACCCACTCCGTCACTCAAATCAACTGGCACTGTGTTTAACAAGCAAACGCCCCCCATCTCCACCCCATAATGTGACATTCATCGGGTTCAGCATTTACTGTGTGTTTGTGGAGAGCTTTCCCTTTCCTTTCACCTCTTCATGAGCCCCTCTTCAGCCTCAACAACATCCATGCTAGAGCTGCACAATTCATGAAAAACATAATCAAGGTGATGATTATCACTACTGCAATTTAATTGTGAAAAGTGTCAGTAGGAGAAATCCATTTTGGTCTGCCATTCACAAAATGTTTTTTGATGCAGATTTAAAATTATGCCTGAGGGTTGGTACAGAATTCCTGATTCAAATGTAGGGCTGCAACTAACGATTATTTTGATAATCGATTAATCTGTCGATTATTTTTACGATTAATCGATTAATCGGTTTATGTACTTATATTTTTGTTTTTCCCATTCCCCCCCCCCCCCCCAAGTAAATTATTAATAAAGGGTCTTTATCATTCAGCATAGATTTTTAAGAGATTTTAACCATTTTTCATTGTCATATCCTCATCAAAAATATACCTGGAGTTGTTTTATTATGTGTTAGTAATCCTTTTGTTGAACTCTTCTGCAATCAAAACACTGACCCATACTCTAGCAAATTTCACAAGGAGATTTCAAATGTTTTCACCATGGCAGTCCTTAGAGCTCCTAAAGTAGTTTAACATCCCGAACAAAGCTTATTAAGGAATCTTTCAGAACATATTTTCACGAAGAATAAGGATAAAACAAAATAAGATTGCAGTGCGTTGTATTTTATTATTTACTGGGAAACAGCTTTATAGCTTGTGCTGTGAAATTGTAAACAATCCTTCGAATAAAGTGCCAATGGCATGAAACCTGAATGGAACTCACATTTTAAAGTAAAATCCATCAGAAGGTTGTCCAGAAAAAAAAAATCGGACACACACAAAAAACCTGCTGTGTGAAAAAGAGCAGTGAATACTTAGAAAAAAAGTGCATTTCAAATATCTTTAAACATTTACCTCTCTCATTCAGTCATAATTAGGCTGCACGAATGAATTATGAACTGGTAAACGACAAACTGATCACAGAACATGTTTGTAAAGCTTTAAATGTTAACTGTTAAAAAGCAATGTTATCAGCTTTTACGACTAAACATTTGCAAACAACATTGTACTGGAGAATCTGCACAAATAAAAGTCTTAGGCTCCTAAAAACGCATGGAAAACGCTAGGCGCACCGCTTTCTCCTTCTTTCCAAAGCGCTCGGGCAGAAGCGCCCCTGAGGTGTCTGCCTTTGCTAAGCAACCATGACATGCTCTCTCCTTGAAGACGCGGAAATTTCAGCAAAGGATAAATGGATTTGCAGCTCTAAAAATCACTTGCAGTAGCTCTGCTACTAAATTTATTTCAAAATGGAAATCCATATACAGCTATGATCAGCTGTTCCTTCATCTTGGCTGAGCTTTAAACGTTGTTTCGGGAAAGGATGAAGCTGATTATTTATTTCTTGTCACATGACCCGCTGTGCGCTTGCCGCATTCTGAAAAGTTGAAATTTTTTTAACTCGACGCGGTGCGGACGCGCCTGGAAAAACGGGCGCGTCGCGACCGCGTCGCTTCCATTATGAGCGCGCATACTGCGCGCCTACATTGGAAATAACGAACATGAGCGCGCAAAAGACGCGATATGTGAACGGCCCCTTAAACAGTTCAGTAGTGCAGAGTTTACAGGTTAATCTTCTTTTTTGAAGGCTCAAAGTAAAGTACTCCCACATCCCGCTGAATGCTGCAGACAGAGATGCTGTTTCGGGAAGCACGTGACATAAAACGAGGCCAGCTATTCGCTACTTCTCCTGTTGTACTGGCTGAGTAAAACCTCCGGTGGCTCATTACTGTCACACTTTGGTCACCGCAGATTTGAAATATGCCCGAAATGAGCCGCTTACGGCAAATAAGTTATTTAGCAACGAATCGATGACTAAATTAGTTGACAACTATTTTAAGAATCGATTTTAATCGATTAAATCGATTCGTTGTTTCAGCTCTATTCAAATGTATGTCTTGTATTCTGAATTGATTAGTTTCTAATTCATTTGGGTGTATTTCTGAGGTTAGGATGGGAGTTAATTTTTGAGTTATAATTAATATAGTATTATAAAAAAAATAATATGTTTAGGTTGACTGGGTTCCAGAAAATACTGTAAACATGAATGAAAAGTGCGAAGATCCCATTACTACAAAAGTGGATGAAAATGTGGTCCGACTCCACTTTGAAATTCAGATTCAATGTGAATGCAATGTTACTTTTTATTATTTTATTATAAATACTTTCACTTTTGGTTCACGTGAGATCTATATATATACTACTTATAAGGACACAATAAATTGATCCAAAGTGACAGTACAGGCATTTTTAATACTGTTTTCAACATTGATAATAGTAAGAAATGTTTTTTGAGCAGCAGCAGTTTTTCTTCTGACACTGAAGACTGGATTAATGAATCCTAAAAAAAAAAAAAAATCTACTTTATCATCACAAAAATAACTTTTATGTTAAAATATATTTAAATAGAAAATAGTTATTTGAAATGATAATTATTTCACAAATTTGGTTTTTACTGCAATTTTGATCAGATAAATGCAGTTTTAGTAAATGTAAAAGACTCTTTCAAAACATTAAAAACTCTTACCTGCCCCAAACCTTTGGAAGGTAGTGTATGTAGTGTGTGAATATATCAAATTGCACAGCATTTGTCCAAAAAAAAGTAAACTGACATGAGTTTTATTTTTTTTTTTTTTTTATACCAAATAGTGCAGCCCAACTTCTGTCACACCCTCACATCCTAGCAATAATGAGTTCTAAATCCTTTTGTAATTCAGGCGTTTGTGAAATGTATACAGTTTTTCTGATTCTGTGTCACATTGGTAGACAAGCTCAGTCATTGGCGTGAATCTCTTGAGATTCCTCCAGCACAGCGCACACCTTACCCTCTGGCCAGAGTGGTGTGAGGCGGATGTAAACACAAACAGGAACTGTTGATCTGCCACGCCAATGCATGTCAGTAATTTTGCTTACAATAGGCTTTTCCACCAAGACTTGAGATCTTGACTCGAAATAAAGCAGATTGAACTGTTTTGTTTGTTTTGGGAAAAGGTGTTTCAGATTCAAATGTTTCATGGGTAACAATTTACAATTAGGAATCATAATCTAACTGTGCACAACAATTTTTTACAGCCTTTATTAATCATGGTTAATGTTTGTTTAAAAATATACATATATACATTACAGTATATGACTATATATGTTTCTTTTTTGCTCAAGGTATGACGTGACTGTACTTTTCACTCTCTGGTTGCAGGGTCCAGAATACCCTGCTAAAAGCTAATTTAATGTAGAATATGTGTTATGTTTGTGAATTTATATATTTATTTTTTATATATATATATTAATTTATTATTTTATTTATTTATATTTCAAATAATTTTTATGTATCTTGTTGTATTTTATTATATTTTGGGGATTTTTTAATTTTCTGAAAATTAAAAACTGTTTTTGTAAAATTAATTATTTTTAATTCATAGATTCTAATATTAAATGCACAGTTTTTTTTCTCATAGTGATGCTTACCATAGTGCATGAATACAACAACCTGTTAATGTCATAGTTGGTGGTAAGTGCTTTGTTTTTAGTTATTTATTTATTTGCTGAATTGGTCTGTAATAAACAGGTATAAACAGGATGTTGTATAGTCTGATAGACATTATCCCAAAATAAGACCTGACCCTGGTCTAGGTTTATTCTGTTATGACTTTCTGACCGTATTTTTTCTCTCTCTCACTTTTTTTTTCTGCTACAGCTCAGAATTCTTTCTTTTGTTAAATTTGGGCATCATTTATGCTGCGGCGCCCGGGGAACAGTTGGGGGTTCAGTGTATTGCTCAAGGGAACCTCAGTCGTGGTATTGCCAGCCCGAGATTCAAACCCACAACCCTAGGTTTAGGGGCAAACTCTCTAACCAATAGGCCACAACTTCCCACTTGGTGTATGAGTATCTGAAACAAAGTCCATCTTAAGCCCCCATCAAGAGCTCTCATCATTCGACAAAGCACACACCGATAGTTCTCCATCAGTGCCAAGGCCATGAGCTCATTACAGGTGCGGGCAGGAATTTATTACGAACGAGAGCGTTTGCGAGAGGAGTGCGTTATATGCGGCTGCTCTGGTGCCTGCAGGCATTCTGAGAAAAGAAAGAAAAACAACAAATAAGCGTCATCCGTCGGCCCCCGAGCGTCAGGGGCCAGCTTAGCTCGGGATGGAGTGAAGCAGAAGGAGAGCTGGAACGAGTGAGAAGGTGAAAAGAAAAGAAAACAGTCACAGGTGCAGCACATGAAGCATGGCAGCGACTGATGACACAGTGCAGAGAGGGACACCGTCGCCATGGCTACAGCGGCCTCTCCTGATGAAGTCACATGGTGCGCTCGCATATGTGCGCCGGTGCTTGACTGCATCGTTATTCAACGCTAATTGCTCTCGACAAACACCCGCTAGCTCTGACATCATTGTGTGTGTGTGTCTTTGACTTTCTGTTTTTAAACCCCTGCAGCATTAAGAATGCTCCACTGGCTCATTTTAAAGTGTGGCAACTTTTTTCCAAGCTGAGCTGTGAGTTTGAGTTTGGAAATGAAACAGACAACATGATATTTCACCCCAAATAAGCAAATTTACTCCACCTCTAATGTCATTCCAAACCCATATGACTTCCTTTATTCGGTGAAATACAAAAGAAGATCTTCCTGTCTTTTCATATACAAATATCATGAAAATATATAGTGACCAGGGTCTGTCAGCCTCCAAAATTGACTTAAAAGAACCATAAAATATTCAGTACCATTGAATAGTTTGGAGTTGGTAAGATTTTTTTGAAAGAAGTCTCTTTTGCTCACCAAGGCTTCATTTATTTAATCAAAAGCACAGTAAAAACCGTAATATTGTGAAATATGAATGCAATTTAAATAACTGCTTTTTCTTTGAATATGTTTTAGCATGTACATTTTTCCTGTGATCAAAGCTGAATTTTCAGCATCATTTCTCCAGCCTTCAGTGTCATATGATCTTCAGAAATCATTCTAATATGCTGATTTGCCGCTCAAGAAACATTTCTGATTACTATCAATGTTGAAAACAGTTGTTCTGCTTCATATTTTTGTGGAAACCATGATTTTTTCCCAGGATTTTTTATATTTTCCAGCATTTATTTGAAATTGAAATATTTGTGAAACATTTTTAAATGTCTTGACTTTCTCTTTTGATTGATGTAATGCATTCTTGTGTATTGAACGTATAGTATATTTTATTTTTAAATCATACTGACCACACTTTTGAACAGCAGTGTTTATCTGTGCCCTTAGCAGATGGCTCATCCAGTCAGACTTTATAACTGGAATTGTCTGTTGAGTTTTCATCGGTTTGTAATTAGTTCCCGGGACGCAGCTCTGGTCCTGCATGCATTAGCACAGCTGTCTTCACTGTAGCCCAGTTTAAATTAGTGTGCCTGTTTTAAACACTAGGAGGTGGATTCATTGAGGTCTGTCTTTTTACAGCGCTTTTATAGAAGTGATCTAAATTGAACCTGGATTCATTCAGGCTCGCTGTTGAGGTTCAGCCTCTGTGATTGGACCACACTTGTATTTTGTGAATTTAAAATCTTGACATGGACAACAACAAAAAAAGCTTTTGACCATTTTCATTGTTATTTCCCGGGTGAATAGATGCACATGCACACTTGTGGCAAGTTTTCACAAGGAAGAAGCTGCTGTTTATTGCTACACATTTGATAATTACTTTTTTTCTTTTAGCACCACATAGTACAAAAAGCCCTCTATCAAAGCATATTTGTATTGGAATGCATTAAAAAAAATTGTCTTCATTTTAAAGTTTTTGTAATTTTTATGTTTTTGTCATTTGTAATAGTTCATTTGTTTTATTTAAATTATAAGTTCAATTATATTTTATTTAATAAATTATTCAAAATTTTCTTTTACTTTTTTATTTTAGGTTTTTGTTTACTAGAGCAACCCTACTTGCTTCAACCTGACATTTCTGGAAAAAGAAATAGTCTTTGTCCTGAGAACATAGTTGATATTTTTGGTCAGAATATACTGTGATAATTTAGCAGCCACAGATGATACAGATGTTTTCTCCACACAGATGCAGTTCATCGATGCTCTGGATGGGGAGGACCTGCTTTTAACAGGAGAAGTGAACTGGCGCCCCCTGGTGGAGGAAAACGCCCAGAGCATCCTGAAGGTTCCCGGCCCGACCTACAATGATGCTGGTCTCTGAAAGCCTAATATCTCACCTGGAGCTGTCAATCAGCACACGAGCAGCCAATCAGGAAGCAGCACTCACCTGATTAGTCACACCCTCTTTCTTTATCTGTCTTTCCCTGCTGGTTTCGCAGTTTCCCTCGTCAACACAGTGATGTGATTACCACAAACACACACACGCGCGCACACACATTTATTCCCATATATATTGAGAGTATTAAGGACTCGTCAGAATAGTTTTGCACTCTCCTTTTCTAAACCTATAGAGTATTCTTGTATTTATGTCTTTCCATATGGCTGCAATGTTGCAATATTTATAGGAATATTTCCTGGCTCTATCATTGTATCTCTCCTCAGCGTTTACAGTGCAATTTTTTTTTCACTCTCAATGTGTTGGAGGAAAATGTTTGGAGTGTGTGTGAATGTGAGTGTATTTTTTATTTGTCAGGGCAAAGAGTATAGAAGTAAGTTACTTCTATACTCTTTGGTCAGGGTCGTCCACCAATAAAAGCGCTTCTCTAGTAATGACCTCTTCTGACCACAGTTATCTCACTTTGTGTCTAAATCTGTTTCTTTTCAATAATTTCTTGCTTTGATTAAACCTCAGGAATTTCTTTAATTGTCTATAAAGTTTTTTTACTGGCTCAGTAACTCCAAACCTACCCGATTAATACGTTATTATTAAACGCATGTTAAGCATTTGATTTCCACTTTTCCGACGTGAAGTGATGAGAAAAGGAAGCAATGCGAGTTCGTCATACGATCATACTCCCCAGTGCATTACTCCCGACCCAGCCCACTGCAGACGCTGTCCATTGAGATGAAATCAACACGTTTATTCTCGACTTTTTACAACTATTTTCTCAAATTTGGATGACTATTTATTATTATTATTTTTTTTTAATTTTATTCCCAACATTTTATTTAGACTTGTTTTCTCTAAATGTAAAAACTAATTTCCCGTAATTTAATGAGTTTATCCTCAACATTTTATCATAACTTTTTTCCTCAAAATTTAACGACTGTAATCTTGATGATTTTGTTTTTGTTTGATTTATTATTGCTTGGACCTAATCCCTTTCTGTGTCCAGTGCTACTGCTAGTAGAATAGTCAGAATACTCAGAATATTCCTTTAGGAAGTGCTAGTCATGTAATTGGAGATGAATCTTTTTGTGACAACAGGGGGCGCTAAAATGTAAAAAAAAAAACCCGTTAGTGATCCCTGCACGAAATGCTCTTCACCAGTGCAGTGAAGTTTGGAAGGGTTTATATAATCCCTCATGCCAGTGTGGAAAATCCTTGTCTTCCCTTAAGTGAACCAGAATGTAATTTCTGTCCTGATCAGTGTCTGCAGATCTTCAGCAGGGTGTTGACATCATGTGTCAAGTATCATGTGCTTCACAAATCAATCCTATTTTTATTGCACATAGGCCTACTTGTGATTGCAACATCCACCAAACTAAACACAGACGTTTGTTTTCTAACTAATCAGACTCTCAGAATTGTCAAAACGATCACCAAAATTCACAGAAATCCCATAGTGTTCCAGTGATTTCGTACTAATCTGTCTGTCCGTCCGTCAGTCCATGAAACCTGTAGAATTGTCTCAGGTCCAGGTGTGTTAAGCTCAGTATGTCTAGATAAACTGTCCTAGTTTCAGTTTTATACTTTTGTCTTGTTTGAGTGGTAGATGGCGTTCAGGCTCAGGTTTCTGTGCTGTCATCGGGGCTTTTGTAGGGACACTGGTTAAACAGATGAGTCAGTGGAGGGTGATAAACACACATAAGGATGTTGTTCAACCTCCCTGACCTCGTCTTCCTGCTCACATGATGCTGCTATCACTCTTCTGTCGCCCTGAGGTTTGCTCACAGTCTTTTATGTGCTGAGCTGAGACCAGCTTTAGTGTTTGCTAACAGGTGATTAACTCTAATTTGTTAGTTGGGATCTGTTCTTATCCGTTGCCTTGCTGACTTCCTAGTATCGTCTTTTTCTCATAACTGACCTGAATGAACACAAAGCTGCTGTGTGATCTAGAGCTTATGAACAGGTGAGATAGAACACAGGCAGTTTAACAGGATGGTTCTTGGTGCAGTCATTCCCTGGCAAGCCTTTTTAATCACTTCAAATCCAGTTGATGTGTACTGAATTATTTCGTAACTTCTCTGAGTTTCAGTGTCTGTCCTAATTAACGTCACACATCCTTTTGTTCCGTGTCAGGTAGGGGTTAAAAATTATTTCAGACACTCCCTTGGTAATTTCAATTTCTTCACAGCACAAGACAAGATAGTATGGGGTTTTCTTGGTATCATTGTTAACATTTGTATAATTTCCGTAAGACTCCATTGTATATGAAGTACTGGTCTGCTCTGTCTTTAATATCACCACACCAAGATTTTATTCAGAACATTTTTAAATGGCTTAAAAAAGTAGCAATATTTTTTTTTTGCAGATTGTATTTTTAATATTTTTATTACATCTTAGTTCATCATTTCATCTAATACTACTGTTCAAAATATTATTATTATTATTAATACTTAAATTCATTAAGGACAAATTAATCTGATCAAAAGTGACAGTAAAGACAAATTTTAAGACTCCTAATTTAAATTTTAAATTTTTGAACTTTCTATTCATCAAATTTCCTGAAAACAGGCTCCACAGTTTCCACAAAATATGAAGCAGCACAACTGATTCCAATATTGATATAATATTAAATATTTCTAAATCACCAAATCAACATATTAGAATGATTTCTGAAGAATCATTTGGTGCTGAAGACTTCAGAATTCAGCTTTTCGTTACAGGAATGAATTACATATTCAAATAGAAAACAGGTTTTTAAAAAAGTACTTTTTGTTTTGCTTTTTTTTTCAAATAAAACAGCACTAGTGATCATAAGAGACAAAATAAAAGAAAAAGAAAATCTATTGTTTAGTTAAATTTTAACCAATAGAGTAAAGCTGCATTATTTTCTTGCGCTGTTAAATGTTGGTCATTTGTTGATGAGCCAGAACAGAAAGTCACACTATTCTTCACCGTTGTGTCAACATGAACAATGGGATCATTAACATTTCCTGTTCATCCACATGTTCCAGCTTTCCTCCTGTATTTTACAGAGCTGAGACTCCAGGTCAGAAAGGCTTAGGGTGAGAAATTGCACAAAGGTAGATCAGCAAGACGCTGCATGCAAATGTTCCTGTTTTTACATGAATGATCTGCTGAAGGTATTCACCAAATGCCATCTCACTGTGGGAAGAGGAGCTCTGAACTCTGAACCTTCTCAAGCAAAAACAACTGGTTACACCCATCTAAAATCAGTCTCTGGATATTATGTGGCCTACTTTAAATGAGGCAACCTGATTGGCTGCTGCTGATTTGAATTCAAACAGAAGTTGTGTAGTTTCAAATCCTGTTTTATGATTAACGCCTACCTCTCTTATCCATCTTCAAAGTGAACACCGTCCTATACGAATCTATTGTAAGACGCAAAGCAATTTGACTTGAGCCATGTTAGAGTCAAGTTAAGTTAGAGCAATATCTGCTATTAGAGACCAACTTTTTACAATAGGTGTTGTTTAAACGTTGTTTAAAAATGACAAATATTATTGTGTTAGTTTGCATAATAGTATATAGCTTCTCCTGTAACAAGTTCCTTTCCTGACAAGGGTTCTGAAACGTTTCACTGCTGCATTATTGTCATCTTTTATTGGGCCTGTAGCTTGATAGCTGAGCGTGCCAGATGTTAATAAATGATTCGCTGATTAAAGAAACAATTAGAAGAGCAGCTGAGTCCTTAGCCATCTTCAAGAATCGACTTAAAACCCATTTCCATCTTTATTTGACCCTCTAACTTTAGCACTTACTATTCTAATTCTATTCTTTAAAAAAAAAAACTACCTAACTACCTTTGTAATCTTTTTGTATTCTATTTTCTTTTCATTTATTATACAATTATAAAAAAAGACCTCTAACACTAGCTTGCTCTATTCTTTTTCTATTCTATCTGTTTTCTTTTTATTTATTATATTATTTAAAAGCCCTTACTACGTGTACTGTGTTTAAGCTAACTTAGACTTGTTATAGCACTTATATATTATTGCTCTTTTTGCTGTTTTTGATTGCTTCCACTGTCCTCATTTGTAAGTCGCTTTGGATAAAAGCGTCTTCTAAATGACTAAATGTAAATGTAGAAGATTCATTTCATCACAGATTGGTCAAGTCCCTAGATATGCTTGTAGCAAAATATTAAGTTAAAATATTTTTTAATATTTTGAATGGAATTGCTATTATTTTATAAACCCATTTTTTTTTTCAACCCAATTCTTTGGTTGAATGTTGTTAAATCAAATGCCACTTGATTTTGAAATGCAGTGATATTTACACTTTTTAAAATATGGCTTTTTAAGTCATTTCCAAATGCTTTTGTGGCCACTGCATGTGTGATGATTTTCCAAGTGTGGAAAACAAAAATATACTACAGTATCTTACAGTTGTGTCCCTCTTTCAACAGTCTGCCTGTATTTTTGTTTTTCACTTGTTCACCTGACAATGGAGGTTATTTCTGTGGTTGAGCAAGATTTCTGTTTTTGGTTGGGGTGTCTTTGAAGGTTATCTGCTGAGATAAAGCACTCACAGTCAACAGAAGCAGGACGACATGCTTCAGTGATGACCTTTCCCAGCTGAACTCATGAAGGACCTTTGAATCTGCTTTATGGTGGATCACTCAGCTCTTGAAGTAATGAATGGTTCCTTCTCTGAAACAAAGGTCTCACAGGGCAAAAACTGCTTGCCTCAGTCACAGTGGTGCTCATGGGAAGTGGTAGACATGAGCAGCTTGCTAATACTTAACATGAGTTACAATAGCAGTGGAATTTCTAGTTTAGTTTACCTTAAAATATTGGGTAACCATTGGGAATTTTAGAATTTTTATTTAGCAAGAATGCTTTAAATTGACCATGAGATTTCAAATGAATAGCCTACTGTTCATTAAGTAATCCAGAAGAAAATGTATAATAAAAACATTAACAAAAATATTTAGCAGCATAACTGTTTTCAACATTCATAATAACAAGAAATGTTTCAAATCAGCACATTAGGATGATTTGTGAAGGATCATGTGACACTGAAAATTGGAGCGATGCTGAAAATTCAGCAGTGACGTCACATAAATAAATTCACTTTTAAAATATATTAAAGGAGCTATGTGTAGGTTTTTACTTAAAAAAAATCTTTAAGATAGAGTTTTCATTTGTACATGTATGAGCCAACCATGATGTAAAAAAAAGAATGACACCTCGTGTCCACCACGGTGGCCTCTATCAGCCTGTAGGCTCAATTGTGTGTGGAGCATGGTGTGGAGGAGTCGGGCCCGAATTGGCGCGAAAATTCACAAAATGTGACGTCATGCGCGTTCTCGTCTACTTGGGCTTACAACCGTACGGCACGCCAGCCATTATAGTAAGCAGCGGCAATAGTGTTTTTTTTAAATGGACTCTGCGGATGGAAAGAAGCGACCAGCCTCCAGCGCAATTCAGACACCCACGGACACTCGTAAGTAAAAAAAAAAAAAAAAGAGCGTGCGCACTGAGAACGAGCATGAGACTGGCTGCAGTTCCTCTAACGGCCACTGGTGTCAGTAACGGTTAGAAATCTCAGAACCTACGGAATGCTCCTTTAAATTAGAAAAAGATCTATTTTAAATTGTAAAAATATTTCTGATTATTACTGTTTTTGTTGTATATTTGATTAAATAAATGGAGCCTTGGTGAGCATAAGAGACATCTTTCTAAAACAAAACAAAACAACCACAAAAATCTTATCAACCCCAAACTTTTAAACAGTGTATTACAATAAACTTGGTTGTCAGAAGAAGCGTAATGGGCAGGTTTGTCTCTTCTCAGAACTGTATTATGAGGTCGTGATCCTGCTGAAATAAGTCAGACTTGCTACTCGCTCTCGCTGAGGGCACTTTACTGTCTTATGACATTACAGCCTCACCGTTGACATTTCAACATCAACATGACAAGTGTAATCACCAACTTTACCTTTCATAATGGATTCAATCAAATTCAGCAGGCTCTTAACAAAAAGCAGACTGAATGTAATTGTGTTATCAGATTAATTAATTACATTTTTTATTGGTTTTCACTAGGCTAATTAAAATTACTGTAGCATGTAGCTTTTTTTTTACATTTAAATATCCGTTTCAAAACCATTTTGTTTCAAACTGACTTCTAATAGATACGGACGGTTGGTCTGGGAACGCCCCCGGGAACGCCCCGTCACGTGATGTGAATTTAGCCCGTGGGGGAAAACATTGGAGACTAACATTGCCTCCAATAATCTAACAAATTATGAATTGAAGTTCTAAAACCTTCCTAATAAACATACAGAACTGGAAAGGATGACAAAATGGCTACAAGCAAAATGTTTTGAGAATGATTAAGGGAAGTTGTGGAATCCCAAGACATACACAATAATGTGTATGTGTTCAGTCGGCATTGCATCAAAGGCAGGCTAGTTAACATTGTGTTCATTATTAACGTTATCTAAACTGTGTAAGGTTGTTTCAGAAAGTGGCATGCATATATAATTGGCCTTATCATTCTACCTGAAGCAAAACTACATAACGTTAGGCTAGTGTCGTACCTAAACTCGCATGAAAACGCGTCTGCTAAGAGGTGTAGTCTACGTGATACGCCGTATACCCACTAGAAAAGGCCAAGGATTTCCGTATACCCACTTAAAAAAGCGTGAGGATACGTAACAACTAGGTTTTGTGTCTGAACTTTTACAGTTTCATTCATAAATTCACCCCGTCTGTGTTTGCGAAGCGACACGGATAGAATCGCGGAATCCAGTCACAAATGGAACTTGCAGAACGTCACGGAATTTGGCTATTTTTGAATGAATACATCTACAGTTGGGCTGTAAAATAATCAAATATCGATATGGACTATTGTATATGAATATTAAAGTTAAAAGAGACTACGATTGTTCTACGCGTCTCTGGGAATGAGCGCTCAATATGTGAATTTTTGTCATTCAATTACACACAATTAGGGCTGGGAATCGATTGCAAAAAGAATCGATTCCGAGGCGTTGGGAATCGATAGTCGGTTCCAAAGGTTGGAATCGATTCCATCAAGGGGAATCGACTCCTCTTTCAGAGTATTTTTCAGTTCAACAAAGCTCATCTATGGGAGTCTCTCTAACAGAAGGCTACATCCGACAAAGGCTGCACACGAAAATAAACAGAAAGAAAACGAGCCGGCACTAATCATTTGAATTTTAGGATGTAGCCTTTCGTTTCAGAAGCACAATTCACCTAAGCCATAATTACAATAGTTGTGAGATAAAAGATTATTTTCAATTTTATATATATATATATATATATAAACGATTCAGAGGTTATTTTACGGTGGAACTGGCTTGTCCACAATTTTCATAGATCATGACGTCACTGAGGGTCTTGATCTTATTACCATCTAAAATATTTTTTTTTAAAACATTTCTATCAGCCAATGATAATTATAAATAATACGTCACGAGCATAGATCAGTGGACGAGAGCCATCTGATTGACAGAGCTCTATCAGTCAATGTTCTGGTTATTTTGTTTCAGTGTATGGTTTGTTAATATTGTGCAAAGTATACAAAGTAAACTTCATCATTCAGCTGAACTGTGCACATTTATTTTAGACACTTCATGTCTTATTTAATTCATGCGATAAACGCATGTCCCTGCTGAGCTGGGCTATGACTAATTTCACGGGCAAAGCTGAAAAAACTAAAATTTTCGTATCGTCAATTTTTTTTCAGCTTCATATTATAGGAAGTATACATTATACGACCTATCCTGCAGTCATCATGGTGAGATTAGGTTCCTTTTAATCTTAAAAAAAAGAAAAACAATAGGAAAAGAATCGAAAACAATAGCGAGGAATCGATTCCAGGACCAGAACCAAAAATTGTGGAATCGAACAGCCCTACAATGTTCGCTGTGTTTTCCCCCACGCCGACTCCGCCCTCACCACCACCCCAACTATGACTAGATGCCGACTGTATGTATACGGCAAAAGAAAAGGATCCGATTCCTTTCTCAAGTTTTGCGAGCAGGTACGAAATTCAGCAGACAGGGCGGACTGCTTTATGCCACAACAAAAGCACCGCTGCATCCAGCAACGAATACTTCTTCCCAATACACAAAAAGTTTATATACGTTCTTTGCTATATAGTATGTGAAAAACACAACAGTATGCTGGAATGCGAGCAAAACACTGACGCTGGTTGGTCATGTGATAGTAACAACATGGCGGATGTAGTACATCGTAATTTTATTCATGTAATCCATATTCATCATACTATATACAGCATTTCTTTTCGCGAAGTAAGTTGATATTCAAATATAGTGACTATCCAGACAGTATGTGATTTCGGGCGCACCAGTCTGTACAGCTGTCCACTGTAATTACGACAGTTATGTATTTAAGATGGTGAATTCTACTCACATAACTGTATGGGGCTCCAACCTCGAAAAAATACACAGAGCTGCATACTTTTGCTTTAAATGTCAAAATTGTGAGCGTATTGTGTGAAGAAAAATAGATGTTGGCCTGTGAAACATTTTACCACAATGTACAGTAGCTAACAATGTGCTGTGTGATTGCTAGGGTTTAAAACAAACCTAACCCTAAATATGAGCAGTAATAGTAATGCTTGATGATCAAATTCTTCGTTTAAGCTGATATAGTTGACTGAAGACTTCAGTGGAATCTAATGAAGACTCTGGAGATGGATCAGTTTCCCAGTTGACACAGTTGGAGCCTTTATCATGTGAAATAGACATGAGTATCTGGACAAACCGGCTTTGTCAGGTCTCAAGAGATGATGCGGTTATTACTGCTCATATTAACATTTAATGTGTTCATTTCTCGTGATGAAAGTGTTGAAAATTATGTTTGTTAACAGATACAGCTATAAATAAATTTATACCAGGAAGTAGTTCTGTCAATAATGATATCATTATATAACCAATTTGCTGTCATATGTTGATATGCTGTTGACTTTCTCAGCAACTTACCATTTTGGCATGTTGAGTTTTACATATATGTTCCACTGAAACTGAAAAAAGACCACAAACTGAACAGGATCTGGTTCCTGGATCTGCAGGCCAAACCAAGAAGAGCATTTACAATTATGGCAAGGCAAGGCAAGGCAAGTTTAGTTATATAGCACATTTCGTACACAATGGTAATTCAAAGTGCTTTACATAAAAGAAAGTAAAATAGTAATGAAGAAAAATAATAACAAGAATAAAACAAGCAATTTTAAAACTTTTAAAATTATTAAAACTGTACTTATTTAAAATGAATTTAAAACAGTTAGAAAATGATTTTACATAAAATAAAATAAAAAAAAAAACAGTGAAAATATATATTGCAATCATTTCGGACATTGCACAGTGCTCATTCAATAAATGCACAGCTAAACAGATGAGTTTTAAGTCTAGATTTAAATGTGACTAGTGTTTTAGCACATCTGATCTCTTCTGGAAGCTGATTCCAACTGCGGGCGGCATAGTAACTAAAGGAGGACTCCCCTTGTTTTGTGTGAACCCTTGGTCTTTCTAACTGACTCGATCCTAATGATCTGAGTGCTCTGTTAGGTTTATATTCAGTGAGCATATCTGAAATATATTTCGGTCCTAGGTCATTTAGTGACTTATATACGAGTAAAAGTACTTTAAAATCAATCCTAAATGTAACTGGAAGCCAGTGTAAGGACCTGAGGACTGGAGTGATATGCTCAGATTTTCTGGTTCTAGTCAGAATCCTGGCAGCAGCGTTCTGGATGAGCTGCAGCTGTCTAATGGTCTTTTTGGGAAGGCCGGTGAGGAGCCCATTACAATAGTCCACCCTGCTGGTGATGAAGGCATGAACAAGTTTATAGTTAACAATAGTATGCTGATTTAGTTACTGCTTTGACATGACTATTGATAAAATTATGTGATAAAGAACAAAATATATATCGTTCAATCTCACCATAGAGTGCCTTTAAACCCTCACAATACTCAAATTTTGTCATATCATAAACAGTAGACACTTAAGTACTATAGAAACATATTAGCTGAGCTCCCACACATTTTTTTAATATAATTATGGGCCATTATTTAAAGCATAAACCATAAATTCAAGCTTCAATTAGCATATTAGCTTACAACAAACTATGATTAGCTAAATATTTAGTCATTGTTGAAGAGAATTTGGTATATTTTAACTTACATATTTTGAAAATACTGTATTCGAATCACTTCTGGTATATTTAATTCAGATGAACAAAATTTGTCAACTGAAAAGTCACTTACTTATTCATCTCAGCCATTAAAATTCCCGCCACTGAAGAGACAAAAAATTTGTTGTTCTGATGTCACTAAACGGGATGGGGTGGATTCCCCAATACGACAGGGTGGACAACCATTCAAGGGACATGGACAAACTCTTCTTTTTTTATTTAATAAAAATATAGTTTTTAACTGAGTAATCTCTTATTTAACAAAATATTAATAGGATTTTTTTTTTTTTATATTTTTCTAATTTAATAAGCAGTGCATGGGACATAGCAAAATAACATGCATCCTCTTACACAAAACAAAACAAACAAAACAAACCTAGAAAATGTATCTAAAGAGCCAAGTAAAGTTTTTGTTATAAATATAAAAACACACACTTTCATAGTCATTTTTATGTTAAGTTATAATGGCAAATGAGTTATGTACAGGACACCAAAAGGCACCCTACAGTGATATTGACCCATACATATAGGTTGGTAACATTTTTAATGTTTCTGAAAGAAGACTCTTCTGCTTACTAATGCTTCGTTTATTTGATAAAAAATACAGTAAAAACTGAAAAACAGTAAAATATTAATACAATTTAAAATAATAGTTAGCTATTTAAATACATTATATAATGTTCTTAATTCCTGTGATGCAAAGCTGAATTTTCAGCTTCATTACTCCAGTCTTCAGTATCATGTGATCTTCAGAAATCATTCTAATATCCTGATTTGATGCTCAAGAAACATTTCTGATTATTATCAACGCTAAGTATGGTTGTGCTGCTTAATATTTTTTTATATTTTTATGTTCAGAATTCTTTGATGACTATAAAGTAAAAAAAAAAAAAAACATATATATATATATATATATTATTTATTTATTTATTTTTTTCTAAAAATTCAAATTCTTTTACTTTTCACTCAAATATAATTCAATGTAACATTTTGTATTGCATTAGAAAAGCTTTGCTAAAGTGGTCCCATGTTTTTGGATCCAATTGTTTAACTCACAAAAGGGCAATATTTCTCTGCCTGAACACTTCTCTTGTTTTATTCATGAACAAAAATTCAAATTTTGCCCTTTATCATCAAAGCATGGACAGATAGTCCAGTGTACTGTCACCAATACAGTAAAACCATTATTCCGAGCTCCCTGTGACTCACGACAAGCATAAGATTGTGCCATGCAGTGTGTCCACGATGTGCTGTATGAGACGTCTGGATGATGACAGTAGCAGTCAAAAATTATTTCTTCATATAATAGGTGAACTGAAAATTAATCAGGAGATGTTTTTTGTGTTATATTGTGTTAATCCTCAATTAAATTAGCTGTTTCCATCAGACATCTGAGATGTGTTTTATAGGCTATAAAGCTGTGGAAAAGTTTTCTGTGTTTTTTGCAACTATAACAGCTCCAGCTGAGAGTTTAAAATGTCCATTCAGTACTTTGAACAAAGAAAATTCTGTTTGACTGTTGGCTTGCATATGTTTCCCTTTTACTGTATGTCATGGAAAAGTTATGATTCACACAGCCGGCCGAGCCTCAGGGAGGCTGCTACCTTAGAAAGACAGGAAGACCCAAAAATATCTCACTGCTGGACAATAGAGATGAAAAAACAACAATGGTGTCATTAAGAAGAGAGTTGAGAAGTATTATACAACACAGTTCTGTTTCTGTATGATGTTTGTGAAGTGTTTACTCTAAAACTGTTGCACAGCTAGTCAGGATCCTGCAAAGACCAGCCATTCGAGTATGTCTGCTTACTGTGTCGTTTTCCGCTTCGTGATCAACTCCACACATCAGTCATGTAAATGAATTGAACAAGTGACATCCTCTATATTTACCATTCAAATAAGGCAGAAATGCTTCACAAAAGCAGAACCGCCATATCGAGAGATCACATGATGTCGTTTTGTCCTAAACTCCAGTTACTGCTGTCCAGATAAAAGAACTATAACCAATTGACTCGAACGTCAGTCACTCATCAAGCAATCAAAAATATTAATACCTATTATCTAAAATTTTACAAGGTACTTTTTCTAGACTTTGGCCAAGTTATTGATAAACGATCTGCAGTAATAAAGTCTACTGTAATTTGAATCTGTCTTTGTGTCTAAATATCTTTATCAATTCCACAGATGGGCGCCAAGTTGAGTACACTAGATTGTTTGTCTGTTGCCACAATTGTTAGAAGCACAGCTTCCTCTGCTTGGTTATGAATGGCAAGCCATGTTAACATTTATTAAAAAGACAGACTTCTGATATTTGTATGTTTATCTTCAAATGTGTGTATTTTATTTTTGATTGATCATTATTTTATATAAGAATAATAATATTTGTCAATATTATTCATGTGTATTTGGTCACTATTTAAAAATAAGCATTACTAATATTTAATTAATTCTATTCCATTTTGTGCTGTTTTCATTTGTTTTATCTTATTTTTAGTTGTAATAATATGTATAATAATAATGATTGTTTTTGTTATTAATCATAATGTTATTTTTGTGTATTTGACAATTAAATAAACAACAATAATTACATTTATTTAATTATATTCTGATGTTTTTCCCTTTGTTTTAGCTTTTATTTAATATGCATAATAGTTATTAATTTTAATGTTTTTTTTTACTAATTATACAAATACATTAAATAGATTATTTAATTCTATTCTAGTTATTTTCCATTGATTTATTTTAACATTCTTATTGATAATGATAATTATTGCTGTTGTTAATAATAATAATAATGAATTATTTTCTTGTTTGGTGCTGTTTATTTATTTTATTTATTTATTATATTATATATTTATATAAATAAAATATTATTTATATGTTTTATATATTTATTTATATTTTATATATAGGTTTTATTTACTAATAATAACCTTAATAATATTTATTAATCATATTAGTGTTTAGATATATTTCATAAATAAACATTATTAATAATATTATTCAATTCTTGTTTTATTTTTTATTTTATTTATAATAATATGTATAATAATTCGTACTTTTAATGATAATAATGTTAATCACTTTATTGTTCGTATATTATATATTTTTCCATCAGGTATATGTTAACATGGCCTGCCACAAGTTTCTTTCCACATGACGTCAGAGGAGGTGGAGCAGCTGGATGAACAGGGCAGGTGAGCGCGCAGGTGGAGGACAGCGTTGATTTTCCTGGCAGCTCACAACAATACTTGGAGAGGCCTCTGTGAATAGAGCACTCCAAATACCATGACACAAAACAAGGTCAGCTTTGGAATACACCTGCTTTAATAACCTAATGCTTGCTTGAGCTTTTGTAAAACTTAGATTACTTGGACAAACGTGAGTCGTGGAAATGATCAGTTCAGAGGTTTTGCGTCCGACGCCGAACCCTGCGCGTAAAGCGCTCGGAAAGCTCGCGACCAGAGTGGAGGAAGTGAAGAACCCCTGGAGACAAGGATCAACGCTCGAGTTCAGCCACAACGAAACCGCTCGGCTCGCCACCGACGCGCTCCTGGAGCACGGAGAGAAGGAGTACAAAAAGGTCTTGCAAGACGAAAGAGAAGTGAACTTTCTTTCCTCGCTGGAAATACGCTACATCGCCGATAATGTGGCCAAAAGTGGCTTTGAGGATAGCAGTACTAATGGAGTGGACATGGAGGAAGGGGACACGGTGTCCGAGCTCACATCAGGGACTTATTTCCCCATGATGTCCGACGAGGAGCCACCAATGTTGGAGCTGGGCTGGCCAGAGGCTTCCAGCCGATTTGGACCCACAGAAGCGCAGATACACTTCCAGAGAGACAAGTCGAAAAATGTCAAAGATCTCATTCGATCTCTTATAAGTAAAGCCAAGAAGGTAAGAACAACAATGTGCAAAACATTTGGCATATTACAAATATGTTTTCCATGAAACTTGCTTTTCTGCGGCTGCTTTGTATGTGACGTGTGACGTCACAGGTAAACAAAATACATTTTTAACATCTTTCAGACAGGTTCATTTGGACAGACTGTACATTTTTTAAGTGCTTTTGTTCAACTATAACCTTTATGCATCACAAATTGTGCTTAAGAAATAATCAGACGTCTAAAAGTAATTTTGCCACACATAAACCTGTGTAGGCCTACATGATTTTGAGAAACAGTGAGCACAAAGACTTACCAAACGAAACTAAAAAAAAAAAAAAAAATTGTTCAAATGCACTTCATAAATTTACTTAAAATCTGAAGTCGGTGATGGAAATCCATTGCAAAAATGTCTTATAAAAGTGCCATTTATTCTGAGAAAAACAGAATAATGTTTGTTTAATAAATTTGGAGATTTTATAAGTGTTTCTTAAATGTCCAAATGTTTTGCTGTTACTAAATTAAGGTCAGATTACTAATTGGAGAATTTAAAATTGCATAAAAAAATACATTACACATTGCAAACAACTAAATTGCTTGATGATAACCATGAAATGATCACCTGAAAGCAATGAAGTAATTAGGGATGAATGTTTACAGTGTGTGGTTTATTTGAATGCTTGTATTTTACACCACAGGTTATCGCTGTAGTCATGGATATTTTTACAGATGTCGACTTGTTCTGTGATCTGATGGAGGCCTCCAACAAGCGCCGGGTTCCAGTGTATATTTTACTTGACGAGAAGAATCTCAGCTATTTTTTGAACATGTGCTCAGAAATGGACGTCCAGAATTCACACTTGAGTGTAAGTCAGATGCTGGTGCTTTCATAAAATGGTGTGGTCCAGCTCACGAGTTCTTATCCTTGCACATAATAAGTCTTAAGAAAGTGTTCAATAAGATGGGTGTTCTCGGTTTT
Source organism: Carassius carassius (assembly GCF_963082965.1). Lineage (NCBI taxonomy): Eukaryota > Metazoa > Chordata > Actinopteri > Cypriniformes > Cyprinidae > Carassius > Carassius carassius. The sequence continues at coordinate 3,679,338 of NC_081771.1, forward strand.
GTATATGAATACACCTGTCAGTCAACAGCAAAACATAATTCTTGTGTAAGTTTCCTTAAATAAGTCTGTTAGGTCATTTACATCAAAAGCAAATGTCAAGATGAATGAGCACACATTTCAAAAGCATTTGTCAAAACAAATCAGCTTTTATTTTGTTGGTAATATTAACATTGTAATTGTATTAAACATTTACTCTCTGTGTTTTCATCATAACAATTAATTAACATTTATTTAATGCTGCTTTGTTTCAGAATATGCGGATAAGAAGTGTGTGTGGAGACACATATTGCACCAAAAGTGGGAAAAAATTCACAGGTCAGGTTCAAGAAAAATTCATGATCATTGACTGTGAGGAAGTCATAGCTGGATCATATAGGTATGTTAATCATGTTTATGTATTGTATAATTTAGTTTTTAAAAAATCCTCTTATGTAATCATCATTTTTTACCAAAATAGCATAATTACTGGAGTTATGTTTACTAGATCTTGTAATTTAATGCGATCCTTTAAATGATGGTGCTTTAAGAATAGTTTTGCTTAAATGATGACTGTTTAACCACAGTGTTAAAATTATATTGACTGGTTAGCACGTTAAATTTATAAGGGCTGTACCAATGATTTGATAAAAGGAATATATGAATAAACAGTAAATAGTTTTATAAATTGGTTAGTACATAAAAGTGCCAGATCAGTGTTTTATTCCATTTATTTATATGCTATTAGTTTGTATTAATATTTAATTTCAGTTATTGTTGTACAGTTGTAGTTCCGTTTTAATGGTTTATTTGTTCACATTTTCCAATTTAAATATTTCTACACTATAAATGAATAAACAAATAAAAGAAAATATTGGAAAAAAAATTCATATTAACAGTACATTGTGGCCTGTTTTTACAGATTATTTTTTTTACATTGAGTGCTTCAACCTCAAACATATTTTAGCTGCTAATGTTTCCAATCATTATCTAATATTTATATTTAATTTTAGCTTTGTTTCAATATAGCTGTTTTGAATAGTTTTAGTCAATAATATTAAAACACATTCAGACATGCTGTACCTTCTTATCTGTATGTTTGTGTAGCATGTCACAGCAAGTTTTTCAAAGCCAATTACGCTTGAAGCAACACACATTTTTGACAGGAGGAATTCAGTTGCTTTAAATTATTCTTGTTGAAATACCCATCAGTCCAGGCTTATCTCATGCCACTCATATCACTCTGTATTATGCAAATCATTTTAGCGCATGGAAGATGACGGGACATGTGCCTCGTGCTCCAGCAGACATCTGTAGACTTGAGCAGCTTAGCAATGAAAACATGATGATTCTGCATTTCTCCGAGACACTGTTTCCTGAGCATTAGCCTCAGCACTGTCAGCTTTCAAGCCTCGGTGGCTAATTTGATTGATTTGTTTTAGTTAAACTGATGATTTATACAGGCACTGTGTTTATTGTTAACATTTTTACTTGTTTAGACCCAGCAAATGATCTCAGTCTTGCAGGCTAATCTGCTCCTCAGTTGATTGATAGGAGGAATGAGTTTGTGAAGGAGTTGTCTTGTTATTTCAGGGTTAGAGCGACTGATAGCAGCCCGTGGATAAACTCATGCGTGTTAGCTCACAGTAGTGTGGATAGTGGGTGAGGCCACACTCATGTGTTAAAGGCTTTGTCCTCATAATAGACAACAGGGAGTTTTGTTTGACTAGAAGTCCACACAGTTCAAAGGGAAATTGATTGCAAATTTATTACTAACAATTTAAGATTAGACTTCTCAGATCTTTTTCACCAGGAAGGAAATAATTAACTGAGATTGATGCATGCTGGGATACAGTTTCCTGTCTTTTGTGCTCTTGTGCTCACTGTAGACTTCCTAGTATTAATCTACAAACCGGAAAAGACAGATGATCTAATGTACAGCTCATCACATGCTCTTTTACTTCAATATTATGCAAAACTTTTCAGTAATAAACAGATGGTTAGCTTGAACATAGTTAAACACTTGTGAACCATCCATAAAACTGGATGGACAGAATCTTTGAACCTTTCCCATTATGAAACGTACTCTGTTACTAAACGTAACCTCGGTTCTCTCTAGAAGAGCGAACGAGTACTGCGTCTTAGCTAAGACGCTACGGGAAAAGTCTCTTTTCACGAAATACTGAAGCAAAAGATTATCCTTAATTTTGGATTTTTGTAAAGCGCATTTGCAGCAGTACACAGCCATAGGCGAGACGGCTCGTTCGCTCATTGGCTTGTTCTGCGTTAACTGCACAGCCTATCGAGCGCGGGCTGATGCAACATCAGACCAACAACCTTCTTGCCACTTCCCGCCGAATCGGGTGTGGCCCAACCTATAAAAGGAGCTCGAAAAGGCTGACTAACCTGATTTATTTCATCGCCGAAGGGAACCAGAGTGAATCGTGCGCACGGCAGAGAACGCAGTACTCGTTCGCTCTTCTAGAGAGAACCGAGGTTACGTTTAGTAACCGAGTACATTCTCTTACGAGAGCTCTCTCGTACTGCGTCTTAGCTAAGACGCTACAGGAACCCAATGTAAAACGCCGTGCGCGCAGGGATCACACACCAATAAACCTGAAGCAACGCCCAGGATTTACAGTGCACAGTCACCTGAGGGACTCACAGAGAGTCCAGGACAGAAAAGGGAAAAAAAACCTCCGTCCTATATCTAGCAGCATCCGTAGATGCGGCAATATGACATCACACAGCCGAGGCAAGGCCTGACCAATGTGGCAATGCGGGTCTCACGCAATACTGCCCATATAACAGTCGGCAGCGCATAGCGCTCGTGAACTCAGAATTCCCCTCAGGGCCCTGATTCGACTATACCGACAACAGCCTTGCTTGCAAGGCGGGGACCTCCAGGTTATAGAACCTGATAAATGTAGACGGCGAGGCCCAACCTGCCGCCATACATATATCCTGCAAGGAGATCCCAGTAGACCACGCCCACGACGAGGCGACACCTCTTGTGGAGTGTGCTCTGACGCCCAACGGGCACTGAAGGCCCCTGGAAGCGTAAGCTAACGCTATGGCGTCAACTATCCATCTGGATAGAGTCTGTCTCGAAACAGCCATTCCCTTGGAACGTCCACCGAATGAGACAAACAGCTGCTCCGTCTGCCAAAAGGCAGCAGAGCGAGACACATAAGCTCTTAAAACCCTGACAGGGCAAAGAAGACTCGAGTCTCCATCCTCCCCTGACACCGGCAGGGCAGACAGGGCAATAACCTGAGCCCAAAACGGTGTGTTGAGGGATTTCGGCACATAACCGTGCCTAGGTTTGAGTATGACCCTTGAGTCATTGGGCCCAAACTCCAAGCACGACTGGCTCACCGAGAGCGCGTGCAAATCACCCACACGCTTCACAGAAGCGAGAGCCAACAAGAATACTGTCTTGAACGACAGATGCTGAAGGCTAACCGATTGGATAGGCTCAAAAGGGGGACCCTTCAAGGCCTCCAAAACCGCCGCGAGGTCCCACATAGGGACTGACGGAGGTCTGGGAGGATTCAGCCTCCTAGCTCCTCTGAGGAACCGGATGACTAAATCGTTCCTTCCTATTGACTGACCGGACGCCGTTTCAGAAAACGCCGCGATGGCCGCCACATAAACTTTGAGCGTGGATGGGGCTCTGCCCTTATCCAACAGCTCCTGTAGGAAGGGGAGGACCTCCGTCACCTCACAACTAAGGGGTGAATAACCTCGAGCTGTGCACCAGCTGGAGAACACCGACCACTTCGAGGCATACAGACGTCGTGTCGACGGAGCTCTAGCCTGAGTGATGGTATTTAGCACTCCCACTGCGAGATCAGCGGGTAACCGTTGAGCGCCCACACATGGAGGGACCACAACTCCGGTTGAGGGTGCCAAATCGAGCCCCTGGCCTGCGAGAGGAGGTCCCTCCTCAATGGTACCGGCCACGGGGAGACATCTGCTAACTGCATGAAATCTGGGAACCATGGTTGGTTCTTCCAAAGAGGTGCTACAAGCAGTATTGAACATCTCGTTTCTCTCACCCGTTCTATCACCTGCGGAAGGAGGGAGACGGGAGGGAACGCATAAAGCGGGCAGCACGGCCATCTCCGTGACAGCGCGCTTTCTTTCTTGGAAAAGAACGCGGGGCAGTGAGCGTTTTCGTGGGACGCAAAGAGGTCCACCTCCGCCATGCCAAAAGTTTCCCACAACAGCCGGACTGTTTGCGGGTGTAGAGACCATTCGCCCGTAGGAACATTGCCTCTGGACAGCCTGTCTGGACCCAGATTCTGCAGTCCAGGCACATGCACTGCTCTCAGCGAGCGCACGTTGCGCTGAGCCCAAACCAGGAGGCGTTCCGTCAGCCTGCACAGGTTTCGGGACCCGAGACCGCCCTGGCGATTTATGTAGGACACCACGGACATGTTGTCCGCACGGACTACGACGTGGTGATCCTTGATATGGGGACAAAAGCGCGTCAGCGCGTTCTCCACTGCCAGCATTTCCAGGCAGTTGAAATGATGGAGCTTTTCGCGTTCTGACCATATGCCAAAGGACGGTCTGCCTTCGAGCAGCGCTCCCCATCCCGAAGTGGAGGCGTCCGTCGACACCATTTTCACACTCGGGGAAGTCCCCAGGCTTACACCTGATCGGTACCAGCCGTTCGCTGTCCAAGGTGCTAGAGCCGCAACACAGCTCTGATCGACCTTGAAATGCAGCCGGCCAGACGCCCACGCTCTGCGCGTCACCCGAGCCTTCAGCCAGAACTGCAGGGGGCGCATGTGGAGCAGGCCCAGCTGCAGAACCGGAGATGCTGAGACCCAGCATCTTTTGACAGTGTTTGAGCGACACGGTCGCGCCGCAGCGGAAAGAACTCGCTGCGCGCTGAATGCCCATCGCGCGCTGTGGTGACAGCCGCGCCGTCATGGAACGTGAGTTCAGAACTATACCCGAAACAGGATCGTCTGACTGGGGTTCAGCAAACTCTTCGCCCAATTGACACTGAGGCCGAGCTTCTCGAGGTGATCGAGTAAAACGGCCCTGTGGTCCACGAGCTCCGCTCGTGATCGGGCCAGAACCAGCCAGTCGTCCAAATAATTCAGCACTTGTATGCCTCTGAGAGGAGCGAGCGCTGCATCCATGCACCTCGTAAACGTACGAGGAGCCACGGAGGACTGTAAACTGGTATGCCTGGCCCTCGAAGGCGAATCTCAAATATCGCCTGTGGTTTGACGCTATCTGTATTTGAAAATACGCGTCCCTCAGATCTATTGACATGAACCAGTCCCCTCTGCGAATCTGCGCGAGGAGTTTCCTGGTCGTAAGCATTTTGAAACTGCGTTTCATCAATGCCTTGTTCAGCTGTCTTAGATCCAGTATGGGCCTGAGACCCCCGTCTCTCTTGTGCACCAGAAAGTATCTGCTGTACAGCCCCCCCCTCGCTTTGAGCTTGAGACACAGGCTCTACAGCCCCTTTGCTCAACAGTTTTGATATTTCGGCCTGAAGTATGTGTGCTACTTCTGTTTTGACCTTAGTTTCGACGCGCGCTGAAAAGCGCGGAGGGCGTCGAAAAAAAAAAAAAAAAACTGTAGCGAGTAGCCTCTCTTTATAATGCCTAGCACCCAATCCGAAACCCCTGGAAGCGCTGACCATGCATCTGCATGAATGGCTAAGGGCTGGATGCGAAGCGCGCTCTGTTGACCGGGAAACGGCGGCGCTCGGGTGTGCTGCGCATTCGAGGCGGGGAGCGCGCTGATCACAGCGACGCTTAACCGACTGGGGGAAGGCTGAGCAGGTCCCGTGGGACTCGATATGTCTGCGAGTAACTGTGGGCTGCATATGTGCACATTTACCACTTTCAACTCGCTGTCTGCCTGTGCAGAGCGTACGTGCACGGGCCTCGTTTTTACAGAAGCCACGCGCCGTATGTGACATAGTGTATGTGGGCACTGGGGAGTGGGCACGTTTACTATGCGGCGCGCTCGACCGATCTGTGTCGATCTTATGTGTGCGAGCCCTGTGTGCAGGGCTGTGCTTATATGTGGAGATGGGCACTGAGGAGTGGGCATCGTCACTGCATTTATAGCACCATCGGCCGTGGCCGGACGAGCGTGCACTGGTTTTGTTTTTTACAGAAACTACATGACGTGTGTGACATAGTAATTGTGGGCACTGAGGAGTGGGCACGTCTACTATGTAGTGCGCGTGATCGACTTGAGTCGCTTTTATGGGCGCAAGCCCTGTGTGAAGGGCTGTGCTTATATGTGGAGATGGGCACTGAGCAGTGGGCATCATCACTACATTTATAGCACCATCGGCCGTGGCCGGGTCACCAGAAATTACACCTTTTTCGGGAAATATCTGGGTAGCCGTGATAACGGTTTTTGTGTGCAGGCAAGCGGGCAACCGTACAGGCTTGCGCATTGCAAAAAATGCTAAAACAGTCACAATCTCTGGAACTGAAACAGCGGCGCGCTTAGGTGAGAGCCCGGCCACAGCGGAACTCGTACACCGGCGCTTCGATGAAGCAGCCATCGTGTGTAGTGCCGACGCAGCGTCATGCAGCATGCGTAGATGGCTTTCCTAGGATGGCTTCGGGGCTCCCGGCCTCACCGTAATCCTCTGCTGCGGTCCCCGCGGCGCGGGGCGACGGCCGGTAGAGCGAGAACGGGGGTCTCGAGCTGCGTTGCTGAAGCTGTTGTGATAATGGCTTTTATGTGCAGGCAAGCGGGCAACTGTGCAGGCTTGCGCATTGCAGAAAACGCTGAGACAGTCACAACTCCTGGAACTGAAACAGCGGCGCACTTGGGTGAGAGCTCGGCCACAGCGGAACTCGTACACCTGCGCTTCGATGAAGCAGCCATCGTTAGTAGTGCCGACGCAGCGTCACACAGCAGGCTTTAGATGGCAACACCGCTTTTGCCGCCGTCTAGCAGAGGGCGGACAAAGGTGCGTCGCTATCGCCTGTTCCACCGGCGGAAGTGAGTGGTAGTTCCTGTTTTTAGCATCATCAGTGTGGAGAATGCTAGTGAGACAGACGAACAAGTTTGCGCTGAATATGGAGCGTTCCAAGCCTTCGCCACCTCTTCGTGAAGCTCAGGAAGAAATGAGGCGGGCTTTGAGAAGTATGCTCATCCGAAAGGGAAATACCATCCAGCCGGGAACGAGGGGGGGGGGGGCGCTGGTGCAAACCACTCGCGGCCGAGACTCATCGCGGCCAACACGAGCATTCGCCCCGGCTCCTTCTCGATGTCAGCTCGTCTGCTGGGCTTCTGAGCAGAAGGCGCGAGATCCTCGGAGCTCGCCCAGCCCTCACTGCCCGAAGCTAGCAGAGAGCGCGTGTCCTCTTCCCCTGACGCGGCCCTGAGAACGACTTCCTCGGACGACGAGCCGGCAAACAGCGGGCGCTGCCCACCGGGATGCAGGGGGGGCCGGTGAAGCAGGGCGAACCGGCGAGCTCGGTTGAGCTGAAGACGATTGTGGAATCCGCTGGAAGCGATGCTTTTACGGCGCCTCAGCGCAGCGGAGAATGCAGGCTCAGAGAAAAAGGCCAGGCGAATCCTCAGAGTGACCATGGCAACAGCTCGCAGTGGGGGCATCCGCCGTCAGCGAGCGCGAGCACTGCATGATCTTCACCCAGGCAGGAGACACAGATGACGTACCGGTCTCCCTCGCTGAGTGGGGCTCTGACGAGTCGCAGGAAGGCATCTTAAAAAAGACGCGAGCTCTTTTACGAGTGTGTGTCGCAGGGCGAACACACACACACACATAAAGAACAGCTTGGATATAACAGAATTGAAAGGATATAGGCGCCGGATAGCGCAGCAGGAACGGCAGTGGAAGGCGGCGATGCTAGCAGCTTCAGAATGGCTCGTCCTGCTGTTGTGCTTTCTCAGACGGCGCTTGCTTCCTCTGTGATCCAGCGATGCGTGAGCTTCGATGAAGAGATGAAAAATCAGGTGAGTCAGCCTTTTCGAGCTCCTTTTATAGGTTGGGCCACACCCGTTTCGGCGGGAAGTGGCAAGAAGGGCGCGAAGCGAACGAGCCGTCTCGCCTATGGCTGTGTACTGCTGCAAATGCGCTTTACAAAAATACAAAATTAAGGATAATTTTTTGCTTCAGTATTTCGTGAAAAGAGACTTTTCCCGTAGCGTCTTAGCTAATACGCAGTACGAGAGAGAGCTCTCGTAAGAGAACCCAATTTATGCAAGAATGGTTTTCAGAAAGTTATTCTGCTCCTGTTTCATGCAGAGCCATATAGAGAGAGAGTTTTGACAACGGAAGTTCAAAATGTTTGGTTGTCAAGTGATTCGTGTCGACTTCCAATAGTTCCAGGAAGTGCGTTGGCGGCCATTCAAACTGATAGAGTAGAGTGACAGAACTGTGATTTCTGGTAAATAAATGCATTTATTTTATATATTTAAACAACACACCGACATGTGTATGTAGCATGAGTATGTAGTTGCAGCGATTTTGCTTTTAAAATATCAAATCAGGTCTTTTTTGAGGATTAATGTTCAATTACCGTTATTTTAAAAATGTTAAGTTGTATAAACACAGGTTTCTGTTGCCTTTGTTACATATTGTTCTTTTTTTCACTGATCTCATGTTAACTAATGTCATATTGATGACTTTCAGGTAGTACAGAGACAGGCTGGTTACAGGTGATTTTCAGCTCGCACCGCACTATTGGTCAATTAACCGTTAGCAATAGTAATTAGCATGTTAAGTAAATGTAAAATGAAGCTTACTGTTTATAATTCTTACAATTACATATAGTAATATAATTATGTATACTCGTATATAAACATGTACACTGCCATTCAAAAGTATTGATTCTGAAAATTCAGCTTGACATCACAGGAGTATATTACATTTTAAAATAGAAAACAGTTATTTTAAATTGTAATTATATATTACGTGATTACTTTGTATTTTTATTCAAATAAATGCAATTAACTATTTACAGCAATTCATTAATACATTTCTAATAAATTTATTAGCATGCCAAGGATTTTGTATGTGTCCTTTCTTTCATGTTGTCCTTGCATAGTATCCACCATGGTTTACTGTGCTGCATGGGATGCTCCACTCGGTCAGAGAAAGGTGTGCGAATGTATGGCTTCCCCGCTGACATGGAGAGGAGAAAATAATGGTTGGCTCAAGTCAGCAGGAGCAATTTAAATATAAATAAAAATTACAACAACAAAAAATTGTTAGGTAATTATACTTAAATTTATTTGCATGGAAAATGATTTACTAGAAATAAGGAACAAGCAAAGCCTTGCAAAACCCAGGGAGGTGAGACATTGGAGGGAGTCATTAGTGTTACTTATAACTGTGCATTTAACCACCATGTGATATGTAACGTATCTGTGTAGACAAAAAAAAAAGTTGTGTGTGGAAACTAAACTCAAGTCACTCTGCAGGCACATTTTGAGGCAAACCAATTTGTCATGACCAAAAAATTCAAGAGTAGGCAGAGACCAGATGCTATTCCCACAATCTTTGTACATCATCCTGTGGTCAAAAAGAGGAGGGCCCCTGCTCCACGATGCACCCCTAGACCTGTAAACATACAGCAAATGGCTGCTGATTACAGCTATATCATTTCAGGTGATACATATATAAGTACAAACTCGTACTAGTTTAAGTAATATTTCTCATTTTGGAGTGATGTGATATATTCAATATTTAAAATTAGCAATTCCATGTATTATGCCTCTATCAGTTTCAAAGGTTGAGGAAAAAAAGAATGAGGACACTCAGAGAAGGGAAAGTGACAGTGAAGAAATAGAGGACATGGCTAGAGAGGAGAGACAGGGACAGGTGACACTACTCAGTCAGCCAGCAGCAAGTCAGTCTGCATTCCAGTGAACCATCAGCCAGTTCCCTGGGTCTATTAAAAAAATTAAAGAGACAAGAAAAAATATTTAAAAAAAATGCAGCACTAAGAAAAATAAAGAATGAAAATGCAGTTCTCAAAAAGGTCCTTTACTTTTATACACTAACAAGTTTAAGTATATAATACAGTAGTATTATATAATATAGACAGGTTATATAATATAGACAGGTAATAGTCTATGAATCACAATGACTAAAAACACTCCACCCATGTTTTTGCAAACTCAATTCACTCTAAATTTATATCAATAGGGTGCATTTTTTTATTAAGGAATTTAATTATTTAATACGTGTAATAAGGAAAAACTTTATAACCTAATTTTTACCACTTCCACTCACCGCTGTCACACGCGGTCAAACGTTATATTGAACTAACGTAATAGGCTATGTAACGTTAGCTAACTTTCCCCACCCTGCAAAAAAAAAAGTTTAGACTCCTTTTTTTCTAATTCCAAACACGATGGATGAAAACGAATTAAGATAACAGATTTTACAATTAATAGGGTGTTCGTTACTAACTTTATTCAGCTCCAATCCTAGCCTAATCTGTTAGTTATCTGATAGCATCCCTTAAATCTACTCATTTAATGAGCGATAATCTACTAGAAGGTTTTAATTTACAATTTATTGTTAAGATGTACTGATAATATACAATCTTATTATTTAAACGTCTTACCTTTGAAAAGTGCGTCGCAAACGGTTTGTTCTGCTGCATCTCTACGGCACGGCATCGGTTTGCTGCTACTTCCGGGAACTATTTAGAGGCTCCACGAGCCGCCATTGCTTAAAAAAAACAGGTGGTAAGGAAGTCGACCGGAAGTTGAAGTCAGCAGGGTGCTGCCATCTTGTAGCAGAACTTCACTTGCGTTAGCATCCCATTGACCTCCCATTCATTTTGGTGTCACTTTGACAGCGAATAACTTTACATCTGAGGCGTTTAAAGACTTTTTGTCCATTATTTATTTCTAAAGATACACGACAATGTATAAAGGGCTCCATTACCTTCTATGTTACATTATGGCCCCGTAGAAACAGTTTTTGTAAAAATAGGCTTACGATTGCGTCATAACCACTCGACTCTCTGTCGCATTACCGTACAGACAGGAGGAGAAGCTCGCAGGCAATTAACTTAATATGGCTTACTGGCGTTACATTTTAAAATACTATACAAAATAAGTAATCAGAATACTTACTCCTTCTCACTTACGCCAAAGAACTCCCCGCTCAAGCTCGCAGTCTCTGCAAGAATAACGATGGCAGTTTGCACGCACAGCTACTAGAAGATGTACATCTGTCAGGCAGGTTGCTGACGTCATCAAACTTAGTTTGAGTCTGCGCTTCAGAAACGGAAGTGCTAAAAATAGCTAAAAACGGGCTTCACTTGTCTCAATTGAGTTCCAATGGGGTCCCTGTGTCCATTTCTTTTACCATGTAAAAAAAGCGTTCCATTGGAGTCAATGGAGTTGTCGCAAGTCTCTCTCTATATGGCCCTGGTTTCATGAATGAATCCATTTGTATTGATGTGGCATTTTATAGTCTGTCAAATTGTCTGTAAATGATGGAATCTTTCTAAGAAAAACACTTCAAAAACTTGTTTTTCTCATATTTCTTTTTACATTTTTTTATATATATATATATATATATATATATATATATATATATATATATATATATATATATATATATATATATATATATATATATATATATATATATATATATAATTTTTTTTTTTTTATAATAATCTTATCTTGTAAAAGATGTAGTTTTCCATTAACATTTTTAGGTTATGCTTCAAAAATGTCATTTTTCTCTCTCTTCTTCCCTCTAGTTTTACATGGCTCTCTGGCATGGTTCACAGCAACATGATCATGCACTTCTCTGGCCGCGTCACGGACTGCTTTGATCGCGAGTTCCGCTGCATGTATGCTGATTCCCAAATAATAGACAGTTTCTACAATCCAGATGAAGAAGGGCTGCCCAGTTACTCTTACCACTTGCCAGTACCAAACTTTGGCTTGGGTGTTCTTGCAGAATACGGGAGCAGGGAGCGAGTGTTTTCGGAGCACTCCAGTAGCCAATCCAGTGGCAGCGTTTCCAGCATCAAAGCAGCTCCTCCAGGCATGAAACCTATTAAAGTAGTGACAGACAAGAAGAAGCCTGAAAACTCTCAAAAGCCTCCTGACAGGAAGGGCGTCACGAGTCCAGTGCTTCAGAAGCCCTCAGGAACTCACATCAGAAGAAGTTCTCTGAATAGTAGTCAGGCCGTCGAGGGAACTTCTTTAGGTCAATCCGCTGGTGTGGAATGGTCCAAAATAGAAGCAACAGATTACCTATGCTCAAACATTCCCGGACAGACATCCAAAATCCAGACTTCAGGTTTCTATAGTTCTCCAAAACCTACATCACCAACTCAACTGTCTCCAACCGACAACAAGACCTCCTCCAAATATCGACTTCCCACCCCGTTCATTAGTAAGTTCACCGATTTGTTCAGCTCAAAAGAAAAGGACTCCCACTTGTTCCAGAAGATGCCTACTCATTCCTCTCCGTTTGGCGGGCCAGATCTTTCTCAGAATGAACCGGAGAGTAAGCAAGGTCCTCCTCCACCAGGACCAATGCCAACAGACAGGATGGGCCCGGAGAAAGGGATACATCGGCGGGACGTGAAACGCATGACGTTGGGTCACAGCAAATTGGACCTTGTGAACCAGTACAACAAGTTAAACCAATCCAAACAGGTATACAGTCGCTTTGAGCTAAAGAACAACATACCTCATTAATGCTGGGCCGGACTGAGCATTCTTTCTGGTTGACTCTTGTACATAGCTCTTATTGTGATTGAGCAAAGGGATGACAGTTTTTTTGGAGATGAGGATTGTTTTTTGTGCATTTTTCTTTGTAATAAAAATTAATTGCTTAGTACTAATGCTGCCTGCAAGTTCTTCTGGGAAGTTAAGTCATATTTATGATGTGTTCAACTGATTTTTTTTTTTAGCAATAGTGCTAGTGCGACAGCATAAAGAGTAAATTAATTACTTATTTACATTTAATTATACATTTGTTATTCATAATATACCCACCTGTATAACACAATTTATATGTACTATTGTGTTGATGTTAATTGTCGGTATTTTCTTTTTCCACAGAAAATTAGAAAGGTACTTTGGTTTCGCAGGTCTGTTGGGTTATAAAACAAATTAATTTATTGGATTTTTTCAAATATATTTTTTATATTATTATTAGTGGTATCAAACGATTTATCGCATCCAAAATAAAAGTAAATTTTAACGTGTATATTATGTATGTGTGTGTGTGTGTGTGTGTGTGTGTGTTTGTGTGTGTGTATATATATATATATATATATATATATATATACACATACACATACACACACACAAATGTATACATGCATTTGTTTGTATTTATATATACATAATAAATATACACAGTTTACACACATTTATGTGAACAAAAACTTTTATCTTGGATGCACTTTTATTTGGATGCAATTGGATGCAGGGGCGGCAGTGGCTCAGTGGTTCATGTAGGTTGCTTACAAACCAGAAGGTTGGTGGTTCAATTCCCGGCTCCACCTGACCAAGTGTCGAGGTTGACCAAGACACCTAACCCCAGCTGCTCCCGACGAGTTGGATGGTGCCTTGAATGGCTGACGAGTTGGATGGTGCCTTGAATGGCTGACGAGTTGAATGGTGCCTTGAATGGCTGACACCGCAGGCGGTGTATGAATGAGTGTGTTAATGGGTGAATGTGAGGCAACTTGTAAAGCACTTTGGATGGCCATGTGGTCTGTTGAAAGGGCTATATAAATGCAGTCCAATTAATTGCGATTAATCATTTAGAAGCACTAATAATATATTATATTTGTCTGGACAAGTCACCTAACATACAGTAAATAAAATATTTTAAAAATCAGCTTTTCCTTACATTTTTCCAAACAACATTTTCCAAAGCAAAGCCATATAATTGCATGGCTCAGTCTGTGCTTAAAGGAAATCCCAAGTTCCCCCACTGGTGATTCAAACATTGTTGTGGCTCGTTGTAAACATGATCATTCTTACATGATTTGAAGGCAGCATTAGTGCTTTGTACCAGGACCTAGTATTTCAGTAATGTGTGGAACCTAGTGTACATCAGTGATGCGTGGGTTGATCCAAAATGAGCGGTTGCCCGCGGTTACGAGTCATCCAAAAATATTTTAATGATATTCGGGTCGCGGTCGGTCGGGTCGTTTGAAATAAAGATGCCAATTAAACCTTTGTAATTAATATAGTACGACTACGAGACACAATTTTGAAATACATAGGCCTACACTTTATTGGCTGAAAAACTGGTGCGAAGATGACGCACGAGCTCAGTCTGCAGGTAGAGATGGAGGCGGCAAGAGAAAAGATGGACGATGTTTTTGGTAAAACGTGATTTTGACGACTTCATTAAGTTTTGTTTTATAGAAAACTCTTTTTAAAAGATTTTCGTTTTGTATTAATTGTATCTTAATTCTGATCAATGTTTATCAATCAATTGCCCGAATTTAATAAATAAGAAGCAAATATATAGCAGACAATGTAATGAGGCGCCGGCACGATCACTTGCATTGCATGTGAACTCAGCTTGTACCGCACAGATTTGAGAAATATAGGCTATATATTACAGAAAGCTTGAAATGTCTCCTTTTAAACGAATATTCAAACCAAAATAAATAGGTTACTCTCTGATTATGTAATCCATATGAAATGTGCATTTCTCTCTGGCTGGCGAGTCCGCATCGTCAACTTCATCTTTGCAGCGACACAGAAAACACCAGTTTATTACTAAACAATTAAATGTCTCCTTGCATATTTTCGAACCAGCAGGCCATTCTGGGTTGAGAGAGACCCCACGGAACGAGCGAGCAGAGCGTAATATATGGAGAAATGCGCTCTCCGCTCACGAGCTCTGATCGGAACAAACCCGAGCCTCACTGTCTGCTGAACAGAAACATCAAAATAGACATAGCCAGACTTGACTATTTTAGAACAAATTATGAGCTTATTGATGATTTTTTTTATATAATTCTTGACAAAATTAGAATATATTAAGGATTTTTGTTTGTTTGTTTGTTTTTTGCCTAGTTCCTATGTCAATTACGCTGTGATGAGCATTACTTTAAAAAATGCAGGTCAGGAAGCGGGTCGGGTACAATATTTTCTTTTCCTTTTTATGCGGTCCGAGTTGCGGGTGGGTTAGTTGAAAACATCGGTCTGGTGCGGGTTATTAATTGACCAGCGCATCACTTGTGTACATCCAAAACATTCCTTCATGGGGCATTTTTGTACTTGATGTTTTTTTTTCTATCCGCCACTTTAGCTGGCATAGCAGATGGTGTTGATTTAAATGTAGCCACTCTGTCTGCTACTGAGTATACCCTTGGATAGCATGATTGAGGAGGTTACGTGTAAAGTCTTCCAAACGTTCTCATGTGTTTGTACTAAAATGTGATTCTCGTGTCACTGAAGACATGCATTTAGAGACTCTAAAATGCACTTTGGGTAACATTGCAATTAGCTGCTTAACTATAAAGTACTGTATTAATTCAGTGAGGTCTATACTGCAATAGAAGCTAATTGCAAGGAAAACATGATTTACATTTATTATTCTTTTTATTTAACCGGTAAGATTTATCACCTTTTGTGCTAATGAAGCGAATTTGTGTGTAGAAGTGTTTGTGACAGCCTACATTGATGGATTTGTTGTCTCTTTATATGCATGTTTGACTTGACTACAAATCTATAGATAATCTGTACTGCATTCTTAATCTAAAAGCTTTTAGGAGATACTGTGAATAGGTGAGCTTGTACAGATGTGGAAGTTTCCTTGTAGGACTGATTCAGAATCAACTTCGTTTACTAGATACCTTCATAAAGTGGCTGAGAAACCAGAGATCTACAGTAAAGGTACAGCAGCTATAAAGTAAAAGTGCTGATCCGAGATCAGGTTTAACCTTCCATATACATCAATATAATTATCTGCTAGATGTAGATAGGAGCAGTTCCTTTTACAGTTAAGTTGTTTAAAATGTTTAAACATGATTACATATTACTGGTGGAGTGCTAACTTCTGTTACACAATCCAATAACTGCCGATCCTCCTGCTGAACACCTTGAAAGGCCTTGAGCATGCTAGTGCTTCATTAGTAACACAGTTAGCGCCTACAGTAGTTACTCATTCTAAACATTTATTATTTTTGCTCACCTTTTTGTCTTAGTAGTGCAATTTTGCCTTCCAGTGACTTGCTTTTTGTTATTTGCTTTTGTATGTTCATATGAAAATCAAACTTTATAAAATGTGATCTATTATATAACAGTTTTGGGAGTTTTAGATGTGTAACATTCTTTTACAATTGCAGCTCTTTACATGACTTGCAGAACTTTTCCAACAGTGTTACCAAAGACTACCATAAATAAATAAAGTTTCTGTTTTACAAGCCAGATTTTGTAAGGGTAGTAACAAACAGCATGTTTTATAGAGGAAATGTGTCAAATGTTTTGAAATTGGTATAGGCTAAATCAGTTCTGGGGGAGTTGGTGACTATAAATAGTAATGTTACTAACTTTTCAGTCATGGCAAGTAACATGGCATAACATGGAGGCCTGATTCTTTTTAATAAATTGTTTGGTTTGGACGCTTTTCTTTAATGAATTATACCTTCAATTCCATTACTAAACTTTACTGGTGCTTTTTGTTGCAATATCAATGTTTATAAAAGTAGTGTTTATAAATATTTTTATTAGTTGCATTTTTCGTTTAAATGTGATCACCCTACCTGACATCCTTATTATTTTTATGGCAGAAAACTGATAAAAATCTTTTTTTTTCTAAAAGGAAAGTTCCCCTAAATGTAGATTTCATGTAGTTTACTGTTTATTTTAGTACTTGAATATCCTAACACATTTTTTAAAAGAGTTGGTTTACTATCATTTCTATTTAGTTTAATTTTAAATACCATATTTAATTTAAGAATCTTAACTACCTTACTAACTTAATAGGCAGCAAATTAAGAATTTATTGATGGAAAAGTCATAGCGAGAATTATTCCCCAGCATGAGCAGAAACTTATTTTTTTAGTGTAGTCTGACAAGCAGCAGTTTCAATGCCACGTACATGAAAGACCTTGCCTGACCAGAACGGCCACATTCTTGGTTAACACGAGTACAGTGGAATAAGATGAATACAGTGGTGAAGTTTTCTGCATGATCCTCTATAGAAACACTTCCCGTTTACAATCCACGTTTTCATTGTGACCGGCGTGAATGTAATCTTCACCTGCCATCAGCTATATGAATGCAGCTCACCTCTCAGCTGCCCAAGATCATCTTCCTCTGGCACTGTAAACCATTAGGCCAAATTACTCAACTGAAAAATGAACTTGTGTGTTTCTTGAGAAGTGTGTGATTCTTTTGGTGAAACTATGAAGGTTTTGTGGGCTCATTAAGCTTGTTGGCTCCAAATGCAAGGTTTTGGACACAAAACATAATTGTATTATTAGGTTTAAGTGTCTAAATACCGTTTTTTAGGCTGCTGTTTGTGTTTTTGTAGTAGTAAGCAGTGTCTTGATGTGTCTTTGTTTCGTACAGAAGTTTGCAGGATGGTTTGTTGTCTGTTATAGAGTAACTTTACCCTCATGGTCTTGTTTCAGCTTCGGCCCACATCATTAACCATTCTCAAAGTCAAAGAGACGGGCATGAGAGTGCTCATGTAGCGTTACAGCAAACCTAGCCGCTAACTTACCTGAAAGGACTCCAGTGCATGTTGTGAATCGTGTGGTGAAATCAACCACATAAAATAATCGCTAAATGCTCTTCATTGTGTTATTCTCTGTTGAGTTGGTTTGCATTTCGAATATTTCCTTGTGAAAATCTTCCTATTATGAAAAGCTTTTCACAGCTTATAATGTGAGGGAACTTGTAGTTTCACAGGAACCTGTGCCTATTTACTTTCAAATTCATGTTCCTGTTTTTATGGTGAGCAAATCATTGGTGCCAAAGAAAAACATATATTTATTATCTTTAATTTAAAAAAATAATATCCTCTGAAATCATTTTCTTATTTCGCTAACCACATTTGGGTTATTGGTTAATGATCCATTCAATAAAATGGATAATGTTTTAAAAACGTATTTAAAGGATGGCTTTATTTGTGGTTGCATTCAGGTCTTACCCCAACTATATATTTTAAAAAAAATATATATATATATATATATATATGTATAGAGAGAGAGAGAGAACAATTTACATCAACTGATTTTTATCCATTGCAGTAATGGATTGGATCGTGGATAGTGAGTCTGCATGAGGATGAGTATTTTTTCCTAGGAATCAGGCCATGTTTACAAAAGTCTCCACATGTTGGGAACCGAAATGGTCATCAGAACGTGGAGGCCAGAGATCAAGTTCACCCTTGAGAGCAACTCGACGCATCCCAGAGGTATTGCTTCTTCAAAATCTTTTGTTACTTGCTATTATTGCCTCAACCTGTATTAGTGTCAAGCAGCATTAAACCTGTAGCGTGTCATTTCCTGACCCATTCACTCTTAAAAATACAGATTCTTTATTGGCATTTATGATGAATCTTTAACATCCATGGAATCTTTCCACTCCACAAATGTTTTTTGTTTGTTTGTTTGTTTTTTTAATGGAAAATGTTTCTTTACACTGATTCATTTTAGAACTGCTCATTGAAAGGTTCATCAGGGAACTCAAAATGGTTTTTCTATGGAATTCCTGTGAAAATCCTCTTTGGAACTTTCATTTTGAACTTTTGGTTTGATTGACAGGTGATCTGACCAATAATAACACCAGAATCTTCCATTCAAATCAAGAGTAGATTGACGTGGTGGATTTGAATTTGAAAAATGGTGTTTATTGGCATCTTTGCGCGGTTGAAACAAGATGCCTTCTTATGTTCATTCATGTTAATTTCATGCTATAACTAGTAAAGAGGAAGAGATGATCGGCTCATGTGCTGCTTGACCTGAGGCGCTACAGCGATCGGTCACGACACATTAAAGAGTCACAAAATGACACAATTTGAAAGCTAAGACTTTCATACCTAAAGAAACCCACTTGTCTGTCGGTGTGTTATCAGTGTCCTCTTTGCTCAGCGATGTATTTTTTACTGCGTGAGAACGTGACGTGTGGGGTGATAGTGGCATGACTTATTGGATATAGCAATAGTAACAAAAGGGGCATGTCTTTGAGAAGGGTCAGTTTGGAAAAAAAAAAAAAAAAAATATATATATATATATATATATATATATATTATATATATATATATATATATATATATTATATAATAGTAATAATAGTCATTTGATTTCAGATCTTCTCCCTGTCTAGGATGCATGATCAAAATGCATGTTTTTTATGGTCTTTAAACTCTTGATTGCAATGCTTACATTAATTTATAAATATAATATTGATAGTAATGATTAAGTAGGTCCTTCATAACTCTTGACTGGTAGTGCATATGTTTTTTTTTCTTGATGCTCCCTCCCAGTATTGACTAGCATCAATGGCAAAGGCCTTTTTTCCCCAAGGTTCCTCTTTAACACACATCAAAGCCACAGGAGTCAAAGCCTGCCAGTTTTTTTCCAATGGCCATATCCACTTTCCTAATATGTCTGGTTATAGTCTGTGCACTCCAGAAGGTGTCTGAGTGCTCTGAAGTGTAACTGGGACAAAGTTTTTTTTTTTCCAGTCTTATAGAAAAATGTGATGCGATATGGACAGAGTTGATGACATTTTGAGGCGTTTTTAGCTGAAGTATGTGACTGAGCCTGTTGTCTGAACGTGTGCCAGATATCTGAGTGTTTGAACAGTGGGCCGCTGTCTGATAGAGAGAAAGAGAGAGCTAATCAGCCTCTGGTGCTAATGCACTCTTGTCCGCAAACTGTAGAGTAAGAACTGGTAAGTCTCACAGTACATAAGAGCGTTCATTCATTTATGCTTCATACGTGCCAAGATGATTAATTTGTTCTGAGAATAAATGTTCTGTCCAACGCTTTTGTATCATTTGAATGGTACACAGTGATACTTGACTCACGTTGGGTGGTTACTTAACTGTCCTTAGTGTAGTGCAAATATTCAGTTTATTTGAATGATTTATTATTATTATTATTTTATTTTTATTTTTTTCAGTTCAAGTAGAGAAGTGACTCTCACAAAATCTGTAATGGTGCTAAGGTATCCTGGTCACATTTCAACCCCAAATAAAAAAGACAATTAATTAAAAAAAAAATATATATATATGTTAGTTAGTGTATGTGGGTATATATGTGTGTGTGTGGGTGGTTGTAACCTTGGACCACAAAGCCAGTTTTAAGTCACTGGGGTATATTTGTTGCAATAGCCCCCCAAAAAAAAAAAACCCTTGTATGAGTCAAAATTATAGATTTTTCTTTTATGTCAAAAATCATTAGGATATTAAGTAAAGATCATGCTCCATGAAGATATTTTATAAATTTCCGACTGTAGATATGTCAAAACTAATTTCTTTTAAATTAATAATATGCATTGCTAATAATTCATTTGGACAACTTCAACGGCGATTTTCTCAGTATTTAGATTTTTTGCACCCTCAGATTACAGATTTTCAAATAGATGTATCTCAGCCAAATATTGTCCGATTCCTAATAAACCAAACATCAATGGAAAGCTTATTTATTCAGTTTTGAAAAACTGACACTTAATATTCTGTTTACCTAATGCTATCATATTTTATTATTTATTTAAATTGTATTTAAATAATCTTCTTTGTTTTGTTGTAATGTGACAAACAGTTTAAATTGTTAAATATTATATAATAATACTTGTAGCATAATATATTTATAATGGAAACATTTAATTTGTTGATTAAACATACAATATTATATATAATAATAAATAATAAAATTACATTAAATTAAAAAAATGAAATAAAAATCAAAGTAAAATAAAGTATTTTGAAATCATATTTATATAATATTTATAATTTGTATTTTTAATTGTATTGTGACAACATGTAATATATATCACATATATAATATATATCACACTAAAAAAATTGCATTCCATGTGTTTTCTTAAATAAATATAAGCCGGATGTGTTTTTGTGTGATTCATCCAGAGAGATATATAGCAGTTGGCGGTTTACTTTAGATAATATGCCACAGGCTCTGTTTAATCTGTGCTGAAAGCAGCGAACTCTGTCGAGGTGGGGCTCAAAACTGACTGTGCTGCTCTGGCATGTTTAAGTCTTAAACCTATATGTCATAATCAATTTGTTGACCTGAATCCATGACAGCCAGAATGAGAAATACGCTATAGATTAACTTGGAACTTGAGATAACATAAAAATATAAATTGTCATTTGTAACCACTTAAAAAAGAGTGTTTTATGTCGTCTATGCTATGACATTGATACCTGCTTGAACAGAGGTGGCACTGTTGCCTCGTGAAAAGTGAATGAATTTGTCCACAACATCCAGTCTTGGCTTGTTTTATATCGCGCTTGCGTCAAAAAAAAAAAAAAGGTATTTAATATAAATGAAACGTCCTGTTCATAGACATCATATAGGATGTCTATGGTCCTGTTTACATTATCTTACATCAAACTTTTTCTTCAAAAAAAAAAAAAGGCTTGATGTAGCTAAACATTTTTTTTTGTCAATGCATAATCCGATTTTTTAAATATAATGCTTAGAATTGGTCTTGAGTGTACGCTGCGATTACTCGTGCATGCATCCTTCACTTTCAACAGCAGTTTAGCGGGTTACAGGGACTCCTTGTGGGGAAACGTAAAATTGCACCCGTGAAAGTTTGTGAAAGTTCACCAAAAAAAAAAAAAAAAAACCTTGTATGGGTCAAAATTAGCCAAAAATCATCATCACCTATCATATTTTACTCAAACCTGTATAATTTCCTTACTTCTGTTGACAACAAAAGAAGTTACTGTGAAGAATGTGGGTAACCAAAGAGCCACTGGTAGCCATTTACTTCCATAGTATGGAAAATATACTATGGAAGTCAACGGGGACTGGCAACTGTTTTACAAGGGTGAGTAAACGATGACAGAGTTTTCATTTTTGGATGAACTATCCCTTTAAGGAATCAACCGCCTAATTTGAGTGTCTAAGAAATGATTTTTTCCATTAAAATAGTCAGTAGCACTGTTTACACTGATAATAAGAAATGTTTCTTGAGCAGCAAATCAGTATATTAGAGTGATTTCTGAAGGATCATGTGATACTGAAAACTGGAGTAATGGTGCTGAAAATTCAGCTTTGATCACAGGAACAAAATTGAATTTTTATATAATATATTCAAAGAAAAAAGTTATTTTTAATTGTGATGTTTCAAAGATTTCACAATACTAGTGTTTTTACTGTCTAAAAGAAATGCGGCCTTAGTGAGCAAAAGAGACTTCTTTCCGAAAAAATCTTACTGACCCCAGACTTTTGAACATAAAGCATTTTATGTACTAAAGCATTTTTAGTATTCAACAATAAACAATAATTTATTTATAGGTCACCATTAAAATAGAAATGCTACAGGGGGGCAAGTTGTTCATTTTTAGTTAATAATGCCTAATGCAATAATTAATCTAAACAAGTAAAACCAGCATTTCAAGAATGTTAATAAAAAGCCAAGAGGATCTGAAATTGAAAACTTATTCACCTGCATATTTCCCAATATACACACTCTTATGGGAACATACAGGATCAGTGGATAAAGTTTAGTTTTCCCAGAGCTCCTCTGAAGCTGTCGATGGCTTAGTTTCCTGCAGAAAGGCACAGTTGTAAAGCAGGATTAGGTAAGATTGTAGCATATGTGCACACCAGCAGACTTGAGACAATTTAGCAGCCCAGTTCTCAAAATACAGCATTAAACATTGCCAAGGGAGTGTATTGGAGATTTTCTTAATTTAAAGGTGGATTGCAAGCAACCTTCGATTTATCTGGAACAATAAGCATCATAAGACTGAGAGATCTGATGATGATGGATAGCTTTGTAGCTCCTAATGACCTTTAATGCCACACAAGCAAAACAGGAAGAGAAGATGGGCTTGATTAGTTTTCACTCCGAATGTTTTGGAAAATGAAATCAGCTTAATGTCTCCCAGACCTAAGATGACTCACCAATATACACACCAAATGCGTTTAACTGCTCAACCAAGGCCAGGTTTGTCATTGCACAAACATTTTTAAGTGTTTGAAGTGCATCCGGACGCAGGGGTACTGAATCAGGTGAATCCCATTTGGCATGTTGAGTCATGTTTCTCATTGCATACACATGCCACTGGGCTGGAATATGTGATGAGTTTTTTTATTGAAACGGTTATATAAAAAGGTAATACGCATTTCTGAATGCCTTCTAGTTGATTCTTTGTGTTTCATGCTTTCACGACTGCTTCTGAATCTACGTTATATGTTTAACTGCCCTCTCAGCATGATGGTGACCTTTCTTAAATGTCAGTAGTGATACCAGCCCCAACCTTTTGTTTATTTCTGAATGCTTCGGTATGAAGAAAGGCATGCCGATGAGGGATGCTTATAATGCTTTTGTTGCGGAAAGCGTTGCATTTTAAAAAGCATTTAGTCCACAGTTAAATGCATCATCATTTAAGTTGTGCAGTGTTGCTATTGTTAACTAAAGCTAAAACTATATATATAAAAAAAAACATTTTCAATGATGAAAAATGAACCTGAAACAAATGAATAAATAAATATTAATAATTAAAACAAAAAAGACAAAATTACAAAAAATGACAAAATAATGAAATTAAAAAATAAACTAAAATGAAAATTGGAAATATAAAAATAAATGCTAATTTAAAAAAAAAATTATTTATATTATATTATATTATTATAGCTAGTATACAAATACTAGTTTTATATATAAGCTGAATTTGAAAAAATGTGAATGTACAATAGACTCATCACAACATCAACAAATATTGCCATTCATTTTCACTTTGAAATATTAGTTTTGGAAGATATTTTTGCCTTTATTATCTTGATGATATTGTGAAGAAATACTGTATCTTATAAGCCAAACATTATGCTATGCTATAATATAATTATTGCTGTCAAACGATTAATCGCGATTCATCATATCCAAAAAAAAGTTTTTGTTTTCATAGTATGTGTGTGTTGTGTATATTTATAATGTGTATATATATATATATATATATATATACACACACAAACACACACCCATGCATGTACTATATATATATATATATATATATATATATATATACATATACATATACATATACATATACACACATACATATACATATATATATAAGTTATGTTTATATATTAAATATATTTATATATAATATAAATTATATGAATATAAATATATACATGTAAATACATATATTTTCAAAATATATACTGTATGTGTGTGTATTTATATATACATAATAAATATATACAGTTCACAGATATATTATTAATCAGAATCATTTGACAGCACTAAATATAATTTAAAAGAATATAATAGTAATTACAATACACGTAATTACAAGTAAAGTACACATTTTTGTGACCACAGTTATTTTGTCTCTAATATAACTTTGAAAATAAGTCCTTAAAAAAAAAGTTGATTATTTAGCTACACACTATAACCAGACTTATTTGGTCTAAAATGTCTGAAATGGTCAGTTCAAGTCAACCGTTCACTGAACAACAAAGAAAATGTTATGCAACCCAGGCTGTTAAACGTAGCACATGACCTACAATGCAATGCTAATTTGTAGAATCTACAAAAGTGTGATGTGGGAGTGAGAGACAGATGGATGAGGAGGACAATCTCTCACTCTCTTTCTCTCTCTCTGCAGATGCAGTGTTGGATGGTGAGTGGGTGAAATGTGTTGGACAGTTTTTCTGAGACTCACTGTTCAGGGTGGTTCAGTGTTTTATTGGCACTCCATGATGACTCCACTGCAGCTTCACTAGTAGAGGTATTTTTAATAGGCTACATATAAGCCTACATATTGATTGCTGTTTATTTCTATGGCTAAATGCAGTATTATGTGTTAATTCCAGCTCTGTGTTAATTTACTTATGAAATTATTATTGTTCATATTATGTACTTCTATGAGTGAATTTCACAAGAACATCCATTATTGCATAATTTTTTTTAACAATTAACCCAAACATTGATAAACATTATGCTTAATCTGATATTTCCCTGTATAATGTTTTACAGTTTTTTATTTGACCATGATTATTGTTTTAGTTACTATTGTTTACTAATACTAAACAATAAAAATGCATTTTTGTTACTTTAAATAATATAAACATGATCTGAAATAAAATAAAATATAATAAAACTTATTTCAACTAATTTCCAAGGCAATAACTCTATTTCTTTTGTTTAATTGCTAAAATAAACTATATATATATATATATATATAATGAGAGAGAGAGATATTTAATAATAATAATAATAATAATAACAAAAACACACAAAATAATTAATTGTAGTTAATCACATTAACTAAAATTAAAAGAAAAAGATGCACAGTATGTTTTAAAATATAAAAATATAAAATTTTATCTTATGCAAAATATGAACTAAGTTTTAGTATATCCATTTTGCCATTTCTCATTTTCGTTTAGTTTAAATTAAAGTACTGAAACTAAATGAACTGAAAGCTTGATAAATTCATAAAACTTAAAAATTTAAATAAACACAAAAATGTAAAAATAAAATCTAAATGAAAAATATTAACAAAAATTTTCCATATATTTTAAAACATACTGTGCATGTATTTTTGTGTGTTTATACTGGATAAAGATACTGTACACAGTGTGATCCGAAAGCATTCGTATATCTGCACAGGACAAACCAATAAGAAAGACAGCACAACGTGTTGAGCCACAAATGCAGTCGGTCAGAACTGCATCAGTCAAATTACTAGACAAATTGTAGCATAGAAAAAATGTAAATATATATATTTTAAGGCTTAGTTCTTAAAAGACAAAAGACTGACACACTTCACATTAAAGTGTGTGTCTGACTGCTTTCACACAGCTCCAGATGGAGAGATCAGGCCTCCCCTGCTGCTCATCTTGGATGCTCTGGCTTTCATCCCATGACTGTCACAGCACAGAGAGGAGCATCTCCAGGGCTGGAGGAGCTTCTGCACACTGTGACCCAGATACAGAGCCTCGTGGGCCAGACGCACAACCTGTCTCTCTGACTTCACATGCCTCGCGGCTGTGACCCTTCTCTCAAAAGAACTCAAAACCTGCTGTGATCCCTGAAGGAGAGGACTTCGAGGTGGTGGTTTGGATGAACATAATTTACTGCATCACTGCATCAGGCAATCAAGGTTCCTGAATCACCTTTCAAGTTAAACACCTTGAATAACACTTTGATAATTTAGAACTCAAGCCCAGTGCAACAACTCACATCAAGCAAATAATGGTTTTCATCTCAAGAGACGAACATGCTGGTCATGATTATAGTGAGTTTAATAGCATTTCAATTTATTTGAATCATATTCCTTAATTTGCTCTGCAGTATTATTAAATAAGAACACAAGGATTCTGATATTTGAAGTAGCTAAAGTAGCTCTTCAACCCAATGAAATCTACTTGGTTTGTTGGATGGCCTTTCCTGAATGTTAATATGAATGCCATGTGCTTGTGTATGTATTTATAAGATACATTCAAAAGTGATTCACAGAGTCAGTTTGAATCAGTTAAAATGTCTTAAATTAAGATAAATAATTTTGTGCAAACTCTTTTTGAGCACGCATTCACATCTTTATACAGTGTATTTTACTTATACCTAACTGAAGCAAAATGAAATTTAAATGAAACATTTGAGTCTAAAAGCTGAGTAAATTTCCTACTTTTCTCTGTATTTTTAGGAGACAAGCTTGAAGAAACAGTAGGAGTGACACAAACAGTCAAGACCAGACGAGCACTAAGCAACAACAACAAACTCCATGTTCTAATATTGAATCAAAAACAGGAAGCGCAGTGTGGTTCGACTCCCAAGCTAGTGACTCTTCTATGGGGTTAGAATTGTTGCTTTATTCCAAATAAATAGATTATGATCCACAAATAAATGTAACAAGATTCACAAAAATATATCAAATTCACAAATAAATGTACAGAGTTTCACAAAAAAATATAAAACTCACAAATAAATAAAATGAGATTTGCAAATAAAAATATATATATTTACAAATGTGTTTAATGTCACAAACACAACTCTACCTGGTATTTATTTGTGAACCGCTGTCTGTGCATTTGTAAATCACTGCACGCATTTGTGGATCGGTTCCTGTGCATTTGTGGATTTGAAACACTTCTAGCGTCGACGTGCAGATAAATCCACAAATAAGTGGACTCCACCCACCGTTTACTCAAGCCAATCAAATAACGGCCACATTGAGCTGACCAATCGTAGCACGTTATCGCTTCAACCAATCACGTTTTGGCTTAAATCCAGGGGGGGGGGGGCGTCTTGTCTGATCGGCCATGTTGTGCGTACTTGTCTGTAACGTTACTTGTGGACTTGTGAAATGTCATCAGTCGCTGCCCAAGTACTGTTTCCCTTTTCAAAGTTCACATCTAGCCAAGTCCAGTTCAAATCCCCGGATGTGTTCTTGCTCCGCTCCTTTTACCGAGGATGCATGGAGAGGTGACTTGTGCGGACTTGATACGGGCCATAACCCAGAATTCAGCTCGAACCAGGTTAGCATCAATGGCGGAGGAGAAAACTCACAACTGTAAGTTATACATTTCGAAATACTATTGTTGTTTTATCACAAAATGTAACGTAGTTCTAAGAGTTTTGATGCCAGAATGTTGTTTAAACTTCAAAGCTACCGTCGAATTTTGAAAATTTGCTCAGACTATTTCGTTACGAGTTGAAAAGTAGCCTAACCCTCGGCAAGTCCTCCTAAAAAGTAGCTAGGCCCTGTAACATTTTGTAAAATATGGGGCTGCCTGTGTTGATTCTGTAGTGGATAAACATTTGATATATTTTGCTTTGGGTATATCTAATGGGCAATTGTTTTGCCTGAGGGAAAAGTTTCCTAACTAACGTTTGCCTAACGATACTTATATCAAATGCAAACCTTATTTTAGAGTGCTCTTGTCATTTTAACCAAATAGTTTGCTTGTCTTTATTTAAATTTTTTTTACAAATTCTTTTATAATTGTATTATTTTTCATCAACTTAAATTAAGCATTATTTTTTATCAAGGGACTGCTGAGGAAACTCGGGCCTTGATAGAGTGGCGGGCGGCCAACGAAAGGCTTTTCACCGGGAGGCGCAATTCCTCCAAAAGTTGATGGGAGTGAGTATTCATTTTGAGTGCTTGTATAATTCCCTGCATGTCTGAAGGTTTGGAGCTAGATTTGGACAGTCTTCATCCATAAAAATGAATACGTTATTGAAGTGGAATCATGTAAATCTTTATGGTTTTGTTTTGCCTATAGGCATTTTGTTCCACTTCTGGTTTGGCCATAACTGCCAAACAGGCAAAGAAAAAATTGAATAACCTAAAAGATAAATACAAGGTAATCTGCCTGTTTCTCTACTTTCTGTTACTGAAAGAGGCTTACCAAGATGTGTGTAAAGACTTTCCGGTCATATTTGAAACCTAACATAGATGCATTGGCCCTTACATTTTATTTTGTAAAATGTAGTTTACTCCGTTTACATTGTTTACTCTGAGACTGTAAAAAGAATAGTTCACCCCAAAATGAACATTCTGCCATTCACCTACAATTTTAAGTTGTTTCACACCTGTATACACTATTTATTTATTCTTTTTTTTTTTTTTTTGCTTTACACAAAGGAAGAATATTTGTAACCTAAGAGTTCTGGGGCACCACTGACATGTGTAATTTTTTGGTGCCTCAAACTGTTAGGTTACAAAAATTCTTAAGAATATCTTCCTCTGTGTAGAGCAAAAATAAAAAATGTCTAAAAGTGTGGAACAACATGAGAACATGACAGCATTTTGCTTTATTTCAGGAGCTTAGGGACCCACCCACAGGAAAAGGGGTAGAGGCCGGTAGTGTGACTGCTGCCACTCGGCAGTGGTACACTGCAATGGATGCTGCACTCCAGGGGCAGCACTCAGTTACTATGCCCGTAGTTGTTGCATCAAACCCACTGCCACTACAGGTGGCTCAGTCAGCACACCAGGTTCAGCCCCTTCTGTGGAAGCCAGGAGTAGCCAGCAGTCAAGAAAGAGGCGACGGGACAGCCAGGCTCTTCTTTAGTTTCTAAAAGAACAGGCAGAGAGGGAAGAGGAGAGGGAGAGAGAAGCATTGGCGAGAGAAGAGGAGAGAGAGAGGGCAGCAACAGCCAGAGCAGAGACATATGTCTCTTTTTGAAAAACTTAATAAATTCTAAATTAATGTTGTATTTAATGATAAATGATTTTATATAGATTATTTGAATAAAAAAAAATAAAAATGAATGTTTCAATTTCAACCCTGGCAAATCATTGTTATAGCAACAGTGTATTCTTTATATTTACAACAAAAACACAAATAATATAAAATAATGTAATATCCAATGTCTATAGTGGTATACAATTATTTACAATCATGCAGTTAAATCTCAAGAAGAACATACCAACATTAAGAAAACGTATAAATGTATCTATACCCATCTACTTGCACATTTATTCATACCTATCTTTCTAATTAATGTCATAGCTATTTCAACTGTTTATGTTGCTCTTTTAATGAACATGACAACATCTGGAAAGGTTTACTGTCTAGATGTAGTACTGTTCAGTTAGACACCCAGGCAGTTCCACGGGAGAAGAAAGCTGAGCAGCCAGACGTCCTCTGAGATGGTTCCCTGATAGGTCCCTCTCACCCACTGCTGCATTCTCACCATCCTCGCTGTCTTCTTGTCCTTGGCTTTCCTCCTCCTCCTCCAAGAGATCACCTCCCATCACACAGATGTTGTGGAGGATACAACAGGCACCAATCACCTTTGGGGCGAACAGTGGCCTGATCTCTAGGGCCCGCAAGAAAATTGCATGCCAGTGAGTTTTTAACATCCCAAAAGTGCGCTCGATGATGTTCCGTGCTTGTGCATAATGCCTGTTGTATCGGGCTTCAACTTGGCCTGTTAATCAAAAATCGTGTAGAAAATGTGTAGTGTATTGCAAATTCATAACAGTAAAAATTTGGTTTATCGTGTGTGTGTGTCTGTCTGTCTGACATAAAAAAAGTGTTCTTACTTGCGACAGGCTGGCGGTATGGGGTCATGATTGCAATAGGATGCTGCAAGCAAGGGTATCCCCCATCTCCCAAAAGATAGTATCCAGCTGGTGAATACAAAGCCTGCTGGTACATTGGTGATCTGCGCAGCACAAGGGCATCCTGTACAGAGCCTGGATTGCCAATATACACATCTATAAATATGCCTTTAGCATCACAGGTGCCCTGTAGAATGATGGAAGGGAAGATCTTTCTATTTATGTAGCATCTTTTTTGTGGCATTGCAGGAGGAACAATCCTGATGTGGCACCAGCAGCACAGCGGAATGCCTCATGGCCAGCAAGGTGAGCAAAGCCACCCCCCACCTCATCCATTTCCTCTGCTTTTGGAAAATGAATAATTTTGTGGAGGATGGTCATCATCTCCTCCACAACATTGTGAACAGTCCTACAAACTGTTGAAAGTGGCATGCTGAAGTCATCTGATGTGACCCTGTAGGATGCTCAACAGGCAAGCCAATAAACCGTAACAAGTACTTCAATTTCACGGCTCCATCCATGGGCTTTTTGACGGGGCAGCATCTGTACCAGCATGTTGATGCTGTTCCTGGAGAGCCTGAAAGCTGGCTTTAAATCCTCTCCAGAAAAAAACTTGACCAGGATTGGTACCTGGTCATTGATCTGTGAATACCTGCGAGTGGGACTTTGTTCCTGTTAAAATATATAGATAATATATTAAGAATGTTTTTACTTTTGTTGTATTATGTATTTGTTATATGTATTGCTTTTAAAAAGTTGTTACTATATGTACTGTCGTTGCATTGTATTTATTATATTTTTGGATTTAATATAAGCTATATACTCAGTTGTTTTAAGGATTTTGTCTAAAATTTACTAAAATCTGCCATAATTAAATCTCCCTCTAACATTTGCTCTTTTCGTGAAGTATTTCTTTATACTCTATTTCGGTTTCATTCATTTATTGATAAGCTCTAGCACAACATTCATCCCAGAGTCTAAAAGTTGTAGCCTATATGATTATTATAGATAATAAATTGTCCTGTTTGTGTTAATGCAGTAATATGATGTGCACCTAGCTATATAAAGATGATAAACTATCAACTTATTTGAGCACCACAAAGACAAATAAAAGGTGTGTGAAGTGTAAGCTAGTTAATTTAAATGTTATCAACTGTCAAACCTATTGTACTTGTCAGTTTATTTGGTATACTGAAAAATCTAATGTCTCATTACATCCCTGCAATAGTTTACATAACTTTTTGTGAGATAGTACTTTGTAGTCTGTTGATAGGGTGCCTATATGATACATTATAATAAATTTTTATTATGACTTTTCATTTGGATATACCTAACTAAGTCCACATAAGTATATGGGCAGTTTATGAAGAAAGAATAATTAGAAAAACGTACAATGCTAGAGAGACATGCTAATATGGCACGTCTCTTCGCCATCCTCCGCTGCATCCTGGCTTTTCTTTGAAGGATTCGTCTCCTCCGTTCGGCAGCCTCCTCTTCAGCATCTTGATAAATAGCAATTGCAATGGCAATCCTAAGCTGTTCCATTTTGATTTACACTTATTTACAATTGATTTACACCTTTCAACCGTATTATTTAAATTGTAGCTGAGTGGGTTTATTGCTAGATTGTTCTTAATGAAAAGAGGCAGTTGTTTCCACATATTTTATTTATTTTGAACGACGTAAATATAATCACAGTATTAATGTTACCTGAACCACATATTAATGTTTAATAGTTTTTAAAATAAAAAAGAGACAGTCGTTTAATATTATATTCAATTTCATTATAAATATAAAGTGAAAATAATCAGAGTAGGTAAATATTAGTTTTTTAATACTAATATATTTAATATATTGAAAATAAAAAAGAAGTTAATTCAAGTAAAACATGCATGCTGAGTGAAGCTATCAAGTACGCTGCCGTTCCATTTGTAGAATGACTGGACTCGCGTCCTCCCGTCCTCGAGAGTTCGTTCTTCTGAGTCCAACTTGGCATGTCCAAACTCGGAAGGACGGAAGTCCAGACTCTGCGAACTTGGTATTGAGAAATGCCCTGACTGTCTGTTGTTGGTCTCAAGTTCGGTGTCTATTCCCGCAGTTCCCCTGGCTGTAAGCCAAAACGTGATTGGTTGAAGCGATAACGTGCTACGATTGGTCAGCTCAATGTGGCCGTTATTTGATTGGCTTGAGTAAACGGTGGGTGGAGTCCACTTATTTGTGGATTTATCTGCACGTCGAAGCTAGAAGTGTTTCAAATCCACAAATGCACAGGAACCGATCCACAAATGCTTGCAGTGATTTACAAATGCACAGACAGCGGTTCACAAATAAATACCAGGTAGAGTTGTGTTTGTGACATTAAACACATTTGTAAATATATTTTTTTTATTTGCAAATCTCATTTTATTTATTTGTGAGTTTTAAATTTTTTTGTGAAACTCTTTATATTCATTTGTGAATTTGATATATTTTTGTGAATCTCGTTACATTTATTTGTGGATCATAATCTATTTATTTGGAATAATGCAACAATTCTAACCCCATACTCTTCGGCTCTTTTTAGTGAATCAAAACATATGCATCGCCACACAATCTCGAACAAATTTCTTGATGAACTGAACAGCTCAATATGATTTAAGAATGATTTCAAGTGTTTAATGAAGTAATCTTAACTCAGTACTGAATCAATTAGGGCTACTTTGTGTACGATTCTGAATTAGCATACTGTTATTGTGTGACGTGTTGTAAATCATCAGAGCAGTTAGCTACTGACAGATTCGTTTTTTTTCTTTCATTAAATGAATTGAATGACATACAACAACACCACATTTATATTACAGGAAGCAGGCTACTATTAACACTTGCTGTTAAACTTAGTTCTTTTTTATAACACAGATATGAGAAATAGCCTAAATCGGTTTTATATAGCCTATTATATATTTTTTTTAAATCAGAGATAATTACTCATTGTGGGCTTAAATGCAACCCATTTTCTCTCTAAATATTCCTCAAAACGTAGGATACTAAAACAGTCGTCAACATAAATTACTTTTCTTTTTCGTTCTAAATCCTTCTTTGTGAAAGATGGGTGAAAGTAGTTGCCAATTTGTTTAATAAACGATCAGTTGAAACGAACGGTTCAAAAGAACCGATTCGCTCAAGGAGTCGGAGTTCCGCGTGGGTCTGTGCGCGCCGACGGTGCTGTATTCTCTCGAGCGCATCAGCGGCGCAGCATCATTTCAACACAGTACCTTGAGAAGACGTGACACAAAATGGCTTTGCGAATTTAACGCTCGACCGAGAAGAAACGCTCACAGCACCTTCAGGAATATAGGACGCTCGTTGTTGTTTTCTGAAATAATTAAGAACAAACACAAGAAATAAGCCTGGAAATCAACGGCGGACAGTGGGGGGAATCTGGGGACAGTCATGGCGGGGGTGGGAGCCAGGGGGAGAAAGACGGGACTCCCGGGGTTCTGTTGGAAAACATGCTATTTCCACATTCTCTTCTGGGTCGTGTCTGTTTGTGGAGAAGAGAGGACCTTCATTGTTGAGGTACGTGGAGAGAGATGACATGTCCACCATCCTCACCTCGTGCAAGCGACCTGTTCCTTTGAGCATCACCACACGGACGCGTTATTGCGCACAGCGTTTAGAAAACAGATGACCATTATAATGAAATGGGTTTATTAGCTAAAGTGGGCAAACATGGTAAATAAATAATGATTGAGGGATGCTTAAATAAGTCAAATGAACAAGCAATGCAATACGTTTATTTTAATATCGTGTTAAATACAGATTACCATTAAATAAATGTACTTGGTGTTTTAAGATTCGTACTAATTACGAACATCGTAAATAAGCATGCCACTACAGGTAAAACAATAACAATGCACCTAAACCATACACGTCTATAAATATTCGAAAACAGTAGCACTAATTCGGTTTCATTATTTATTATAATATATTATTTTTGTGGCATTATATGTAGTGTAAAAATGTAACGATAACAATGCAACCAAATCATGCACATATTTGAAAATGGTAACATACATATTTTTATTTATTTATGATATTACAGGTAAAGCACATTTGCAAAAATAACAATGCATCCACATCTGAATACAGTTATCATGTTTGAAAATAGTACTTATCTTGATATGTATTATTTACAATCTCTTAAATGCATTTGTGTTACAGGTAGTGCAGCAATGCATCCAAATAATTCACATGTGAATGTATTCTTATATTTCTCTCAGCTCCATTTTGCCTTATATTCGGCCCCAGACAGACATTAAGTGTTTTATGTTCACTCTTCCTGGAAATACAGCACAGTGAAGCCATTATCAGGTTGCCAGTAATTGGATAATTTCATTGTGCCACTCACTGCAAATGCATTCCCTTATTATACCCTATATATATTTTGTCTTAGTTGGGGGCAACACGTTCAAACCTTTATGCTTTAGTGAAATGTTAGAACTGAACTGATCCTGTTCAAGAGACATGCATCTTAGTGAGCAAAAACAGGACAAAGAGCTTCAGTTAAGATAGCACAATAATTTTCCTTAAGGACCTGAGTTGTTTTGAATGATTCTGTTATATATAGAGAGGCTGCATTTATAGCCATGTAATGCTTTTATTTTGATGTGCAGCTGCTGTTTTCGTGTGTGTTCCAAATATAGGTTCCTTCATAATTGATGGGAAAGGCAGGGATGCTTTTGAGGAGCGAGCCAGAGCTGTTGGATTCAGCTTTGCTGTGGCAATGGGTTACTTGGTGAATAGAGAGCTTACTGTTATGTCTGGCACAATTTTTAAAGATAAAGCATTTCTTTTATGGTGCAGATTGCTTGACGAGAGGTTGATTTTGCTATGCATAAAAGTCTATTATGTAAATAAAGTGGATAAATTGCACAAATGTTGAGATAAACAGCTTGTCATTGTTGTTTTGTTACCAATTTAAGACTCAAAAGTAATCATCAGGTATGTCAGAATAATGATGAAAAGACAAATTAATTATAATTTAAACATTGATCTTCTAGTTTTTAATGCCGAAAATTGCAATATTATAGATTTATAAGATACTGTTCTTCCAGTTCTCATTCTGTTCGCATGCCAGGAGCGTTTTAACCCTCCGTTTCTTTGTTTCATTCAAGAGTGTCTTACAGCAGGAGCTTTGGTATGATTGCACATAATAATAAATACTGATTTTTGTGCGTGTATTACACAATTTAAGAGCAATATCATTTTACCTTGATTAATTACCTACAAAACAATGTGATCAAATTTTGTTTGTAATCAATTATCAGGCTACACACATTATTCGGCTTCATGACCTAATCTGTAAATTGCAGTCATAAGATTTGTGTAGCCTAATGTGGATAGAAAAATAAAGGTTCCTGAAAATGGTGGGAAAAGAGGTTTCAATGTCAGTATCCCATCAAAATGAGGTAATATGATCATGATGATCCACTTAACTGCTCATTCTGTTTTCAGATATCAATCTTTTAAGACTCTGATATCAGATTAGACCATATTACTGTATATAGATTATATCTTCCTATCTCAGCTTTACAAGACTAAATATCTTCAGTCGTCATCACAGAAGCAGTGACTTGTGTGTGGATTGGGCAGTTTGATTGATTTGTGTGAACAATTACCAGCAGTAAGATGCTATTTGTAGTACTAGTTCTGGCCAAGCATCTGTTCCTCTGCTGGAGCAGGTTAATGACAAAGAGCCGTGCAGAGCTGCTGTTGAGAGAATGATAATGGTGATGGCTGTTGGTGAGGATGATAATACTGTAGTAAGGCTCTTGTTGTTTTTCGACTCACTACCAAGCGAGTCATGCAGTGAGTAGGCAGCAGTCGATACTAGTTTTGGACTGTTGCCTTAGAGCTGACTTAATATTTATGCTTTGAGTACAGTAGTGTCCCTGGAAAAGAAAAAATGAATATATTTTCTAATATTGAAGTACTGCATTGTAGTATTTCCCATATATGCGTTACTGCAGTATTATTATTTAATATAATTTTTTACCTTTATTTATAAAGCGCTTTATTGTTTCAAAGCAGCTTTACAGTGATGCAAACAAAATTAAATTTAGCTGTAAAGCATCTCTAAAAAAATTTGTTTTAGTAATTTGTATTAATTTTTAAACATTTCTAGTTAGCTTTAATTTATTTTTATTTTAGTCTTAGTACCTTTTTATTTCAGCTAGTCATCAAAGTAACATTTCAAATTTTCGTTTAAGTTTGAGATTTTCATCTAATATTGATATTTTGTTTTATTTCAGCTTTATTTTAAAAATACAAATGTTTTCCTTATCAGGATTTTTATTGTTAACTGGAACTAAAACTCTAAAAAAACATTTTGTTGCTTGAAATTAAATAAACATTAACTGAAATAAAATGAAATATAAAAAACTTCAACTGTATTTCAGCTAGAAGCATATGGAAACATTTCTAATTTTTATTTATGTACTAAAATAACTAAAACAACTATGAAATAATTAAACTATATAAAAAAGATTAAAAAAATAGCTAAAAACAAAATAACCACTTTAAAAATGCCTAAAAAGGGAAAAGAAATCAGAAATAATAAAACTTTAGAATATGTATAAAAACATAAAAAAAATAGATAACAGTACAGCGGTTTCTTATGCAACAAATATTCTTTGAATGTTGGCTAAAATGAATAACATTATTTCATAGGCTGATACAGTAGTATGCCTTTAAACATCAAGAAATCAAATTTTCCCAATAAATAAATTCTGTGCTTTTTTACTGTTAAATGTTCTGTGTTACATAATGGAAGTAAAATGGGTTGCAAATGCTGTTTCATTTTAATTTTAAACAAAGAACTTTACTCTTTGAGACGACTTGAATCTAGTCTTAAAAGTCAGTTATTTGGATGCCGCTTTAGAATGTCAGTTCTCTTATATAAATGTAGTTTGACAAGGTGTGAATGACTTGGACTGACAGTGATGTCCTTAGTGTGCCGTCTCCATTCGACTCCTGTTTTAATGGATGACAGCTGTAATCTGCATAGGACAGAGTTCACAGGGCAAAGAAAAGGCAATGCATGCATCATATTTACAACATTCCTTATATTGACAATAATTTTAAATGTTAAACTTTGCTATTACTTTTTTTCTCAGCATTCAGTCTTGTTTTATTGTCAGAAACACATAGCATTTATATAGAAGTATCTTTCTTAGGTGACCAACTCATGCATTTTTAAAAGAGAAATGTCAAAACCTACTGTGTAGATGCTGTCAGACTGTGATTGAACCACTTTGTCTGCACATTAGATGAATCCCAATGTCTAATCAAATCAAAAAGTCATAAAAAAACAAAACCTAAGCATTTTTTAGGTTCAAGGGCTCACCCATTCTAACATTTGCTTTGTTTCTTAGCTTCCTCCCATGTTTAATAAATTTTTATATATGGCATACTGGAGCTTTTTGGTCATTTGTTGGTTTGGCTCTATATTGATGCATTCATTCGTGCAGGATTTCCAATTTGATTCAGTTCTGTTCCTGGACTATCAATTAATTTCTCTATATGTGTCTAGCCGTGTGGAGATATGAAACCTCTTCACCTTCATGTCACAGAGTCTGAGAAGCTGTAGCCCGGTGAGTTTAGATTGCTGTCTCCATATGACAGTTTAATTTTAGCCACAGGAGCAGTTAAGCCCCACCAGTTTGTTGGATTTGAATATAAATGCTAAGCGGTTGATTCCTGTAAGGAACTGCACACATTTACTGTACAATAGGGACTCAGGGAGCCTCATGAGGAAATTCATTCAGATTGTAGGAAAGCTTCATTTTCCAAAAGGAGATTTGAAGCTGTTTTGGTGCAGCGCTGGTCTAGACAGACTTTGAAGCATGTTGGATACCTTTATTGTCGTTTTGTTTCAATTAATAATTTATAACGATATTTGAGAGGAAAATGTTATGGCTTAGAGCTTTTTTTATTATCAATAAAAAAGATAAAAAATTAACAAATAGGCCTAACAATTATTTGGATACACTTTAAATTACAATAAGATTAGACTTCATTTGTTAACATTAGTTAAGTATATTAGTTAACACAAACAATACTTATACAGCATTAATTAATCATAGAATATTAAGTAGATCAAATATATTATTACAATCAAAATTTTTATCTGTTAACATTAATAACGCAATGTGAACTAACATGAACATGAACATGAACATTTTTGTATAACATTAACAAAGGTTAATAAATGCTGTAAAAAGTTCATTAGTAGTTCATGTTATTAAATGCATTAACTAATGCTAACAAATGAGAGATTGTAAAGACTTACCATATATTTAAATGTTTTAATTTATATATTTCATTTATGTGATTTAAGTATTTAATATTAAATATTAAGTATTTAATAAAAATTATTCAGATTTAATATTAACATTTAACATAAAAAATGTTGTGGTATTGTGTGTGTATGTATATACAGTAGACCAAAAGTTTGGACACACCTTCTCATTCAAAGAGTTTTCTTTATTTTCATGACTATGAAAATTGTAGATTCACACTGAAGGCATCAAAACTATGAATTAACACATGTGGAATTATATATGGAATTATATACATAACAAAAAAGTGTGAAACAAAGTTCTTCAAAGTAGCCACCTTTTGCTTTGATGACTGCTTTGCACACTCTTGGCATTCTCTTGATGAGCTTCAAGAGGTAGTCACCTGAAATGGTCTTCCAACAGTCTTGAAGGAGTTCCCCGAGAGATGCTTAGCACTTGTTGGCCCTTTTGCCTTCTGTCTGCGGTCCAGCTCACCCTTAAACCATCTCGATTGGGTTCAGGTCCGGTGACTGTGGAGGCCAGGTCATCTGGCGCAGCACCCCATCACTCTCCTTCTTGGTCAAATAGCCCTTGATGCCTTCAGTGTGAATCTACAATTTTCATAGTCATGAAAATAAAGAAAACTCTTTGAATGAGAAGGTGTGTCCAAACTTTTGGTCTGTACTGTGTGTATATATATATATATATATATATATATATATAGTCGTGGCCAAAAGTTTTGAGAATTACATAAATATTGGAAATTGGAAAAGTTGCTGCTTAAGTTTTTATAATAGCAATTTGCATATACTCCAGAATGTTATGAAGAGTGATCAGATGAATTGCATAGTCCTTCTTTGCCATGAAAATTAACTTAATCCCAAAAAAACCTTTCCACTGCATTTCATTGCTGTCATTAAAGGACCTGCTGAGATCATTTCAGTAATCGTCTTGTTAACTCGGGTGAGAATGTTGACGAGCACAAGGCTGGAGATCATTATGTCAGGCTGATTGGGTTAGAATGGCAGACTTGACGTGTTAAAAGGAGGGTGATGCTTGAAATCATTGTTCTTCCATTGTTAACCATGGTGACCTGCAAAGAAACGCGTGCAGTCATCATTGCGTTGCATAAAAATGGCTTCACAGGCAAGGATATTGTGGCTACTAAGATTGCACCTAAATCAACAATTTATAGGATCATCAAGAACTTCAAGGAAAGAGGTTCAATTCTTGTAAAAAAGGCTTCAGGGTGTCCAAGAAAGTCCAGCAAGTGCCAGGATCGTCTCCTAAAGAGGATTGAGCTGCGGGATCGGAGTGCCACCAGTGCAGAGCTTGCTCAGGAATGGCAGCAGGCAGGTGTGAGCGATCTGCACGCACAGTGAGGCCAAGACTTTTGGAAGATGGCCTGGTGTCAAGAAGGGCAGCAAAGAAGCCACTTCTCTCCAAAAAAAACATCAGGGACAGATTGATCTTCTGCAGAAAGTATAGTGAATGGACTGCTGAGGACTGGGGCAAAGTCATATTCTCCGATGAAGCCCCTTTCCGATTGTTTGGGGCATCTGGAAAAAGGCTTGTCCGGAGAAGAAAAGGTGAGCGCTACCATCAGTCCTGTGTCATGCCAACAGTAAAGCATCCTGACACCATTCATGTGTGGGGTTGCTTCTCATCCAAGGGAGTGGGCTTACTCACAATTCTGCCCAAAAACACAGCCATGAATAAAGAATGGTACCAAAACACCCTCCAACAGCAACTTCTTCCAACAATCCAACAACAGTTTGGTGAAGAACAATGCATTTTCCAGAATGACCAGAATGTTGAAATTTTGGGTCCATGGCCTGGAAACTCCCCAGATCTTAATCCCATTGAGAACTTGTGGTCAATCCTCAAGAGGCGGGTGGACAAACAAAAACCCACTAATTCTGACAAACTCCAAGAAGTGATTATGAAAGAATGGGTTGCTATCAGTCAGGATTTGGCCCAGAAGTTGATTGAGAGCATGCCCAGTCGAATTGCAGAGGTCCTGAAAAAGAAGGGCCAACACTGCAAATGACTGACTCTTTGCATAAATGTCATGTAATTGTCGATAAAAGCCTTTGAAACGTATGAAGTGCTTGTAATTATATTTCAGTACATCACAGAAACAACTGAAACAAAGATCTAAAAGCAGTTTAGCAGCAAACTTTTTGAAAACTAATATTTATGTAATTCTCAAAAGTTTTGGCCACGACTGTATATATATATATGCACACAGTATATAAGTAAATATATAGATACATTTCGGTTGACAATTTATTTAAATAAATATTATTTTATTCTTTGAATATTGTTTTTATTTAGTTTAGGGTCACTTTGATTTTTAATTTTTTTTTATTTTGAAATATTCAAAAATCCCACATTTCATAGAATATTATTTAGAGTATTAGACATCTTATAAACCCTTAAATCACAATAACAGTCATGCTTATTTTAACATGTATAATGGTTTATTTCCTTGGAGAACCATGTAAAAAAAACATGGTAATCATACAATATCATAGTAGTACCATAAGGATTACTTTCTGTTACCATCATTGTAATATAGTAATGCTACAGTACTTTTTGTAAAGGGTGAAAAACAAAAAGAGGCTTTGGCTGTGTGGAAAACGAAGTGTAATATTTGCTTGTCCTAATTTTTGTCAGATATGTATTTCGCCATACCCTCTAAAGGATGTTAAAGCATGTCAGAACCTCTGAAGTGTGCGAGGTATACACTGAAACACACACTTCAGTATCCTGCCGAACACTGCTCCGGTCCCTAGCGAATCTCATGCGGTGAAAGCTGTGAAGGAAGCTATTGTTGTGTTTTTTATGTTTGCTTTGTTCTCTCTTGACAGTATTATGGTATTATTTCAGTTTACTATAGGATTAAGACATTGTTATCTTTATTTAATATTTTTTTAACTTGTGTAACACAATAAGAAGCTGTAGAACGTTGTGTTTTCTTTGTGTTTGTTAGTTATGCTAGTATGTGCTGAGAGAACGCAGGCCTCGCTCTGTCTTTGCAATGCATGCAGGGAACTAAATAAGGATGGCACAGATTCCTCACATAAAAGTCTAATTCGTCCTGAATATGTCTCTTCAGGAGACCACATGCTGAGGGATAAATTAAAAGAAAGATGGGGAAAAAATCACAAAGCAAGAGAAAACCTAATTAGTTCACACAAAGACTGTGCTGGTATCACCGCTTGAATTGAAACTGAATCATGCATTACCTTTTTCATGCTATTTATACCCGTTTTTTTTTGGGTTGTGCTGTGTTATGTAGTTTGTTAACGTCCCAGCTTCCTGATAACTTATGACAAGTAGCATCGTGATTCCTAGTGCTTATACTTAATGTTAGGAATTTAAATAACTTCTAACACTAAATCTTCATTTTTATTACATACCTAGTCCTGTAACCACCCAAAATACCTTAGCGACATTATAGCAATGTACTGAAAACATTCAGAGCAACATATACCAACACATCTTTTTACATTTTTACAATATTTAAAATGTAAAAATGTAGTACTGTTACAGTCAATGCTTGACGGCTGTCCTTTTAAAAAAGAAGTGTGCTTAATTGTATTGAATGTGCACTTGTAGTGTACTTCAAATCTTTAGTAAAAACTGTTGTTGCGGATAATATAACATTAAAGAAATAAAAGGTCAATTAAGTGTACTTACAGTGTACACATTTATGACTTTACTTTTTAGAACACTTAAAGGCTTAGTTCACCCAAAAATTTAAATTCTGTCATTAGTTACTCACCCTCATGTCATTCCAAACCTGTAAGACATTCATCTTCGGAATGATATTACCATGATCAACACACAGAA
The DNA here is from genome assembly GCF_963082965.1 of Carassius carassius. Classification (NCBI taxonomy): domain Eukaryota; kingdom Metazoa; phylum Chordata; class Actinopteri; order Cypriniformes; family Cyprinidae; genus Carassius; species Carassius carassius. The sequence continues at coordinate 3,721,710 of NC_081771.1, forward strand.
ATGTAGCAAGCACATCAGTTAAATAGGCCATGTGACATCAGTGGTTCAACCGTCATTTTACGAAGCTACGAGAATACTTTTTGTGCGCAAAGAAAACAATAATAACATCATTTATTCAGCAGTTCCTTTCCCCAAGTTACCTTTTGCCATTTTGTAGAGTACCCCACAATGTTATCAAAGTAATGAGCGTTGTTTATGTTCAGCATGCACACCCTGTCTACTGAACGTAAACAACGCTCATTGATTACTTTCCGGGGGCCTCTCCAAAATGGCTTTTGGTTTTGATCCACTTCAAATGTTGACTACTGTATACTGATACTGAGATCATACTTAGAAGGGAGAGGTTATTATGTGAGTATAGGAGAGCATAAGTCTTAGTGGACATCCATGACATGCGGAGTCCCACAAGGATCAATTCTCGCACAGCTCTTGTTTAGCCTATACATGCTCCCACTAAGTCAAACAATGAGAAAGAACCAAATTGCCTATCACAGCTATGCTGATAATACCCAGATTTACCTAGCCTTATTGACAAATGACTACAGCCCCATTGACTCCCTCTGCCGATGTATTGATGAAATTAATAGTTGGATGTGCCAGAACTTTCTTCAGTTGAACAAGGAGAAAACTGAAGTCATTGCGTTTGGAAACAAAAATGAAGTTCTCAAGGTGAATGCATACATTGACTCTAGGGGTCTAACAACTAAAAATCAAGTCAAGAATCTTGGTTTGATTATGGAGTCAGACCTGAGTTTCAGTAGTCATGTCAAACCAGTAATTAAATCTGCATACTATCATCTCAAAAACATTGCAAGAATTAGAAGTTTTGTTTCCAGTCAAGACTGGGAGAGACTTGTTCATGCCTTTATCACCAACAGGGTGGACTATTGTAATGATCTTCTCACCAGCCTTCCCAAAAAGACCATTAGACAGCTGCAGCTCATCCAGAACGCTGACTAGAACCAGAAAATCTGAGCATATCACTCCAGTCCTCAGTTCCTTACACTGGCTTCCAGTTACATTTAGGATTGATTTGAAAGTACTTTTATTCATTTATAAATCACTCAATAACGTAGGACATAAATACAGTGCAGATATGTTCACTGAATATAAACCTAACAGAGCACTCAGATCATTAGGATCGAGTCAGTTAGAAATACCAAGGGTTCACACAAAACAAGTGGAGTACGCTTTAGCTATTATGCCACCCACAGTTAGAATCAGCTTCCAGAAGAGATCAGATGTGCTACATTTACATTTAAATCCAGACTCAAATCTCATCTGTTTAGCTGTGCATTTATTAAAGGAGCACTGTGCTACAGTATGTCCAAACTGATTGCGCTGCATTTTATGTATCTATTCTTAACTGTTTTAATTAAGTTTAAAGTGTTTTTAATTACCTTGTTTTATTGTTGTGATTATTTTTTATGACTATTTTAATTCATTTTATGTAAAGCACTTTGAATTACCATTGTGTATGAAATATATACTATACTATGTATGCTACTGTATATAAATAAACTTGCCTTGCCTTGTATATACATGACATACAAATGCTTGACAGTACATTAAGCAGCACATTTTAAACATATTTCATAGACAATAGAAGAAATGATGAAATTACACTGTGTACTTAAGTCCTTCTTCAGTGATTGAAAATAAGCACAGTTTATTAAGCTCAGCAACACTGAAAAAATGGTGTAGATTGTATGTAATGTATGTACTGTAGATGTAAATTTAACTCTTAAATTTCACAATTAATTACAAAGAAACAGCGAGTAATTATATTTTGAAATAGTATTTTTTTTTGTAAAACAAATTACACAATTTTTGTTCCACAATCCAAAAATCTTTTTTCCAGTGTAATTGCATTTAATATAAATTTAACTATAATACATTTCCATTTAATTTCATATAACATGCAATTAAGTGTCCAAAAACATTACATTAAGTATACTATTTCTGTAGTAAGCACTCTTTTTAAAAGTAAGCTAAAGTGTTGTTTCTGATACAGTATGTGTCTAACTTGTTTCCCCACATTAGCTCTGCAGCTAATGATGGATTTTTGACTGTTATGGCTATATTACTGTAACAACTGTTATTGCAACTCTAATCATTGTGCTTTTAAAATGTTTGATCTATATTTTTTCGTTTGGGAGTGCTTGATATGAACACAATCAACAGCTCTCCTCTCGGTCTTTGTCTCGTTCCCCTCCCCCACGTCTCCATCTACTGTACGCTCTCATCTTCCTCTCTCCATCACTCCACCTCTCCCCTCCCCATCCACATCTTTTGTCTCTCTTCTCTGTCTCGCTGCCACTGCCTTTGTCATTTTGTTCTTCGTCTTCTCCCTCTCTGTCCGTTTCCCTCTCCAGTACTGTCATTATAGTTATTTGTTTGGCCCTTGTGCCACTTGTATTCATAGAACAGTCACGAAAAGAAAGGGAATGATGGGAAAAGAGTTGTAAAAAGGATCGGGAAATGATGTGAGTCAGACTTGAACTCATGTCAGCTGCCATGGCTGAGTGTGTTAGCTAACCGCTAGGCCATGGCTGTAGCACTGTTATTATGTTTTACACAAATCAGATGTGCAAAAGCATGATGGTTAACCGCTAATAGCACTGCATGTTTTGGAGAAGAATCTCGTAGTTATTTTTCTGATAAAAAAAATCGTGATTGCAATTCAAAATGTTTTTTTTTTATTGTTTATATTTTATATAAAGTATGTTTATATAAATTAATTATATATCAACATGACTGCAAAATAATAATAATGGCAATGTAATTATTTAATAAATATTATATTTTATTATGATTACTGTTCTTAAATAAAAATATAAAACATAAGAAATATTATAGTACAAATAAATTCCACCAAGAAAAATATTATAATAATTTTATTTTTTCATTTTGTAATATTTCACTCTATTTAAGAAACATACAAAAATTATAATAATAATCTTATTGTACAGTGGAATTGTTTAATACAATACTAATAATTATGGCTTGTTTTTAATATTTTTGTATTAATTTCTTCATTTATTTTGGCTCAAACTCCGGTTTATAAGTTTGAGAAGATGGTTGGTGCATGTTGCGTTCTCAGATGCATGTTACACACAATCCAGATTTACAGTAAATGCAGAATGAGTTTGTGTGCATGTTTTGAAAACACTACATCACGAGTTGATGCAACTTTGAAACACACAGCACATATATTTATTTAACTGCAGCCTTTGGGATTCAATAATCACACTAAGCAATATCACAAATTAATTTTGATTAATTGTGCAGCTGTAATTCCAACACTGTTATCATCTCTGGCCTTTACTCCACTTTTATTTATTGAACAATGGAGAGAGAACAGGAAATGATAGGGATAAGAAAAGAGCAGGAAATGACATGAGCCTCAAACTCATGAGCACCAGGGCTCAATGTGTCATTTGCACTAAATTCTCACCCTTTTCTACCACTGTGAGGATCTGAACCTTTATTGATTCCACTGATGATGACATGTGGTTTCTCTCTGAAACACAAGATATCGAAAGTCATGAAGCAATGCCACGCGATCGATGCCCCGCAAATCCTCAAACTAAGCACACACACCGTCCTCTCTATGGAATTGTCAACTGCTTTTGTGACTCCCTACTCATTAGCAAACACTTATGAGAAAGTAGACTCCAACGACCTGAACATCTTGTGTTTCAAAGAGGCCAATTACATGGGCTGTGATCACAATTTTACAGCCAGTAATAATGTCAAAGTAACACTGCAGTAAGTGCATGCTTGATACTGTAACTGCTTTGTAATATTCTCTGTATAATGCTGCTCTACAAAGTTTTTTAACAATGTACCTCATAATTTCAGTCTGATCTTAGCAGTAAATGCAGCACATTTCAGCATTGATTGTTTTCTGATTAGCCAATTAGTCTACTTGTACTCAGAGTGGAGTTAACTTTTTTTTTAATGTGAGCCATGTCAAAAACAGTCTAAGGATCTGAGAGAAGGTGCAAATGGTTATGATAAAATTATTTGGGGACAGGGATTTAAAAAAAAAAAAATCCACTTTAAATTTTAGGAGATGGTCTGATGGTTGATACTAGTTGTAAGCACACAGCGGAGAGTCAGATTGTTTAAAGGTAAAACACATGAAACTTTACACAGATTACATTACAGCATATCATGATGAGGTAATCAGGCGTTATTTGAGCTCTGGATAGTCTCGCAGGCAAACAAAGTGCTGTTTCAGCAGAACAATCAGATGTAATTTGAGTCATGCAGACTTCTTATCCATGTACTGTTTATGGGTGTTACAGTATTTCATTGTGTGTGCCATAAGAACAGAACCAAAGCAGAACAGAAGCTTTTTGGATAATGCAATTTATTTTTTATTTTTTTCAGTTTGGATTTGGTAAGATTGTTTAATGTTTTTGACAGAAGTCTCTAATGCTCTCCAAGGCTGCATTTATTTGATCAAAAATATAGTACAAGCTGTAATATTGTGAAATATTACTACAATTTAAAATACAATTTTTCTATTGTAATATATTTTAAAATGCAATTTATTCCTGTGATCAAAGCTGAATTTTCAGCATCATTACTCCAGTCAAATGATCCGTCAGAAATCATTCCAGTATGCTGATTTACTGCTCAAGAAACATATCTTATTATTATCGATGTTTAAAAACAGTTGTGCTGCTTCATATTTTTGTGGAAACTGTGAAGCATTTTTTTTCCTGAATTCTTTGATTAATAAAAAGTTCAAAATAACAGCATTTATATATTAAAAAAACAACAACACAGCACATGTGATTTACTAGATTTTAGAAGCTAGATTTTTTAAGGGATACGTTGGCATTATTTAATGTGGTAATCGGCTGCAAGTCATAGATGCTGTACATAGAGCTTGGCTTGTTTTGAACCCAATACATTAATGTTGGGCTTTAATTTCCACCAAATCCTAAACAAATTCAGGTGTGTTGCTACTAGAAATTAATCTGATCTGTTTAGGCTGCTCTTGTTTGGCGAGTGCATGGAGGACTGCTAGCGCATGCTGCTCATGAAGGTAGAATATCATCACTCCATGCCACCTGGCAGCAGAGACGAAAGGATTTCAAGTTTCAGGGACAGCTGTTCAAAGAAAGACTTGGCTGTGTTTGGAATGGAAAACTGGCTTGGTTGAGTACTGTACATCATATATACTGTGCTGTGTAATTTGTATACCATATTCTTTTAAAAAACTATTCTGAAATGGAATGCAATTTGCAAGCAATAGTAAGCTACATGAACTCATAACATTGCACGATTAATTCAGCCAACCAGATTAGTTACTGGCTCAGAAATAATAATAAAAAAAATCCAGTCAAAATCTTCATTACCAATCCAATCATAAGAGTAAAGAAAGATGAACAGTCATCATATTAGAATTGGAAGGGCTGTCATGTGCTATTGTGGGATGTAGGATGCTGCAAAGTATGTTTTGTGTACTTCACATATCGGCAAATGTAATTGGTCATCTGTATATTGCATGCATAATTGCTTACCATGCAAAGTATGTAAACTATATACTGAAATAAAAACAGTAGCTATTGTAATATTCTGAACATACAGTATAATCTGGACTATTATTTACAAATTCCCTGTTTAAAAATTCTGAGGACAGGAATGAATAACATGGTTGTGAAATGTTTCTGTGCAGTATACCTGTTTATTGTGAAAAGGATTGTTTTTGTGGTTAATCCCGCACTTGCTACAGAAGGATCACACTGAAGATTTCAAAGAATAGGTCACCAAAATAGGATCATTATTGAAACTTTACTCACCCTGAGGTCATCCACGATGTAGATGAGTTTGTTTCTTCATCAGAATAGATTTGGAGAAATTTAGCATCACATCACTTGCTCACCAATGGATCCTCTGCAGTGAATGGGTGCCGTCAGATTGAGAGTCCAAACAGCTGATAAAAACATCACAATAATCCACAAGTAATCCGCACCACTCCAGTCCATCAATGAACATCTTGCAAAATGTTACATATTTGTAAGAAACAATTTCATCATAAAGATGTTTTTAACTTCAAACCATTGCTTCTGTTTTAAAATAGGAGTCCTCTATCCGCAATATTGTCTTGTCTGAATCAGAAGAGAAATATGCATAGATCAAGCACTATTTACAGGTGAAAACAGCCCAAATATTACAGTGGATTTTGGTGTGAGAGGACAACAGAGTATGGATTAGGGACTCATATTTTTGCAGGAAGCAAAGGTTAAAAGTTAAAACGGCCTAATGGTGGATTTGTTTTTGTTTTTTTACAAATATGCAGCCTTTTGCTTTACAAGATGTTAATTGATGGACTGGAGTGTTGTGGATTACTTAGATGTTTTTATCAGCAGAGATGTTTGGCATCTCATTCTGACAGCACCCATACGCTGCAGAGGATGCATTGGGGAGCAAGTGATGGAATGCTGCATTTCTCCAAATTTGTTTCCATAAAGACAAACTCATCTACGTCTTGGATGGCCTGAGGGTGAGAAATTTTTCAGCAAATTTTCATGTAGCTGGAACTATTCCTTTAACCCTAGTTGACCCCAAAATTACTTTGTTATCATTTATCATCCAAGCTTTATGACTTTCTTTCTTCTGTGGAACTTAAAAGAAGAAATGTTGAGGAATATATTTTCAACCCCAAAATGGGATGTTACATGTTGTGTGGATGACTTTTATGTTTTATGTTATGACGTTAATAATGTTTGTTATATAAACAGGAGTGGCAAGTATATTCTACAAAGTTTCTCCCTTTATGTTACACAAAAGAAAGAAAGTCATACAGGTTTGGAACGACATGAGGGTGAGTAAATTATTGTGCACTAGCCCTTTAAGTAGATTTTCCACCCGTGACATCTGTGCAGTTCACAAGAACAATTCATCATTTATACTTCCTGAGAAATGTGGATTTCTGTCTTTGAACTGAATCTCACCGATTCCTACAAAGTACCGGAACCGAAATAGTCCTGTGGCTTAAATAAGGCTTTTTATTCACGGGGCTGAACTGTCACAGTCCTTATGTGTTCTTCAGATCTCACAGCCTTCATTGATTTATCAAAGTGGATGAGACATGTATTGTTGGGTCTAGTGCTAGTTTCAGACTTCGCTGTATGCCATGCTATAATGATGGCAACATTGAATTATTTAATGGGTACGATTTCCCAGGGGGCCGTGCAGAGCCTCTGTTACCATGGAGGCTGAGTCAGCCATGTCATAGAAGGGTGTATTCACTGATACAAGTTTGCATTTCAGCATTCTGAATATGCAAAATAATGCTAGTGTTGTACGACTGTGCATTATATTCATATTTATATAGAGAGATGCTTTATTTCTGCATTTCACCATTAAGGAGTATGATGTTGGTGTTGGTTTAAAATTTTATGAAAAAACTTAAATTATATATTGCAGAACTAGATTTTTACATTTAATTGGTGCAGTTCCATAAAAAACTATACAATACCAACATTTTTTTTAAGGATTTCTAGTAAGATTTTTGGATGTCAAAATGGTTTCAGAAAAATTACTTAGATTTTTTTTTTTTTTTATGTTCTAGGTATGTTACTTGTATAAATTACCATTATTATCTTGGCATCTGTATTGAATGCCCTTTAGTCAGTGTTATTTTAGTATCATTAAGATACTATTAGTTTTACTATTTCAATCTTTTAAAATATATTTTCCTTTTCAAAGTGTATTAGTGATTTTTTTTGTATATATAAAAAGAAATTATGTACTTTTTTAGTTTTCATTTTTAGGTGTTTAAGTTCAGAAAGTAAACCTAAATAAAACTATAAAATATTGCCTTCGTTTTTTCTGAAAAAAAAAAAAAACAGTTAACATTTATTTTAAATCAGGTAGATGGTTGCTAGGGTATTCTAAGTGGTTGCCAGCTGGTTTCTTATTGGCTCAAGTCAAAAGATTCCAGCTTTAGGTCTTTTTGATGTTCTGCTCTATAGATACTCAAATCTAAAAATCATAAAACATACTTTATGGTGTCATTTTTATATTGAAATTTCATTTTAGAATTCTTAGAATTAAAAAAAACATTAATACAGTAGATGTAGTTGATTTGCAAACAGCTAAAAATGATCATAAAAATGCACAGGTACTGTAGTATCAAGACAGCAATATTTTTAATTCTAATGAAATCTAAATGGCTCTTTCTACATATACATAGAAGCAGTGCAGTGCATGTAGCAGGCTAAGGACTGATTTCCATTTGAAGCATTGACTCACTGTTTGTGATGGTCCTGCTTCACGCTGAGAAGGAAAGGACCTGAAACTCCAGCATTAAAATATTCATGCTGAAAATGGACTCTAAGCCATGAGCTCAATTAAAGAGCCCCTCTCCATGTGTGCAGCACTTTGAAATGAGGGCTTTGCTTACTAGTTCTCCACTCTGCCCATCCGCTGGGAGAGATGAAAGCTGAGAGAGGAGGCTGAGATAAGGGAATGAGAGGTTGAGGATGGGGATGGGGATGGGGATGGGGATGCTCTATATAAGTTCAGTTTTATTTTTGTGCTATTAAATATGTTTAGATCAAGGAGCATGCGAAATGAACTGAGTTTATATGAGGTGGCTGACCTAGACAGCGTCTGTTTATTGATACAGTTTGTGCTTTCTCCCTTTGTTCACACATATTTAAGGGTGAAGTGCGTAATTTCTGCGCACCAGAATAAAAAACTAAACAAAACATGAATTGCATAAAATGATTAATAACCCTAAAATTAGCAAATCTTTATAAACCTAAAACTTGCTAGTGCTCCTTTTGTTCACTTTTTTTTATAGAATATTTTAAGATGTCTTTTTAAGGTCTGTCAAAGATCCAAAAAGCTGCCATTTTTTCTTCTGCAGTTCTGATGCATTCTAGATATATTTGTAGATTTACTACAATCATTGGTATTAGTATTTAATCTTATTACTATTGAGAAAAGTATTAGTTTTATTGATATTTAGAATTTGTTTTTATAATTTCAAAAAATTTAAGTTCAAATTGTAGTAATTCTTATTATTTTTACACATGTCAGTATAGTTTTTTATACATTTTTTTTATATTTCTTTTTACTTTTTGTTATTTTAGTACATCTAAATGCCTTTAACTAAATGAAAATTATGTTTCAGTTTAAATTTTAAGTTTTAAAATGTTTTTTTAGTTTTACATTTTTAGTTAACTATAATAACCCTACTTTTTGTTCTCAATGTAATGTCTCTTTCTTTGTAGACATGGCTGAAGAACTATGGCTACCTGCTCCCTCATGACATCCGGACATCGGACCTGCGATCTGAGAAAGCCATGCAGTCGGCGGTCGCTGCCATGCAGCGCTTTTATGGTATTCCAGTGACGGGAGTGCTTGATCAAACCACCATCGAGTTAGTACCAATCCTCTTTAATGCATGAAAAATCATGAACAGGCAGTATAGCTGCCAAAGTGAATATGCCACACAATACTGTGTTTCTGATTAATAAGATGAACAGTAGTGTTTAAAGTCGCCCCCTCATTGAGATCAAATGACCAGCCATATCTTCCGCTTAGATCGAGTTAATATGCACTAAAGGATAACTTACCTTAGACTCCAAAATCTTCAGAAAACAGTTGGCAGTAAGACCTAAAAACGCATTCGGTCTGATCGGTGCCTAATGGTTGTTAAGGAAGACGAATAAAAGCCATTGAAACATGGGCTGCATCCGAAATCACTTGAGTTGGTACTTTTTTGAACAAGTAATTACTTTGCAACCACAAAATTCTGAAATGTGTGTAGTATGAATGTAATCTGGACATACTGCATTCGTCATGTTTTCGTTGTCACGTGACCTATCAGTGTCAGTTGCATTACTACATAACTTGTGTTAACCAGACCTTAATTCAGGCATTTAACCCAAAACCATTCAAAAAACGAAAATTCATCATCCCTGCAACACTGTATTTTTCAGTGCTTGGATGTTTCTTAAGATATCTTAAATGTTATTAAAATGTCCCAATGCAGTGTTTATACAATTTCTTAATTTTATTAAGAACAATTTAAATTGCAATATAGTTTATAAGAACATTCTTGTGCAATATATTCTTTTGTAAAGAAAACATGAAAATTCATCCTGTTTATTTACTTAATGCATGTTTTTGATCTCGTTGGTGTTCCATATGATTTGAGCACTACATTTAAATTATTACGTGATGTACAGTAGTATGACAGTTGTTTGGTGTCTTCTGGTGGGTTCATTATCTAAATGTTTTAAGGTGGATGAGAAAACCTCGGTGTGGAGTCCCAGATCACCCTCACATCAGCCGACGGAGGAGAAATAAACGCTACGCCCTCACTGGTCAGAAATGGAGGGAGAAAAAGATCACATACAGGTAAAGGATATATTCAGAGACTGATAAATATCCAATGCAAAGTTCACTTGATGTAAGGATAGACTGAATATTGCACCTGAGGAACCTCTGGAGGAAACTACAGAAACTGTGTTAGCTCTTTATAGCTGAATAACCATTGTACGTGATTACAGGGAAGTGTATGCCTGTAACTAACTGCACCTCTCATGATGTGGCGGCCCATCAGGAATCTCAATGAAGGAGTATATTTGTACCCTCATCTTTAATTATTTTAGTGCATATCACATTGTCACGTGTGCGTATGTTTCAGAACACATGCCGCTTATGCAATGTCCCAGACAGACATTGCTGAAATGCTTCCCTCCAACCTTAAAAATGCTAAAAGAAGCTTTTGTTTTCTGCCTGATGGGAGAAAGAGAGAGAGAGAGAGAGAGAGAGAGAGAGAGAGAGCAAGGAATGGCACAGGTCAGGAAGGTAGAGGAATAGTTGATGAAAGACTGGTATTTTGAGTTGTTTTTTTGCTATTATGCCTCCCAAAATCCACTCAGCCTATTAATTTTTTCTTGTCTGTCTCTTGAGACCTAAAGCTACCTTATATAGTTAAATTATAGCTATCCACTTGTTATGTCTGCCGTCACATGTCCAAACGCTTTATCAAATACCACGAGAAAACAACAAAAGGTGTTAATATAAACTCACAATGTGATATAATACTACCAAAAAAAATATATAATCCTAACATTAACTCCATACCGAAATCCCAGATAGTCAGACAATGAAAATATAAATATAAATAAATAAATATACAAATTATTTGTGTTTGGGATGCTGTGAACATGGAGACTGTTGTGTGCACCATAAGTTTGAAAAAGTTTAGCTTAAATGTTTAATAGGAATAAACAGTGCTCATAAACAACTGCTGAGGTAATATTCTCAAGTGAACGAGATGAGGCTTGGGCCCGGAAACAGCGCTTCTTAAGTCACCACTTAACAACCGAATAGAATAAAGGGTTATATATGCATATCTAAATGTATAATATATTATAAAAAATAAAATGTAATATATATAAATATATAATGTAATACAAATAATAATAATATATATATATATATATATATATATATATATATATATATATATATATATATATATATATATATATATAGACTTTAATTCCATGTTGTGTCTTTTGCTGCTGGTTACATGATGCTGACACAAAGGATTCTGGGATATTTTGTACTTGTGGTGCATTCCTATTGGTGTAATCAGATCATTTGCAAACATTTCAATTAGTCATTTAATGTAGTGTAGAACTTGGTTTGCAGTCACTGTTTAATCAAATGTGATGTTGTCACTCGTGTGTGACTACAGTTGTGTGCCAGAGACAACCATCTGCTTCTGCCTTAGGTGTCTGGCCTGGTTTAACTTTTGCCCTATATTCAAGGAAATTTTTTATGCAGATTAATTCTTATGTAACAGCGCAGCTCTGTGAACTCAAACGGCATTCACTTCAGTTTATTGCAGAGCGGATTCATATTGAAATTTTCAAACACACCGGTGCAATAACAGAGCAGGTTGCTGCAGTACACTGCACGCTGTCATAGGGAACTTGATATGGAAAAGTAAATATTATTTATGTACTATTATATCATTATTAATGTTTTGTATTTTATTTTTATATTTTCAGTTTTTATATTTTCAAATTTTTGTAATTTTGTCATTTATATTAGTTTTTTTTTTAAATTTAGCTTTAATTTATTTTTATTTCAGTTTTAGTAATTTTAGTACTTAAACATATTCATTTCAGTTTGTTGCTAATGTTGCCATATGTTAAATTTGTATATTTGGTTTGTTTTTTACCATTTTAATTCACTTTTTGCACTTCAATTTACATTTTATGCATGTGTCATATACAGTATTTTGAAAATGTACAGTTTGAGCTAGGGCTGTCAAACTGACTGAAAAACTAAATTCAAATTTTCTATTTAAATATTATCAAAATTCAAATTCTATTCGAATTTAAAAGGCATAATTTCAGTTGGGGGTAAAAAAGTTTTGACTTCTCTTCCGAGGCCACATCGAGAAAAATATTATGCATGTTTCTTCAAAGTGTAATAACATAACATCTTTGAAAAAAGTGCATAATGTCTAAACTAATGTTTATAAACCATATATAATTAATAAATTTGCTTAAACAATTAGAAAAAAAAAAACATAAAAAAAAAACACCGGAACCATGCATGTATGTGTAGTTTATTACAAAGGACTGAAAACCAAAGTAGGCTATTTTCTTCATTTAAAAACAAGAGTAACAGTGGGATGGGGAAAAACGCCATAAAGTCTTGAGACATGTTTTTGTTTGTTAAGTTGAACTTACATTCATTTTACATAGCTTTCTAAACATGCTGCAGTCTTGACAAGATTCGAGTGCAACGCTGATAGATGTCCCTTTAGAAAATGTGATAAATATGCGTTCTGTGTAAACGGCTTGGTTTTGACGTAATCAACATCTTCTCCACAACTAATGCTCTCGTTTTCCGCAATATATTGGATGAACAGTGTAGCATCACCGCATCTAGTGGGTTCAACTGGATAGGCTAACAAAAGCATTAAAATGCAATGATTGCTGACACTGACATAAAACGTTGCATTCTAATGTGAATTTTTTTTAATTCGATGAATATTCGAAATTCAGAATTTTTTTAGCCAGCCCTACTTTGAGCCATAGGAAAACTTTAAAAGCATTATCTTAATGCATTATTCCATGTAATATTTTTAATAAAGTAATTATTATTAATTCACACAATATAAAGTATTCATGATTTTTTCCCAATGTTCTTCCTTCTCTTCTTGTCTCCAGCGTACATAATTTCACCCCCAAAGTGGGCGAGAAAGACACCCAGAGGGCCATTCGCCAGGCCTTCGACGTCTGGCAGACAGTGACCCCGCTGACCTTTCAGGAAGTGGCCTACTCTGAGATCAAGAACGAGGGTAAAGAGGCGGACATCATGATCTTCTTTGCCTCTGGTTTCCATGGTGACAGTTCTCCTTTTGATGGAGAGGGAGGTTTTTTAGCTCATGCATATTTTCCCGGTCCTGGAATTGGCGGAGACACACACTTTGACTCTGATGAGCCCTGGACATTAGGAAACGCCAATCACGACGGTAAGTGTGGTGCTGATTATAAACTGTGATTTGTTTTTGTTTTTTATGGCATTTAGCTTCCAATTGTGTTTGATCATTGTCATTAGCATTACTTTCAAAAATTAGGATGTGTTTTAATCAAACCAACATGACAGTGGCTGATATAGATTGATCGACCTGAGATTGTCTGGACTCATAATCTCTGACATAGTAATTTGTGTATATGTATATATATATATATATATATATGTATATATATATATATGTATATATATATATATATATCGTTTTGATTAAAAAAAACCATTTTATTATATTTTACATTATATTATTTTTTATAATAATGAATAAATTCATTAATTATTTATTGTATAATTATTTTATCTTGTAATTTGTTTGCTGATCTGTTTAATGATGAATTTCCAGGTATGTAAATTGATGTACTTTGAAGAATGATTTTCTTGGCTTGTGTGGTCTCGTAATCTTTGACATAGTAATATGAGTTTTCATTATTTTATTTTTATTCATATTTATTTATTTTATTTTATTCTAATATATTTATTTTGTTGTGTGTTTTATTTATTTAGTTGGAAAGTTTTAGATTAAATGGGATAGCATGGCTGGATTATGTTCTGCAGCTATAGATAGAAAGATCAGTCAGATGTGTAGAGGCGAATCTTTTGGGAGCTTCTCCAGTGGTAAACTGGAGCAGGGAGCTGAGGAGCATCAGTAGATGCCACAGGGGAAACATAAAGAAACAGAGCATTGCGTTCTTTCTTCACTTGCATCAGCAGTGCCTGCGTTCTGCATATTTGCTGTGTTATCTTTGCCTGTGTGCTGCAGTGTCAGCAGTTCAAGTACACGCTTTATTGACCACAGAATCTGTACCTTGTTCAAGTACACACACACACTCACACTTATTTCTTTACAGATCTATTTCTCTATACACCATATCAGCCCTAGTGGACACAGATCAAAGTAATACATTTATCTTCAGCGGCTTATGTAGATTTGATATTTCATTTATTCACAATGACATGTACTCCTCAACTGAACACAAAATCTATTTCTTTTCAAAGAGACGGGGTATGAAATACATAGTTAAATTGAAAAGGAAGAGAGCATGAGGGTTGATAAAGGAGAAGGCTTTGGCCAAGAGATCCTCTAAGAAAAGGGAAGCAATCTGTTAACAAAATGTACAGGACACTTTGTGAGCCATCTGATACTTGTAGCACCCAGAGACGCCAACCAACAGATCAGGCTATTTGTGTGATTTGAGTGATATGGTGTCACATCCCTTCTGTGTTTCCAAAGATCTGAACATGTCAGTCTCAACTGACTCATGTTCTGGTAAAAGTGTAGACGTACAGCCCATGCACAAGATGTTCCTTTAGGATTCTAGATACAAACAATGCTTTTTACCTGTCTACACAAGTGAGAATTTGTAGAGAGAGAGATAGATAGATAGATAGATAGATAGATAGATAGATGGATGGATGGATATAGATATGTATAGATAGATAGATAAATAGATGAATAGATGGATCTCTCTAAACTAATGACCAAATGGATTGCACCTTGTTTTAAAAGACAGCAGAATTGGTTTCCACACCTTTTTACAGAACTTTTTAACTTTTACATTGATTCTTAACCTAATATTCATATACATATGCAATTTCCCAGGTGCCATAAAAGTAGCACATTACTTATATATCCCAAGTGTGCTGAACTATGAGTGAACTATTCCTATAATGATAGAATGAACACATTTATTCACTGCTGATTCAGCGTTTGATGAACTTCTATGGGAGCTCTTGTTATTTCGGACTATTTTTAACAAAATGCACATCAGATATGAAGAGTCTTAAGCTTTGCATGGGTAATTCTCCTGCTTTTATATTCTTATTCATGAAGTACGTGCCTTACTGTTACATTTTTCTGATTAGTACTGATTCAAAGACGGACAGTTTGACCATTAACCTTTACCTTTCAGGCAATGACCTTTTCCTGGTGGCCGTGCATGAGTTGGGACATGCGTTGGGTCTGGAACATTCCAACGACCCCAGTGCGATCATGGCCCCCTTCTACCAGTACATGGACACGCACAACTTCAAACTGCCTCTAGACGACCTTCAGGGGATCCAGAAAATCTACGGTATAGTTATCATCTCTATCACCTCTATTATCATTTTCAAGGAGCTAAGCATTAATATGCCAGGATGGCTGGCTGGCTATTTTTAGAAGAATAAACATTGTTCCTCTATAGGTATTCCCACAGCCATGCTGGAGCCCACCCGACCTCTTCCTACTCTGCCTGCACGACGCACACACCCCACCTCTGAGAGGAAACACGACCGGCATCGCCCCGCTCGCCCACCCTCTGGAGATCGGCCGTCCTCGCCCGGAAATGGAAGACCTAACATTTGCGATGGAAACTTCAACACTGTGGCCTTCTTTCGACGGGAGATGTTTGTTTTTAAGGTGAGTTGCATCAGTTTTCTTTCCGGTATTTGATACAGATGGTTAATTAAAGCAGATCATAATTAAATGACCATAATCCAGCTGATATTAGTAAAATTTGGTTGTGTTTGATATCAAGAATAGTAATTCCTTATATTAAAAGGGATTGTTCATCCAAAAATTCTGTAATCGTTTACTCACACTAACATTTTCCAAACCTGTATGGGTTTCTTTCTTTCAAGAAGATACTTTGAAGAATGTTGGCAACCAAACAGCTTCCAGCGGAGTCAGTGGCTACCAGCAACTGTTTGGTTACCTGCATTCTTCAAAATATCTTTTTTTGTGTGTTCAGCAGAAGAAAGAAATTCATTTTTTTTGTTGAAAGCAGGGATGCACGATATATTATAGAGATATTGGTGATTTTAGTTTTTAAATGTATTGCTTCATACAATATTGTATAAATAATTGTATATTTATTCAATATTGGATATTTAACTATGCATCTAATTTCCTCCCTTTAATAACTCTATTGTAATTTTTTAGCAAATCTTTCAATTATTTTTATACTGTATTATTTATTTTATAATGGCCTAGAATCACTTGTAGTATTTTTATTTATCTCTTTTTCATTTATTTCGGCCATTTATCAATTAATCAGTGTGAAAATAATCTTCTGCTAATCAGTATTAGACAGATTTTATATATTATGCATCCCTACTTGAAATCGACTCAGTTGAAGATCTAAATTACATACAGTTATTGATCAAAATGACCTTTTTTACTCGTCACAGGATCGCTGGTTCTGGCGTTTGCGCAACAACAAAGTTCAGGAAGGCTATCCCATGTTGATAGAGCAGTTCTGGAAGGGTCTGCCTCCTCGCATTGACGCTGCTTACGAGAGATCAGATGGCAAATTTGTGTTCTTCAAAGGTAGGATTTATTATCTGTACAACAGATGTTATGACATTAATTGAAAGAATATCACAAAAAAAAAAAAAACCTTAACAAGAGTACCCAGTGTTTATTGTTCAATATGAAAAGTGCAGCCTCAGGCTAGTTTTAATAACTCTGATTGTTTTGTAACATCTTTTGTCATAACTATAAATGATGATACCAAATACAACCCCGAAGCCATAAAATTAAGTACTTGAATATGGCCTGGATAATAAAGAGAAGCCATATCCATTAAACATCTGTTGCCTTTGGATCAGTTTCAACTCAAACCATTATATTTTGCTAAGGCTGACTAATTCTAGATCAGCACTTGTACATTTTATGTACCATTTTAATACAAGCCTAGGTACACTGAGTTAAAGGTTAGATAAATGCTGTTAGATTGTGGGTTAATCTCAGGAAAGGTCTGCATTTATCCATAGTGTTTATCCTCCATTGGGCCTGACAGCCTCAGTGAATCCATTCAGCACTTTATTATTCTGTCTGTTCCTCCCTCGCTCCCCTTCTCTCAAACGATCCCTCTCTATCTCGCCGTCCCCCCACCCCCCCTTCTCATTAAATTAGCCCGGCGCAGTCGTGCTGCGCAAGGAGAGGTTGGGTGAGATATTTATAGCCTGAGTCTCCTGTTCTGTGATGTTTCATGAAAAAACAAGCTCGCTGGATGCCTTATGGTTATCTCAGAGAATGCACATTGGTATTAATAGATAAAGGGGAGATGAACTGGAGTCATGCTGGCATTATTCACTAACTACACACGATGCGGTTTACCCAAGTGCTCTTTGTGCTGAAAAAACACATCTAAAATAAGATTAGGCTGCGTTTTATTCACAAAATTCAGTGCACAATCACAATTAATGTTGCATGCAATGAAAAAAAATCTGAATAAGATTTAAATACTTAAAAGACATGTTTTATAGTAATCATAATAGAAATAATTAATCAAATGATGATCCAATCAAGGAGAAGATGAAATATAACTGGTATAACTGGACATGTATCTATGGAAACCTAGTGCCCCCATGGAATAATATGTATATATAAAACTATATATACATAAAGAATTGAATCACAGAACTGCGAGATATAGTCAGAATTGTGAAATAAAGTCACAAATGTATAGTAAAGTGTATATTTTGCAATACTGAGTTTACATGTCAAAAGAAAACTTGATATCTTATTATTGTATAAAAAAAATTAATCACCTTATTTTATTTATTTTTATGTTCTTTTTTTTACTCCTTGGAGGAAACAAACTTGTCACAATTCTCACATTTCTTACATTTTAAAAATATTTTATATATTTTTATATCTTGCAATGCTGAGTTTATATCTCTTAATGCAGACTTTCTTAAAGGAGAAAAAAGACGGATAAATTTAGAATTGCTAGGAAAAACACTGAATTGGTATACAAAATGTTGCATTTTTTATTTTTATATTCCTTGATGTAAATAAGATATATACAAATATGTGGCATAGATTGGCACATTGTTTCATTATGCGATAGTATAATTAAATATAACCCATTTAATTTTGACCTTATCTACTGCTGTTTTGATTCTAGGGGATAAATACTGGGTCTTCAAGGAGGTTACAGCAGAGCCCGGGTATCCTCACAGCCTGGTAGAGCTGGGCAACTGTCTGCCCCGTGATGGCATCGACACAGCCTTACGCTGGGAACCTGTGGGCAAAACTTACTTCTTCAAGGGTGACCAGTACTGGCGTTACAATGAGGAGAAGCGTACGGCTGACCCAGGCTATCCCAAACCCATCAGTGTCTGGAAGGGCATCCCTGATGCACCACAAGGAGCCTTCATCAGTCGAGAAGGATGTGAGTCATCAAGGTTCCAATAACCGATCAATATTTCATGTGGCAATTAGCCATGTGATCGTGGCTGCTTCCCTCTGGTTTGAAGAGTTCAAGTTCGTTGGGCTTCATTCTGAAATAGTATGATCTAATCTGTTGTGCAATGCAGTGCAACAAATTGCTATTATAATCAGCGAAGCTTTATAAAATGCATAGTTGTCATTGGATGATTTGCATTCGAAGCAGATTTAAAATACCAATAAATGCACACCTGCAAGTGCACATTTAATATTAACGCAGTGTTGCTTGGGAACGGTAAGCGTGATTGAAATTACTTGGAGGAAGAAATGGTTTATTCAGATTATTATAAATGCATTGAACTATTTATTGCATGTATGATCTGCTGCTGCTATTTTGACACTGTTCATCTATCGCAGCATACTTGTGTGTTTTATTGAGTAGGTAATAGAAGTAAATGCGCTGAGGTCTTGTGTTCCACTCATTCTTGTAGAGTAATTGATTAGTGTTTGTTTGGCGCAGTGACTGGAATATTGTTGTGTTGTCACAGTGACTGTTTTGGCTCTGACTCATCCTCAGTGGTGATCTGATAGCAGGTCTGGATTGACAAAGGGTCTGGAGGAAAAGGCAGTCACAACTTTTGGGTATTAAAATTCACTGTCACAATCGATGCATGATTACAAATATAGCAAAATGGCAGCTGATTGTAACAAGATACTGTATTATGTGATGTTATGTTTACGGTAGAGAGCTAATGTTATGGATCATATGACCCTCAATGTTTTAATGCAGGGAATACAATGTCAAAATGATTGGAAATCATTGGAAGGTACTATGTAAAGTGGGAATGTGGTTTAATACTTTTTAAAGTGATACTATGACTAGGCAATATAGCTAAAAAACAATATTAGATATAAATAGCTTTTCAAAGCATTGGACATGTATGCCAGTGCTAATGTATTTGCTCTACTTTTTAGTCAAAGACTGAAAAGACTTGAAAATGCTAGAAAAGAAATGAAATACTGGAGAAATCAACTAAGTGAGAATTTTATTTTATTTAAAATGTTTTATTTACTGGCTGCAGGAATATAGTAATAAACTACAATATTTTAAATATTTATATTTGAAATATTTAAAATAATAAAAAATTTATAAAATATTTGTAAACACATTTTATTTGTATAAAATATTTGATAAAAACAATACAGTAGTAAATTGTAACATTTTAAATTGTAAAAGTTGAATAACAATAATAAATATGTAATGTAATTTTTTTATATAAAATATTTGATAAAAACATTCTTATAATCCATATGTTGGTTCATGTTGTATTGCCAACAAAATATTAATATATAACTAAAATCTGAATAAAGTGGGGAATTGTAAATAATCAGAATCAAAATGAAAGTTTAGCTCTGCAGAAACCGAAACGGGCTCCTGACTATGGATGATGAGCGAGGAACAGTTATTCTCACTTGTGCTGTGGCTGATGTTGATTCTAGTGTGAGTCAGGTCCAATGGTAACTCCTCAAGTTTCATACTCTAGAGTCAAGCATTTTTGCTGTTGCTGCATAGAATTGCAGATTTCTCCTCCTCTCTTGAGTAATGTCCAGTGTAGGAATGATCATCTTTTCTGTGAGTCATGTCATAACCTCCGTCTCAAACATGGAGCCTAGGGCCAGGACAAAAGATGAAGAAGCCAAGAGGGTTTTATATGGGCTGTTTGGTTTGCCTGTAGCTCTTGATTTTTCTGTCACTCAGATTTTGCAAGAGGGATTTGGCATGTCTTTGCTCGGCAAGAGTGCAAGAGCAGGGAAAGTAACAGAGGAAGGACGAGCATTTCATCAATCACACTCTCAGGGGTTGCTGTCTAAAACTTATTCATGGTATTTACGTCTAGTTCTGGGTCTGTGCACGTATAGATTCAGTTTGTGAGTGCCTCGAATGCGTCCGTTTATGTGCCATTGCCAGTCAGACTGACAGCTCTCTGAGGAATTGTATAACACTGGAACAACTTTTTGAAATACTGTGTCACTGAGTGCAAGGACAGCTATTTTTGTGATCATGAATATGAATTGAGCTTTCTGAAAAGGACATGCATCTCTGACTGTATGAAAAGACAAATATTTTCTTTTTGACCTTATGTGTTGGAGAAACAACTGCGCAGCCATCTTTAGAAATTTTCTTTGAACCTTTGGTTTTGCAGCAGCTCTATATTATTACTGTTAAAGAGTAATTAGCAAGTGAAGAGGGTTTACTTAAAGTAGACTTAGCAAAAGTTATCATGTGCATTGTAATTTTTGATGACATAAATATCAGTAGGCTGGGAAGATTTTGAAACAAGCGGTTCTTTATTTATAAATTTGTACGACCTTACCTTCACGCTGTGGAAATACAAATGAAAGGCAAAAGACAAAGAGCACAGTGCTGAAAAGGGGCAAAGCTACATAAGGTCTATATTGAATGGCTTTCTATGATTGGTTCATGTTTACATCTGTTTGTTTACATCTTTAGCTTGGGCTGAATGAAAACACAAATTCACTCGCCAGCAGGCGGTGCTTATGGAACAGCTGCAGTATAGAGTTTCCTTGGTTTTACCGCTGTAAACAAACGCTGCAGTTATTAACACTATATTAAATTAAAATTAAATTTATGCATTTAGCAGACGCTTTTATGGAAAGCAACTTACAGTTCAGGCTAACATTTTTTATCTAACATGTGTTCCCTGAGAATCAAACCCACAACGTTTTGCGCCGCTAACGCAATGCTTTACCACTGAGCCACAGGAACACTATATGCATTATACAGAGGCAAGATCAAAAGCAAATACCATCTAAACTTTTTTAAAGGCAGTTAATTCCCCTCAGAGATACATTTATAAACTCCTACCCTCAACTGTATCGCCGTTTTTTAACATCCTAACCTTTTGAATCGTCATGTATCGATTTTCAACCTTGCTTAAGGCGGGGGTGCAGCTTTAAAGGAAAACGCCACATTTTTTTCCATATTTCACCATGTTCTTCCCTCAATTTAGACTAGTTGATACGTACCTCTCCCATCTCAGTGCGTGCATCTTAATCGCTGTAGCATGCGGCGCCACTATGTTAGCGTTTAGCTTAGCACCATTCATTACTTAGGATCCAAACGAGGAAGAGTTTAGAAGCCACCAAACACTTCAATGTTTTCCCTATTTAAAGATGGTCACATGAATAGTTAAACAAGTATGGTGAAAAATAATATCTATAATGTATGGCGGAAGAGCACTTCCCAGCACTTTTCAGGAGTCCCTGTTTGGAGCCTAAGGAATGAATGGTGCTAAGCTAAATGCTAACATAGTGGCGCTGCGCGCTACAGTGATTAAGTGCATGCACTGAGATGGGAGAGGTACTATCATCTCATGTAATTTGAGAGAAGAACATAGTGAAATATGGAAAAACGGTGGCATTTTCCTTTAAATCCCTGGTTAATGATTTAACTTCTTTTTCACTCATAACTCATTCCATTAAGTAAATTTCCAGTCATAAAATTATGCCAATTAATACATAACTCAAATGATTCCAGATAGTGAAGTGTAATTTTTTAAACATTAAAAACTATTTACTAGATCATTTAACTATAAATAAGCAAACACTGGGTCTGTGGCATTTCAAAACATTTCTCTTTGTTTGAGCATCTCCACCAGCAGCATTCTCTCAAACAATGGTGTGAGTTTGGAGGCGGGATTATCTGTTTGTTGATCAATAGCGGAATTTTGGTTATGGAAATGTACTGATAACTTGATTCTCTGCTTTTTTCTAGTTTATACCTTCTTTTACAAAGGAAAGGATTACTGGAAGTTCGATAACCAGAAGTTAACGGTGGAGCCAGGCTACCCAAAATCAATCCTCAAAGACTGGATGGGCTGCGATCAATCAGAAGTAGAAAAGAACAAGGACCGTCACCTCCCTCACGATGACGTTGACATCATGGTCGCAATTAATGATGTACCCAGCACTGTAAACGCAATCGCTGTGGTCATCCCATGCATCCTCTCACTGTGTATTTTGGTCCTTGTATATACTATCTTCCAGTTCAAGAACAAAAATGTCCAACAGCACGTGACCTACTACAAACACCCCGTGCAGGAGTGGGTATGACGGACCGGGGGCACAATGGACCCCAAACGCTGGAGAACATAAGTGAGGGCTACTATGCTGAGGTTTGAACAGTGCCTGCTTTCAGAACACATTGTCCCAGAACGGGGACAAAAGATGAGGAAAGGGAGTATCCTCTTCCTTTCGGCTTGAGACAGAACTTTACATCCAATATTGCAATTTTTTAGCATAAGCCCAATGGAAAAAACTTCTGGGAATTGAACATTTAAAGTTGTGTGCTGGCCTTATGCTAACCAGGTCAAGTCTTAACGGTTGAGGAACCATCACTCCAATTTAACCGAGACCACCATAACGTTCTCTTCTCCCGGAGAGAGAGAGGAAATGCAGATTTGCGAAATTCCAGCAAATCTTTGTCTCGTTGTCAACATAAACTTGTACATGAATTTCAAGTTTTATCAAAGAAACGAAACAAGCAAAACGACAAAAAATAACTTGAAATCTATGTAGGTAGAAAGGCCATAGAAAAGAATACCAAGGAATTCTTGCAGTCTTTTGTCATTTACTGGGTAAAAGGTTCACCGCTGGCACTCCTTGAAGACTTCAACATGCTTATTATTGGCGGTTAGGAGGCAGTTTCAAACTAATTAGCTTCATAACATCAATCTGAATGTTTGTTTGTGTCCTTTCCTCACCTGCCTACCCATTTCCACAGAGTAGGAAGAATGATTTATAATAACTAGGGTGGTCTTAACACCTCCTCCCACTCGCTACTGAACTCTATTCCTTTTCTTCTTTTGCTTTTTTTATCAGTCGGCAACAAAAGAGGATCTCTTTTTGATGGCATTAGGTCTTTATAGGAGGGCAATTTTGTGTCATAATAGGTCTGATTTCTTGCAATCTCTATATTTTGCTTTCAATAGGTCATGTTTCCGACCATCTTTGCACGACTCCTGCTATGACCTTACCTTTTCACCAAGTGTAATATTTGAAACACTGGTGCCAGGCAGGAACATGAACAATGAACACATCTGAATATGAAATAGCTTTGTTACGGTTGCCTACCGAAGATGATCTCTCAACGGTTCATCCATCCTCTTCAAATGAACGTAATATGCTGTATGTCTTACATTGAAGTGACTTCAGTTTCATGTGTTCGGTGTGAATTGTCAAACACTTAGCTCAAAAATGTCTGTCGGGTGCTTTTATTGGTTCGACTGTGCTATTTAACAGTGAAGTGTGTCTGACTGTACCATATTAACACATCTCTTTGTGCTCATCTGTTGTGGGAATTGATCTGATACATTGCACATCGGAAGGAGCTGAGATGAAATTGATGTTTTCGTAATTTCAAATGGAACTTTTTGGACAAGCTTCAGGCGTATATGTAGATTAGAAAAGATTTGTAGCATCTTAATCACAATATTAAGATGGTAGTTTTGGCGAGACTCCCAATAAGGCTTCACTTAACACGGTTTACCATTTAACATTGGGGTTTCACTGATATTTTTGCCTTAACACATTTAAGTTGCATGTTATAAAATCCATTTAGTTTTTCTCTGTTGAATGAGCATTTTTAGCTACAAAAAAGCCATTTTTTTATTTATTTCGCAGAGAATCGTGTACATATTGTAATCACAGTTCAAAGGAGCATGAATCGGCAACAGAAACTTCCTGGCATATACTTTTATGCTTCAAATGTGTCTCCACCAATGGTTTGAGCATCTATTCAAGTTTCACCATATTTTTACACTGACTGGCTTCAATGGCATGTTTGTGACCTGACGTCACTTCTGTAGTTGCCATATGTACATCTGCCCAAAGGATTGACTACTTAAGAGATAATAATTTTATTAATACATTCAACCAACATGAATGTTTTCTGAATAGTCCTCAGTAGTCTGTTGAAGGTTTTGTGGGCATGAGAGTTTTCTCTCTAAATCTTTGTCTTCCAAAATAACATTACACCCTCTTTGTGTGTTTGTTTGGTCTTCTTAAAGCTTTTGGGCCTTCTTTATAGGGAATCCATCACATAACCGCTGATTCCAATAACAAAAAAGAGCAAACTTTCAGTGCGATCATGCAACTATGTACTTTAATGCACGTAGCAAAAACAGGCATATGTGGAACAATTTATCCTGAACTCTCAATTATTTGTTCACATGCAAGACTGAACAATTCATCCACACACTTTTCGGCATCCCTTAATGACTTATATGGAAGGCTGGTTTTGCCTCAGAGTAAAAAAAAAAAAAAAAGGAAAACAAAAAAAAGTGATTTGTGACTTAAATCTCAAATTTGTGTCTGTATTTCCAACTTTGTATTTCCCATTTGTGGCTTCATAATTGGCTTCAAAGTGATTTTATAGCTCACAATTGGGACTCACAGTTGCAAATTTATATTTTGCAATTGCACCTTTACATTTCACAGACTTTATCTCTCAAAATGTGATTTTTGAATTAAATCTCACAATTAC
The DNA here is from genome assembly GCF_963082965.1 of Carassius carassius. NCBI lineage: Eukaryota > Metazoa > Chordata > Actinopteri > Cypriniformes > Cyprinidae > Carassius > Carassius carassius. Next base: position 3,747,032 of record NC_081771.1, read on the forward strand.
TTTTTTATTTTTTAATCTAAGCCAGTACCAGGCTTCCTTGGACTAGTGGCAAGAAACTCCATCACAAAAAAGTAGGGATGTAACATGAAACAGTGATAGTATCAAATCTATTTATCATAGTACTTTGATATGTGCCATGTTATGAAATTATTATCCATATTTGCATGGCACTTCATGCCCAGAAGACCACTGTATTACCATTGGGCTCTTTGGTTAAAAGGATGCTTGGTGTGACAATGCTTTTTGACATTGCTTTGCATTGACTATAGAATGTTTTATAACATGGTGGTAAAAATGTATAATTAGCCTGGTGTTTTGGTCCGATTAGCTCAATGCAGTAGAACTGTGGAGGGGTTACGTGACTGTGCCCCTTTAAGACATTGTGCTTTGTCTTTAAGTCCGCTATGGCACACTGAACACTGCTCATTTACATTGATTTCCACCTCATTGTTATTTCAACAGTGGCTACATGAATACATACCTTGATATATTATTCAATGCCTTTAATAAGTGAAAACAAGGTGTTACCATTTATTTTTGTTACCCTACTTCTCATATATAATTTTTTGGATCTGATATGCGAGCAGCTTTGTCGTGGGTAGAGACGTGGCATGAAACTAGAGCAGATTTTACATGTTTGTGCCCACTTGGGAAAGACTTGATGTTATTGTCTCTCAGATAAGCATTTTTATTAGTCAGCTCCAAATCTAGAGCACCTGCTTGCAATAACAAGCAATGTGGCTGTGAAGTTATCTAATGTCTCGGGTACAGGAAGTACTGGGTGGGAGTATTTTTAATGGAACACACTGTGCATCACCAATTGTCTTCCTCAACTCTGAATCTGTCCGATGGGCTGTTAATGGTACAAAAAGACGGCAAACCACTTGGTCCGATAAGTCATCGACTGAATTTGACAATGTGGCACAATAGTGTGTTCCATACTTAAGAGGCTTTATGTGTTTATTATGTATGTCTGACATCTTATATAGCAAATGCTCAGAGTGTTAAATTATATTCTTTATCTATATGAGGATGGCTTGTGATGAAAGAAAACTTGTGGCAATGCTACAGGAGTTACTCTTTTGTTAAAATGTTCAATTTATTTGAAGAATAATGGATAAACACAAGGGGTATTTACGCATGGTCATACTGCCATCAACATAAAGGTGTTTCTGCAAAATGCATAAAAATCAGACTATAAACTTTCTCCCGAACTATATGCAAACACAAAATTGTTTACTTCCATACATTTCTGTACAATATATTTGCCGGGTTTGGAAAATTAACATTATGGGGATTGCATCTAGGATGACCAACATTTACAGATATGACCTTTACCCTTGTATGTGATTCAGACCATTTCTAGAATATCAGTTTCAAATGCCTCTTTGAGGGCATTAATACTTTCATGCATTACTAAAAATGCATGATGTGACCATTACTTTTCTTTGAATCTTAACTAATCACTTAAATATTCCTTTGTGGAAAAAAATAACAGGACATTTAAGTTCCAGAACATGCCATTTCATGAGGAATTCTGAAGCGAAGCCAGCATTATGTGTATATATTAACACACTGAACATTCAGCGGTGTCTGAGGTGAAATGTTTAACAGAACTAAAGTGTATTTATCAAAGGTGGATATCTTTAGAAATGTTTGTCGTAAGGTCAAGTGAACGGTTTGTAACAATAGAGGCTTATCATATGAAAAGCTATTTATTTATCATTAATGGGTATTCTACACGGTTTAATTTGAAATCAAGGTGAAGCCATGCCTATAACCACATTAGTTGCACAGAAAAAATAAATAAATACAGAACTGTACAGGGAGATACATAAATAGGAATTCTCTGGTAATTTGCCTCTTTTTAATGGGTATGATCGTGGCTTTGGACAACAGTCACTTTTAACCCGAGCTGCTGTTGCCTTTTGTTTTTTATGGTCCTTTTATGAGACTAACAATAGGACAAACATATCAGAGGAAGTCAAGGAACCAACTGTATTTATGCTTTTTAATTAATTACAGCGGGTTAATTTTAATGGAGATTTTATCTGAGATAGCTTTAAAGATTTTTTTTTATTTTTTTTTATTGACTGACTGTGGGGGAATTTCAATTGTATTCCTGTACATAACTGGTTCTTTTTTCCCTTTTACAAGAATTTAAAAGAGTGAACGTCTCACTCTGCGGTTTAAATAAATTCAGATTCTGTCCTTGCAATTTTGATATTTTCTGATTGACAGGTCTAATGTCGCTGTCTGCTCAGCCTCGTCCAGGTTTTAATGGTCATGTAAATACAAAGATTTACTGAAACTTTTCAGACCTTTTGTATTTTTTTCTTTCGCTCTAACGGTAGCCTATGATTTCACATTGTCATGCATAATGTTGATTATTGAGAATGAGAGTGATCTTAAACCGAGAGATTTACTAATAAGTTTTATTTCTTAAATCCTGTTTTTAATTCTATAAACAATGAGTCGATTTGATTTCGGTTTCAGTCTACAGTTTTACACTGTGTATCTCTAATATCACCATGTTCAAAGAAATGTCAATAAAATAAAACGACAAAATTGCCAAGCATTTTATGCTTTTTGGATGGATGTTTTATATATAATGATATATTTATACATACATACCTTCATTAGTGCAGGTTAATAACAACTACATAATACATGCTTTTGATATCATGTAATCAGTACATAAGTGCACAGCTGATTGTGTTTGTGAATACAAACAATGAGCCCCATAGCTTTATTCTCCATGTCTTAAAACAGACTGCACAACTTATTAATAGCATGACTTGCATAAAACCCATTTAAACAGCATTGCAATCCCAGCGCATCCATGTCTTCTGTTGTCCCGCACTAAATTTGGCACTCATTCGTGGAGGAAACGCCCAGGCTTATCAGTTCTTTCACAGTGCAATATCTCTGGTTTTTAACACCAGTTAGTGCAGGCTATCATGTGGCTCATGTCGTCTACCTTTTTGGCGCCCATTCGGCATTGTGGCAGGTCAGTGTCTGGATCCAGACTGTCCCTGGGCTCAGGACCGGTATCAGTTTGGACACTGGATGAAGATGCTTCACCTTGTAATGGCAGATTGCCTGGATCCCTCTGCTGCTGGTCAGCAACCGAACTCTGATCAGAGCCCATTTTTTAATAATAAGAAAAACGATAGATTTAGAATTGCTTATGTTTTTCATTCACACATATTTTAGAGATTATTATAATCAATTGCAAATTCACTGCAGACAGGATAAACTAGTACTGCTTATGACTGTACAGTATCAAACTTCTACAAAAAAAAGTATCATGGTACTAAATAATTAACATAGTTAAGTACCAGGGAACTTAATACAAGCGTAGATTCAAAAACATGGTATAACCATGGTAAATGCCTCAGGACACCTTCCCGAGACAGCACAGCAATTTATTGAGGACACTGCAGAAACATACATAAGCAGCAATCACTGCTGCTTATGGGAGCGTTGGCGCCGTGACTAGGACAAAAACAGATCAATAGTGCGTTAACGAGCCTGAGGCATGGCAAGACTTTACCCCACGCCAACCCCCGGAATCCTGCGTTTTCACAGCACCGATTAGCTCGCGATGTTTCCAGGCAGAAAACGCGGGTGGACGTCGAGGGTCACGGGCGCGCGTTGCTGCTGCAGTGACGTTTCGCAGGTGGCCAGCTAATCGAAAATGTATCAACAAAAACGACGTCACGCCGAAGCTCAATCGTGATTGGCTCACAAATCCTTAGTGTAAGGAGAGGTGTGTCCTGTTGCTACCCAGGTTTGTAGCGGATGACAAAAACATGTGGGAACATGCTCGCCAGTCTCAGCCATTTAGACAACAACAGATTATAGAAATGTAAATGTGCTTTTTTTTTTAAAAACATAACAGAAAATATATTTATCTAATTCATTTTTACTATGCTATTAAAATGAATAAATTGCAGAAAAAGTGACTCACTGAAAGGGTTAAGTATTTTCTTTTGATCTTATGTTACACAGTGTTATTAGAAAATTATCATAATAAACGTACACAGACTACACTATACCAATATGTATATATCAGTTCATTAACAATTGACAATTTTAGTCAAAAAAGCAAATAAAAGTCGTTTTATGTGATTGTTAATCTTTTATTAGATTGTATTATTTTTGTTTGCTGTTTAATTGTATTATTTCTTATATTGCATTATTAAGTTATATTATTTATTATAAAAAATAAACATAACATCTAGCTTCTTTTTTAAAGGTTTTTGAGATATTTTGTAGAAATACCTTATAACAGAAGGACAGAAATGCTGTCTAACTTACATTTTTTAAAACAAAAAGCCTTTATTAACACGAATACGGATTCTTCATTGTTCAAAGAATAAGGATCTGATAACTTGATCAATTTACGTTACAAAAGCCTCATGAAAACTTTGCTCGAATCAAAGGCAGTAGTGTTTATCATGAGATGACAACTTGAGCTAACGTATCACGTACCGTAACGCGTTGACGTGAGCACGTCGAGGAGGTGACGTGACACGTGTTTTTCGGCTGTCCACGCTTCTACACAGTGTGACAATCGGTAAATATGAGATTACTGTTGTAATTGCCATTTATTTTATAGTAAACTTCATACATTTAGGGTGTAATATGCATTATTAACCTGCGTTGGTATTAGAGGACAGAGAATTGATAGCGTTTAATGAATAGAGACGTTAAGATTACTTCATTTAGCCGACTGCTAGCTAACGTTACCTGGACCATTACTGTTTAAATCAGAGTTACTGAGAACGAGTTTAACCCTGAGGTTTTGTTGAGAATTATTTCATCTAATCATGGTGCCCTAGAGTCCCATATGTTTAAAATAATAGTTTCAGGAGTAACGTACATTTAAAAACTGACTCTCAAATCTAATCAAAACGTGATACAAAAATGAGATTTAATCCTAGAATATCACTGTTTAGAAATGATTGTTATCCTTTATAATAATTCTCTATTGAAATATGAATGTTGATGTTTCTGTTTGGATCAAAACCTAATTGTAGAGCAGAAACTCCCAATTTACCAGATCATAATTATATATATGCGCTATATTCTGTTACTAATGTTTGTTTTATATCTACCCTATTTCTATTCTTCTTCTTATCAGTATTTCACTGTGAATGTTGTTTCTCATCAGTTTCAGGCAGCTTTGATCAGTTCAATAGCAGAAAAATGGCAGTCCGTGCATCTTTTGAAAAGAATAATGAAATTGGATGCTTTGCCAAGCTCACAAACACATATTGTTTGGTGGCGATTGGGGGTTCAGAAAACTTTTACAGGTGAGTCATAAATTAGATTACTGAAAATATTGATGTGTGTGTGTATAATAGGGCTGTGACGAGACACTTATCACATGAGACAAGACTTTTAGACTGTTTTGAAGAAATCCTCATGATGAAATGTTTAGGAAAAATTGTCTTTTATTCAACTGAAAAACATAAATGCAAAAAATGTATGTGCAGTTTGAAATCAACTTGTACTTTATGAAATTAAACTTCTATTATAATGAATTATATGCAGCAATAAACAACATGTAAACTAGAGCTGCAAGATTCTGGATAAATTGAGAATCCATGATTTTTTAATTTATATATATAGGCCTATAAATAAGAGATCACGATTCTAAAAGAAATGAAACAATAATTTACTAGTGGTTCTGACAAAATGTTCCTTGCTTACGTCTTTTATATATATATATACATTTGGAAAAAAACTAAAATTAAATGGAGTCAGTGTCTCAATTCATAAAGACCTGTTTCTCAATTAGAATTTTTTAAATGAACGATTCAATTACAAAATTTTTTTTTTTTAAACAGGCAGAGGATGTTGTGTTACAATACATACACGTGTTAAGATACTTTCCTTTTGATTGCTAATGTAGACAGAATAAGTGTTTATACCCATACTGTAAACTTTTATCCCAGTACTTCTAAATGTATTTAACACAGAAATAATGATGTGTGGTTGAAATACTGTTTGTGTTGCTCTTTCTGGATCAGCTGCAGCATGAATGATTCATTAACATGGGCAGCAACTAAACGTGCTTCACATGCTCCACTGACACTAGCGATGTGATTCAGTCATAATAGACATAGCTGAATCATTGTGGGTGTTTGAATTGAGATCGCCATCCTTAAACGATTAATGTTGCAGCTCTTATGTAAACACTGCAAATTGTTTTGCGAGGATTTTTGTCACGTTCTCGCGAGACCAGGGATCCCGTGCCATGAGATCTCGTCACATCCCTCGTGTGTGTGTGTGTGTGTGTGTGTGTGTGTGTGTGTGTGTGTGTATATATATATATATAATATGAATGTCTGTTTTTCCCCACAGTGTCTTTGAAGGTGAACTGTCAGAAACGATGCCTGTTGTTCATGCCTCTATAGCAGGATGCCGAATTATTGGCAGAATGTGTGTGGGTAAGAAAATGTATCCAATCCAGTTTATATTACAAATTTGTGATTGATTAACAGAATTTTTGTATTTATTGTATGTTGATCAAAAGACAGATGGTTCAGTAAATAATATATCAAGACCTTTAATGTGTTGAAATTAACCTTTAAGCTAGATCAGATCAGTTCTTATTACACTTCTGTGTCCTCGTATGTGATGTATGATATCCGTCTCGGGATTCTCTTCTGTAGGAAATCGTCACGGTCTCTTGGTGCCAAACAACACGACAGATCAAGAGTTACAGCACATTAGGAACTGCCTGCCAGATTCAGTGCGCATTCAGAGAGTAGAAGAGCGTCTTTCTGCGCTGGGGAACGTCATCGCTTGTAACGACTACGTTGCTCTAGTTCATCCTGATCTTGACAGAGTAAGAACATCCCTAATGAAAGACGCTCTGAAATCAGCACTTTCTCCGAACCTTAAATGGTTTTAATGGCTCTATATTATTTCCCAGTGATGTTTTAGAATTCTCTGAAAAGCCTCTTAAGATTGATGAAACCATTAGAAAGTTTATTATTGTGTTTTTTGTATTAAATTCAGGGAATTATTGTCCACAGGAAACAGAAGAGATTCTTGCAGACACGCTCAAGGTGGAAGTGTTCAGACAGACGATTGCGGAGCAGGTGCTTGTGGGTAGTTACTGTGCCTTCAGTAACCAGGGAGGCCTCGTCCACCCCAAAACCTCCATAGAAGATCAAGATGAACTTTCATCACTCCTGCAAGTACCTTTAGTGGTGAGTGACCGCTCGATGAAATTCTACTGACCAATTATATTTAAAAAAAATAAACATACAGTTCAAAATATTTTTGTTGTTGTTGAAAGAAATAATAATTTCAATCAAATAAAGGCTGCCTGGATGAGATTAAGAGACTTCTTTTAAAAATGTTAAAACTTTTGAATAGTATAAATAGTGGTGTTTACTAAGAAAAGAAACACTGTTATTATTTCTCGTACTCTGGGTTGATGCTAAATACATTCAACAGAGGATGTTACTAGTTTTTTGTTAATCTTTGTCAATTTAATACCAGTGATAGTTGATTCTACCAATCCTACATTTTCAGCCTTATTTAGTATTTATCTAAATATGTATGTGAAATGACTAATAGGGGCAAACATATTCAGTACAATCGTTAAACCCTAGATTTAAAAAAGTAGTTATTTTTTTGTTAGAAACCTTCCCTTGAGGGACTGCTTGATTTCTTTGCACTGATGCTGGCTCACTGATAACTGTGCACTGATTGCAGGCTGGGACGGTGAACCGCGGGAGTGAGGTGATCGCTGCTGGTATGGTGGTGAACGACTGGTGTGCCTTCTGTGGGCTGGACACCACGAGCACTGAACTGTCCGTCATCGAGAGCGTCTTTAGATTGAGTGAAACACAGCCCAGCGCCATCGCCACTACCATGAGAGACTCGCTCATCGACAGGTATGGTCTGCTGAAATACATATAGTTTATCCAATTAGAAATATTTTGATTATCATTTCAAATCCAAGTAAACTTCATTATTTCTTCTTTTCCAGCCTCACATAAAACTGAAATCTGTATTTGTGGGAAGATGCCTAAATGGACCTGGAAGTCGTTATTAGACTTCAGTTTGAAGACTGATTATGTCTCCCTTCAGGGAGAAACACTCTTTTGTCTTTATGCCATGAGAAAACATGTTGTCATTCTAATATTCATGTATGAACTTTTTGTAAAATACTAAGACAAAATCACTGATGGGCTGAGTTGATCTGTAAATCACTTCACATACTACACACACACACACACACACACACACACACACACACACACACATAAATAGACCACATGACCATTAAATGGTGGCAGATGTAGAGTTTGTTTCACACAATGCAGCTTCAATAAAGCTGTGCATAATCAACATAGACTGGTTTGTTAAATAAAAATCATACATTTCCACAGAAGATCCTTTTTAGGGATTTTTATGTTGCTTATGTAGTTTGAATATCAATAAAAGCCTTATGACAACATTCTGATGCCATAACTGTTTTATTGATAGCTGTGGATATGAGATAATACATTGAGAAATGTGTGGCAGTATGAATAGTGCAGTTCAGCTGAACATGGTTGCCTTGAGCATGGTTTGGTTCTTTGGTATTTACCAGTTTGCACATAAATCTCGACACATTACAGCATGTTATAATGTAGAATATACAACTTGTGAAAGTATAAGTAACATGCACACAGTGATAGAAAACAAATGGACTGCAGCAAAATATGAACTCAAACTAGTAAAGTAAACATGACAAGAAAAAAATACTTGACCCTTCAAATGTTTGGGGACTATGATTTTTTTTGTCTGATTTTAAGTCTCTTATTCTTAACAGTGTTGCATTTATTTAATCAAAAATACAGTAAAATGTTTATTTTATGATTCTTTGATGAAAAGAAAGTTCAAAAGAACTGCATTTATTTGAAATAAAAATATTTTGTAAAGTTATAAATGTCACTTTTGATCAATTAAATTTGTCTTTGCTGAATAAAAGGATTTAAAACATCTTGCTGACCCCAAACCTTTGAATGGTAGTTCTAGATTAAGTATATTATAAACATGAAAAATCATGAAAACATAAACAAAGCTTAGCAAAAGCATTTGCTTTTGTATTAGCTCTTATATAAGGTTCCTACCCTTTTAACTAATGATTCCACAACTTCCACAACACAGTTGTTCATTATCACGATATCCAACTATTAGTGAAGTATCATTCAAATCATTTTAGATATTTCTGGAGTTTCATTTGTAACCTGGGTACCAATCCTTGGAAGGAAGTGATTTATACAACCACACATGGAGTACAAAATCTCTAAACAGAAAAAGAAAAATAGAGCCTGAGCTCTGAATGCAGCTCAGTGCATTTGATTCAATATCACTCTGAAACTCAATGTCTCAACCAGAAATGTATACTCCCTTTAGAAATAACTGAGAATTTAACATTGTATGATGAGGCCTGGAAATCAATTTAAATTCTGTTGTTTCAAGGTTTTAACAAGTTTGGTAACCCTATGTGGACTGTCATAAATGGTAACATAAATGAATGCAAATAAAAATTACCACAAAATAACTTTTTTTTTTAAGGCCTAAAATCAAACACAATGTAACATGCAAATGTTAAAGTCATATTTCTAGCCAAAAAATTGAGTTTTTAGATATTTGGCATCACAATGGACTACAGAAGTTGCTTAAGCCACATGGATTTTGTTAACAGCAGCTATTCATCCAAATGCAACACAATAAATGGCACATTAAATATCTTAAATCGTTTTTAGGTGGTCATGTGTAGACTGTCTAAATAACACCACTTTATATTTTTGGTGCACACATTTCTGTCAATTATAATACTTCATAAATGTGTACATTTAGACCTAGTAATGTATCCTTCCATTTTCAATAAAGAAAAAGAAATATTTCTTTGGTTTAATTTTTTTTTTAAAAACATCCTTTTCCTTCTGAATGTAAACAAATGCAACGTCCTGCAATCTGCATGTGAAGACGAGACTCTTTCCAGACAACTGCTCAACGGCTCTGTACATGTCCATACAGTTAACATTCAGTCATCTGATACTGATTTGTACAGATATCACAAATTTATATATCAGTCCTGATGTAATACTCCAAACTTGATTTGTCAATGCAGTAATATGTTCAAATCACTTAGCTCAATCATATCATATAATCTTGTCACTCAAAAACCATCTGTTGATCGATAGATGGAGGAAAGATATATGTGTGTGTTTGTGAAGTTATAAAAACAGGTGGAAGGGAAGCACTGGCAGAGATACATGACAGCAAAGTTAACCTGAAGAACTTCAGGAAGAGGTTTAACGTTGGCTGCTAGTTCTGCTCTTCTTTCAGATCAAACCTGACAGAGAAAGAAAAACTATTTAAGGAACAATTCATCCAAAAATAAAAATTCTGTCAACAGATATCAGAACAAAATTACATTGGAAATTGTTGCTCAGAGAAAATATTTGCATGTTTGTGTATTACAAGTACAAAAACTCACCATTCTGTGACTCCAGAGACTATATCAACATGTCCCAGGTCTATCTGCACCTACAAGAATAAATCAACAAGAAATGAAACACTAACATTTTTAAAATGACAATTAAATGTGATATTTTAATTAAATATTAGTAATATAAATTACTGTAAAATCCAAATATACATATTATAAACTGTACAATATTTATAACATTTACTACAAAACATAAAAGTAACTTATAATTCGAGATAAATTCTCTGAAAACAAGTCACAATTTTGTGCACATATATTTTAGTGTTAGGAACTGTAGATTTGTTTTTTTTTTTGCAGTACAGTATATTGCTGTAGAGCTGAAGTGAGCAGTGTTGGGAAGGTTACTTTGGAAATGTAATAGGTTACAGATTACAAGTTACCCTGTTTAAAATGTAATAGTAGTGTAACTTTTTCAATTACTTTATCAAAGTAATGTAACTAATTACTTTTGAGTACTTTTTGATTACTTTTCTAAATTTGTGAAAATTAAAGAATAATAAATAAAAGCATATACATCAACTTAAATACAGTTATCTAATAAGCATGTGACGTATTCTGTGTAATAAACTCCTGAAACATTGGTGTTTTTTTTTAACTGCTGTCTCTTTGTATATGATGATAGTTTTCTCAAAATAAGTAAAATGCACATGAAGTGACACAGAGCAGTTCTAGAAATTATGTTTATGTGCTCGTGTACTCCTATATTGAGGCGGCAGAGGTTGAAAACACTGCGAGCTTCAGTAGGCCTATGTGTAGTAAATGAAACCATGTCTTTGCCATTAATTTACAGGAGGGGTGGACTGGGAAAAAAATTCAGACTGGAAAATTCAAACTCATACAAACAAATTCATGGACAAAACTATTTTTTGTATGGACCTGACATAAAAAAAAGGTTTAAATCTTTAATTTGGGGACATGCAAAATAATTTAAAGTTCTCTCCTGAACTGCACCTTCACTTCTATTTTTCTCTTCAGTCTTTTTTATTTTGCCCTGTTTTCCATCTCTCTCATGACTTTAATACTCAAGATTGAACAAAACTATACTGTACAATACAATACTCTACAATACTACAATATATTTATAGAAAAATCCTAATACTGTACACGGGTCATGTTTTTCCCTTACAAAAATTAACCATGCTTTTATTAGCCTATATAAAAGTAAAATAACCTTTTTTTTATTTTATTTTTTATTTTTTTGCAAATGGATTTGTATTTATTTTTAAATAAATACATTTGTAAAATAATTTTACATTTTTGGTTACCACAGTTAAACAATAGTAACAATTTTCTCTGGATTTATAGTTAAATTTTAAAATGTTAATTTTCGTTAGGGTTGTGTTGTTTTCTATCGTAGCTCCCCCTAAATCTATATAAAAAAAATCTGATTTTTTTTCCCAGCTAAATTACTACTGTAACATTACAACAGATACTAATGATGACCTTTATATAGTATTTTGAGTGATGACTGATGAGCAACGATCTGCTGCTTGATTTAAAAAAAAAAAAGCATCTTTACAGATAAAACTGACCTGAAACCCTGAACAGTAGTTCCGCTACTCTGCTCCAGCTGTGCGCTTCCACAGTCCTCTTCCTCTCTCTCTCTCTCTCTCTCTCTCTCTCTCTCTCTCTCTCTCTCACTCTCTCTCTCTCTCTCTCTCGCATTGATTACTCTGAGTCTGATCCAAACCGTTTGGCGGAGGCGCGGAGAGCGCGCGAGTCATGACTAACACTTCATGATTTATTAGAGATTTTATTATCAAATGGCGGATTCGCAAATGATCGCTTTAGTACATTCGGCGTGCAATTATACAATAACAATATTAAAATAGTGGGGCAAATCATCTGCCAGGCCACCGGGAATTGTCCCGGTTCTCCCGGTGTCCAGTCCGCGCCTGATTTCCAACACGCAAAATGTGCAGGTCATATATTGGATTTTTTGTGCTTAATATTTACAGACACTAGTCCATGTCATGTTTTGATTCAAGTGTACTGACCTACTTTTGATTTAGTCATCCAAAATGTGGCATATTCCGTCCGCGTTATAGGCATTACGTTTTTATGACTGGATTCTACGAACTAGACTGTATTTCCGCATACAGGAAATTATTAGGATGTATGTCTCATAATAGTCAGTGTAATTTGGGAAAGAAATCAGTTAAATCTGTATGTGGATGTGTGTAAATATTCAAATGTAATCCCCTTTGTAATCGTTAAAAATTTCATAAGTAACTGTAATTTAATTACTATTTTTTTCTTAGTAACTGTAACTAATTACAGTTACAATAATTTTGTAATTAAATTACGTAACGCTGTTACATGTAACTAGTTACTCCCCAACACTGGAAGTGAGCCCAGGCAGACTGACCTGGCCGATCACGTCTTTGTCTCGACTCATGAAGGACGAGGATGCGTTCTTCACACAAACGCTGAGCTCTCGTCTCTGGGCGTCCTCCACACTCATATCAAACTCAAACCTACAGAACAACATTGTAGATTATGACACACTCACTGGGTCAAGGTCTGATAAAAACTCATCTGAAACCACTTCACATCTAAGACAGAAAATGCTAACACATTTCAGAACATACATATCAAAAGAGATTTAAACAATGCACTGTTTGAAGATGAAGATTTTGTTTGCACAAGGAGTCAGACAACAGCAGACTAAACCCAGAAGAACTGCAGCAACGTCTCCAAGTCGCTTCAAGAAACCTCCCTGAAAAACTCTGCGCAATGCACCGAGGGCAAAAGATGCTTAAATGCAAACATTTCGTTTATGATAAAGAAAATCTCCAATGTATTGCTCCAAAGCAAAAGTAAGGTATTACCATAGTACATAGTTCAAAGAACTTGATCACAACTCACTTAAATCTCTCTTATTCATGAGTGACACACACACACACACATCTCCAAACCTTTCATTGAACTCAGGGTTCAGATTTTTCTTCTTCACAGCCGTCTTTCTTTTGGTGGCCTTGCTTTTATCCGGCAGCAGAATGAGGGAGACGTAGGTGTCTAAGCTGTCCTTAGATGATGTAACCAGAGCCCTGAAACACACAAACACAAACTTCAGACTTACATAGAAGACTTCTAAACTTAAATGAGTCAAAAGGGTTTCTAATCACACCAGACCTGCATGCATGGATGATCACTGTCAGCTTCTTCTGGAAGGAGAGGGAGATTTTGATCTGACCTGTTTTGGCCGCCTGCTTATTACTCAACACTGGACCTGAACCCATGGCCACTAAAGCAGCCATTTTTGAATCCAAGATCTGGATAAAAGAGAAAATGTAGATTGTATTTACAGCATTATGATACTATTTCTTGGCTGAGTTACTAAAACAACCAATCAAAATGAGTGCAGATAGCTCAAGCTGTCTAACCTTCAGCTGTGCCCTGAGTAGGATCTGGCTCTTTGGTGAAGCTCCATCCAGATCAAGCCATTGGTCCATCAGTAGATCTGGTTTTGAAAGCAGCTCTCTGATTGGAAGAACCAAAGAGCCCATGGGTTGGTCCCAGGCACTTGAGAGCTGCTCAGAATGACAGTAAATCAAATGAGAGACTGAAAGAGAGTGAAGTATGTACTTAACACGAAGGACACTAAGGTGTATACAGTAATGACAAGTTTAAATATATACTATCATATATTGCAGCTGCTGAATATTAGTTGATTATTATTCAGTGCATCATTTAATGCATGCAATCTTCACAGAATGGTATTAACTGCATTTTAGACTAAAATATATTCACCTTAATGACAAGTATGTCTTTTTTGGGGTCATAAACCAGAAAGTCAAATGCTTCATTCCAGTAAGGAGAACAGGAGCGATCACACACCTTTAAATGTCAAAGCACAGAAAAAAAATCATTTAAATATATTAAAATATTACAAATAAATGATACATAACCTAACTTTTGATAAGACTGCATGATTACTACTATAGCTAAAAGTCTCCTGCCTTGGTTTTATAGGATGCTCCTCCAAGAACAAGTTCAGCAGCAGCTTTGGGTTCCTTTCCACTTTTCTTCATCTAGACATTTAACCATCAAGAATTAATGACAGCTTATAATTATATATATATAAAAATAAAAAAAACACTAACTCCAAAATATTTCGTTAATAAAGATCATTTATAGTCAGTGAAATACTTAATAAAGTAGAATAAATATACATATACATAATAAATACAAATATATAAAAGTATGTATAATATAAAATATTTTTTATATTATTTTTTTAAAGCTTTTAAAATAATATTTATATATATATATATAGTATTTTATGTATGTAATTTTATGTTATGTAATAGATATTATAAATACATTTTTGAAATAGCTTAAAATATTGAAATATTGAAACATTATGGAAACAAATTCAAACATATTCTACTTTATTTAGTATTGACTAGGAATAGTTTTTTTTTGAATGCAGTCTCTATAAATGATAGGATACTGCTCGTGTGTAGAAGTACATAGACTCACAGGAAGATCATGAGCTCTTTCTAAGTGAATAAACAACAACGCTGCTGACGGCACAGACTTGTTCTCGTAGGTCTGAGAGCTTTGCATCTTCATTACCTAGTAAAAAAGATAGTAATATTTTGTCAATTTTCTATATATATACTGTATATAACAACCAACAGACTCTGTGTGCTTTCATTAAAAACTGACTTGATCCAATCTATCCCGCTGCGTTGAGGTGGGAAGCCATTCCAGGACCAAATGGACTCGACCGTGTTTTATATCATTCAGAGTAAACCACTGGAAAAGAAAAGGCAGCGGGGACAGGTTCATGTGCTGATTGTGTTATGATCTTGCAAACCAGAGCCAAATATGCTGATACTCACTTCATCATTGTACTGGGAACTGATGATATGTCCGAGTTTGAGCTTGAACCTGAACACACGAAGACAAAGTGAAACGTCATTTATTTTATGAATATAGCATCTGAAATAAAGTGTTTTTTAAATGTGTAGAGTAAACTTCATGAAGATTTATCTGGTGCATATTTCATACCAAAATCAACAGCAAAAATTGTTTGCCTTTTTTTACTACCATGATATATATGAAATGGATGTCATATGTGTCTAGTTGTCCCCAAAAAATTAAGTAATAAAGCAAGAAATCTGGTTTTGGTGCTATAATGAGTAAAAGTAGTTGTAAATGTACTAACCTTCCAAGGAAATCATCGGATTCAAAATCCTTATCATAGACCTCAAACTTCACGTCTAGATTATGATCAGGGCTCAGAATCATCTAGTAAAAAATCATAGCCATTACAAACATTTCTGCGAAACCTTGATTTTTCCCGAACTACATTTCCAAGCCTTCCCACCTCATACATCTCGTTCCAGGTGGGGTTGAGGTTCTCCTTGATCACATGACTCTTAAAGGTTGTGTCTCCGATATGAATCTTGACGTACGGGTCGCTCTTTCCCTTCACCATCCCTCCCATCATGTTGTCCTTCGCTACCAGATCCTGAGCTTCCAAAAGATGGATACGCAGCACCCCCTGTGGGACAGACATGAAACAATCATAACATCAGAAGAATACTGAAGTCATCCTGCCAAGCAGGACATGTTCCAACATCCTTAGAAATGGTATCCTGATCTAGGAAGCTAAATGTTCCAGAAGTGTACCACTCACCTTGGTGCCAAAGCTGGGGTCATGGCGGGTCTTTTGGGGTCGAATGTCTGTAGAACTACTGACTTTTGACTCCTCTGCAGGAGCACTGGGGGAAACCTTCTTGTGAGACCTGTTAACATGAAGAAATCATTCTTTACATGATGGCCCTTCATTATTATGAGTATTAATAATATCTTAATTTGTTAATGAAAGCTAAATCAGGGTTATATCAAATCTTGAACTCACTGCTCTTCTGGTTTTTGCTCTTCGTGGGCTGATCCAAATGTTTTGACTGGTTTCATGTATCCACCTTCACTGGGAGTGAAATCAGGAACTTTACTGAGATCCTGTAAATGACAAGATATAATCAGAGTTATTATAGTTATCTAAAAGTTAACTAAAACTACAAAGTTAACTAAAACTAAAACAATTAAATAAACAATAAAAACCATTTTGTTAACTCAAAATCAAATATTTTAAACACGTTATTATTGTATTTACTCAAATAAAAAATGTAAAATAATTAAAATTAGTAATTAAAAACTATATTAGTGCTTCAATTAAACTAAATGAACACAAGTTAAATCAATAAAGAAAAGAAAATAAAAAAATATGGCCACCATTCATTTTCAACAAAATAATAATGTTTATTGTACCATATTTAATCATTTAAAAAAAAAGTAGTTTAATGTAATATATAATGGGTCTGAAATACTGTTCAAATTCAAAATTTGGTCCCACTTTATATTAGGTGGCACTAACTACTATGTTCTTACATCAAAAAAATAATTACATTGTACTTATTGTGTTCATATTGTACTGCGAAACAGTTTTGCTGATATTGAGGAGGGATACAGGAAAAGCCCCAAAATACTTAAAATGAAATCGAAGAATGAATTAATATTCGTTTGAAGTGTATCAGGGCCTTAAGGTTAGGGACAGATTTGGTGGTCTGGGTAGGTTTAAGGGTGAGTTTAGGTGTAATTATAAATGTAATAACAGAAATTAGTTACAGATATATTTACATGCAAGTATTTAAAAAATATATAAGTACAATTTAAAAACACATATGTACACAGTAAGTGCATTGTATTAAATGATTAATTTAAAAATAAATACATAGTAGTAAAATGAAACCTAATATAAAGTGGGACCAACATTTTTAATTAATTAAATTAAAATAATTCAATTAATTTAATAAATAAAATTTAATAATTAAATGAGTTTAATAATTTATAATTTAATAAATAATTCTTCAAATAATTAAAATAGAAATAATGACATTATGATTAAAATAATTTTAAAATAATTATGATTAAAATAATGATTAAAAAAATCAAACTTTAAGTAAATGATGCTGTACACACAAACTAACCTCAGGGGCAGGCTGTGTTTTGGGTACAGATGGCGTGTGATGGTCATCTATATCATGGGTGTCTGTTTGTTTCTGATGTTCTTCAGGAAGTGGTAAAGTAGAGGCTGCCAGTTCACTGACCCTGTTCATCACAAACACAAGCAGTTTGCTTTAGTTCTTAAAATAAAGCAAAATTATTTTTAATAAATCTGTAATTATAACAAAACAATCGAACCCTTTTGTTGGCAGTGTTTTCTTCTCGGACACTTTACTGACTGCAGCTTGTGAGAGTTCAACAGCGACTGGAGCTTTTTCTTTGTGCTGTTCACCCACTGAATGCTCTTCTTCAACAACAGGCTTTTTACGATGAAGGACACTTGTATCCAATCTTGAGTCCAAAATCTGATATGAAACAAGTGTAATTTAAATATTTACAAATGTCTTCTGGTCTCAGTTTGACACACCAACATGAATCTAATCAAGATGGAACTAATTGCAAGAGATACATACACAATATTTATGTTTATTTTTATAACTGAAATGACAATTTGAAAAAGTTCATTAGTAAGTTAATCCTATTACAGTTTAGAGAAAGCAATAAGAATCATTGTTGGACCTTAAGCTGTGCCCTCAGAAGAATCTGAGTGTCAGGACCTGCTCCATCCAGACTCAACCACTGGTCCATCAGTAGATCTGGCTTTGAAAGCAGCTCTCTGATTGGTAGAACCACTGAGCCTAAGGGCTGCTCAAAGTCACTTGAAAGCTACGAGGAAACGAGAGAAAAGACGAACAAAGATCAAATCCATTAGGAATATTTATTATGACTTATATAAGGGGTTTTGATGCATTATGTGTCCATAATGTTTAAAACATTGATTATATCATGTTGACTACCTAAATATCTAAATATCAAAACTCTAACTCATCTATTTTACCTTTATAATAAGAATCTCCTCTTTTGGGTTATGAAGCAGGAAGTGAAAAGCTTCACTCCACTCAGGGGACGTGGAGCGCTCACACACCTTTAAAAAGAACAGCAAAGAAGCTGCTTTTATTAAGGGTCAGAAATTGACACTACACTGATTCTTCACAAAAGGCACAAATTCCCACCTTGGTTTTATGGGAAATGTCACCCAACACCAGCTCTGCAGCAGCTTTAGGCTCCTTTCCACTCTTCTTCAGCTGCACACATGACAGTATTAAGTAGAGCCCAACCGATATTGGTTTTTGGGGCCGATACCGATATTAGGGAGTAAAGAAAAGGTCGATACCGATATATCGGACGATATTTTTTGTGTATATTATAGTACTATTATAGTACAGTACCAGTCAAAAGTTTGGACACTTTCCCATTCACGTGTCCAAACATTTGACTGGTACTATATATAGAATACAGTATATACATGAACAGAATATATATACATACATAAACATTTTTTGCAATGATCACTCAAATGTGGTGATCAAACACTTATTATGACGTGACAGAGATATCTAATGGAGGCAGGGCATTTAACAATTTAACAATACACTTTAATATCCAAAATGAGTCTGACATCGGTGCACTGAACAGTAAAGTTGAAGTTTATTCAACTTTAATTTAATTCAATTATATCTGCATTAAATGTTTTTTTTTTAAAAACCAATCATATCGGCAGTATATTCGCCGATGCTGATATATCGGCGACAGGCTTATATCGGCCGATAATATCAGCAAAACAATATATCGGTCAAGCTCTAGTATTAAGACAGCTCCATCTAATATAGCATAACTGTATTTGTGTGGGTTCATGTGTATAAGAGACACACCGGCAGGTCATGAGCTCTCTCCAAGAGAATGAAGAACAGAGCTGCTGATGGCACAGATTTGTTCTGGTACGAATGCTCGGACTGTAACTGCAGCGCCTGACGTGAAGAAACCAAGAAAAGAGATTCTAACACCAAAATAAACGGCATAAAATACATTCACATTAAACATACTAATAAAAAAAATATTTCAAATAATATTTTTAATTATTTAGTTTAAAAATCATGACACCAAAATCTAACTATGCATCCTGATCTGACATTAAATTAAATCACCAAATAAAACACTTTACTCTGATCATCTAGATGGATTGCATACAGACCAAACTAATTTTAAAACTCAAAAACATAAATCATTCATAAGTCTGCATAATATAATATAATATAATATAATATAATATAATATAATATAATATAATATAATATAATATAATATAATATAATATAATATAATATAATATAATATAATATAATATAATATAATATAATATAATATAATATAATATAACACCTGTTGTAGTCTGTCAGGTTGTGTGACTGTGGGAAGCCACTCCAGAATCATGTGAACCCGGCCGTGTTTGACGTCATTCAGAGAAAACCACTGACACAAAGAAAGAAAACACAATGAAACTTGCAAAAAGAATAAATCAATATGTCTTAATTGCTCAAAATTAGAACTTTGAAGAGAATGAGGAAAGATATTAGTGATGAATCACTCACTTCGTCAGTCAGCTGAGACTGAATGATCTGCTGTAAGCTGATCTTCACCCTGTGGCCAAGCAACATTCATATGCAAACATGTATTACATGACATGGACCAGCATCACATCAGACATACAACACAGTAGTCATAAATGGGAATAAACTAGCTTTTATATTTATATTTCCATTTGTTTTTATTAAGTTACTTTAGGCTAAATTTATTAAGGCAACATTTCTAGTTTAATATTTCTATTTTATTTCAGCTTTACCACAATGAACACAAAGATTTTTTAATAGTTTTAGTTAGCAATATCAAAACTTCCACATACCTCCCTAAAAAGTCATCTTTGTCCA
Source organism: Carassius carassius (assembly GCF_963082965.1). Lineage (NCBI taxonomy): Eukaryota > Metazoa > Chordata > Actinopteri > Cypriniformes > Cyprinidae > Carassius > Carassius carassius. The sequence goes on from NC_081771.1 coordinate 3,767,411, forward strand.
TATCCTTGTCGAAAACCTCCACAAGGACATCAGAGGTCGAGCTGGAGGTCAGAACCAGCTGGAAAAAGCATTGATTACATGATATTATTTTTTAAAACCATTTTTAACATCAACTAAACCTCTAAAGACCTAAACCCACCTCATACATCTCGTTCCAGGTGGGGTTGAGGTTCTCCTTGATCACATGACTCTTAAAGGTTGTGTCTCCGATATGAATCTTGACGTACGGGTCGCTCTTTCCCTTCACCATCCCTCCCATCATGTTGTCCTTCGCTACCAGATCCTGAGCTTCCAAAAGATGGATACGCAGCACCCCCTGTGGGACAGACATGAAACAATCATAACATCAGAAGAATACTGAAGTCATCCTGCCAAGCAGGACATGTTCCAACATCCTTAGAAATGGTATCCTGATCTAGGAAGCTAAATGTTCCAGAAGTGTACCACTCACCTTGGTGCCAAAGCTGGGGTCATGGCGGGTCTTTTGGGGTCGAATGTCTGTAGAACTACTGACTTTTGACTCCTCTGCAGGAGCACTGGGGGAAACATTCTTGTGAGACCTGTTAACATGAAGAAATCATTCTTTACATGATGGCCCTTCATTATTATGAGTATTAATAATATCTTAATTTGTTAATGAAAGCTAAATCAGGGTTATATCAAATCTTGAACTCACTGCTCTTCTGGTTTTTGCTCTTCGTGGGCTGATCCAAATGTTTTGACTGGTTTCATGTATCCACCTTCACTGGGAGTGAAATCAGGAACTTTACTGAGATCCTGTAAATGACAAGATATAATCAGAGTTATTATAGTTATCTAAAAGTTAACTAAAACTACAAAGTTAACTAAAACTAAAACAATTAAATAAACAATAAAAACCATTTTGTTAACTCAAAATCAAATATTTTAAACACGTTATTATTGTATTTACTCAAATAAAAACAAAAAATGTAAAATAATTAAAATTAGTAATTAAAAACTATATTAGTGCTTCAATTAAACTAAATGAACACAAGTTAAATCAATAAAGAAAATAAAATAAAAAAATATGGCCACCATTCATTTTCAACAAAATAATAATGTTTATTGTACCATATTTAATCATTTAAAAAAAAAGTAGTTTAATGTAATATATAATGGGTCTGAAATACTGTTCAAATTCAAAATTTGGTCCCACTTTATATTAGGTGGCACTAACTACTATGTTCTTACATCAAAAAAATAATTACATTGTACTTATTGTGTTCATATTGTACTGCGAAACAGTTTTGCTGCTATTGAGGAGGGATACAGGAAAAGCCCCAAAATACTTAAAATGAAATCGAAGAATGAATTAATATTCGTTTGAAGTGTATCGGGGCCTTAAGGTTAGGGACAGATTTGGTGGTCTGGGTAGGTTTAAGGGTGAGTTTAGGTGTAATTATAAATGTAATAACAGAAATTAGTTACTGATATATTTACATGCAAGTATTTAAAAAATATATAAGTACAATTTAAAAACACATATGTACGCAATAAGTGCATTGTATTAAATTATTAATTGAAATTTAAATACATAGTAGTAAAAAGCAACCTAATATAAAGTGGGACCAACATTTTTAATTAAATAAATTAAAATAATTCAATTAATTTAATAAATAAAATGTAATAATTTAATGAGTTTAATAATTTATAATTTAATAAATAATTATTCAAATATTTAAAATAGAAATAATGACATTATGATTAAAATAATTGTTGATTTTAATTAATTAAAAAAATATTATATTAAATAAATTAATAATGAATTAAAATCAAACTTTAAGTAAATGATGCTGTACACACAAACTAACCTCAGGGGCAGGCTGTGTTTTGGGTACAGATGGCGTGTGATGGTCATCTATATCATGGGTGTCTGTTTGTTTCTGATGTTCTTCAGGAAGTGGTAAAGTAGAGGCTGCCAGTTCACTGACCCTGTTCATCACAAACACAAGCAGTTTGCTTTAGTTCTTAAAATAAAGCAAAATTATTTTTAATAAATCTGTAATTATAACAAAACAATCGAACCCTTTTGTTGGCAGTGTTTTCTTCTCGGACACTTTACTGACTGCAGCTTGTGAGAGTTCAACAGCGACTGGAGCTTTTTCTTTGTGCTGTTCACCCACTGAATGCTCTTCTTCAACAACAGGCTTTTTACGATGAAGGACACTTGTATCCAATCTTGAGTCCAAAATCTGATATGAAACAAGTGTAATTTAAATATTTACAAATGTCTTCTGGTCTCAGTTTGACACACCAACATGAATCTAATCAAGATGGAACTAATTGCAAGAGATACATACACAATATTTATTTTTATTTTTATAACTGAAATGACAATTTGAAAAAGTTCATTAGTAAGTTAATCCTATTACAGTTTAGAGAAAGCAATAAGAATCATTGTTGGACCTTAAGCTGTGCCCTCAGAAGAATCTGAGTGTCAGGACCTGCTCCATCCAGACTCAACCACTGGTCCATCAGTAGATCTGGCTTTGAAAGCAGCTCTCTGATTGGTAGAACCACTGAGCCTAAGGGCTGCTCAAAGTCACTTGAAAGCTACGAGGAAACGAAATAAAAGATGAACAGAGATCAAATCCATTAGGAATATTTATTATGACATATATAAGGGGTTTTGATGCATTATGTGTCCATAATGTTTAAAACATTGATTATATCATGTTGACTACCTAAATATCTAAATATCAAAACTCTAACTCATCTATTTTACCTTTATAATAAGAATCTCCTCTTTTGGGTTATGAAGCAGGAAGTGAAAAGCTTCACTCCACTCAGGGGACGTGGAGCGCTCACACACCTTTAAAAAGAACAGCAAAGAAGCTGCTTTTATTAAGGGTCAAAAAAATTGACACTACACTGATTCTTCACAAAAGGCACAAATTCCCACCTTGGTTTTATGGGAAATGTCACCCAACACCAGCTCTGCAGCAGCTTTAGGCTCCTTTCCACTCTTCTTCAGCTGCACACATGACAGTATTAAGTAAAGCCCAACCGATATTGGTTTTTGGGCCCGATACCGATATTAGGGAGTAAAGAAAAGGTCGAAACCGATATATCGGACGATATTTTTGTGTATATTATAGTACTATTATAGTACAGTACCAGTCAAAAGTTTGGACACTTTCCCATTCACGTGTCCAAACATTTGACTGGTACTATATATAGAATACAGTATATACATGAACAGAATATATATACATACATAAACATTTTTTGCAATGATCACTCAAATGTGGTGATCAAACACTTATAATGACGTGACAGAGATATCTAATGGAGGCAGGGCATTTAACAATTTAACAATACACTTTAATATCCAAAATGAGTCTGACATCGGTGCACTGAACAGTAAAGTTGAAGTTTATTCAACTTTAATTTAATTCAATTATATCTGCATTAAATGTTTTTTTTAAAAAACCAATCATATCGGCAGTATATTCGCCGATGCTGATATATCGGCGACAGGCTTATATCGGCCGATAATATCAGCAAAACAATATATCGGTCAAGCTCTAGTATTAAGACAGCTCCATCTAATATAGCATAACTGTATTTGTGTGGGTTCATGTGTATAAGAGACACACCGGCAGGTCATGAGCTCTCTCCAAGAGAATGAAGAACAGAGCTGCTGATGGCACAGATTTGTTCTGGTACGAATGCTCGGACTGTAACTGCAGCGCCTGACGTGAAGAAACCAAGAAAAGAGATTCTAACACCAAAATAAACGGCATAAAATACATTCACATTAAACATACTAATAAAAAAAAAACAAGAATTCAAATAATATTTTTGATTATTTAGTTTTAAAATCATGACATCAAAATCTAACTATGCATCCTGATCTGACATTAAATTAAATCACCAAATAAAACACTTTACTCTGATCATCTAGATGGATTGCATACAGACCAAACTAATTTTAAAACTCAAAAACATAAATCATTCATAAGTCTGCATAATATAATATAATATAATATAATATAATATAATATAATATAATATAATATAATATAATATAATATAATATAATATAATATAATATAATATAATATAATATAATATAATATAATATAATATAATGTAATATAACACCTGTTGTAGTCTGTCAGGTTGTGTGACTGTGGGAAGCCACTCCAGAATCATGTGAACCCGGCCGTGTTTGACGTCATTCAGAGAAAACCACTGACACAAAGAAAGAAAACACAATGAAACTTGCAAAAAGAATAAATCAATATGTCTTAATTGCTCAAAATTAGAACTTTGAAGAGAATGAGGAAAGATATTAGTGATGAATCACTCACTTCGTCAGTCAGCTGAGACTGAATGATCTGCTGTAAGCTGATCTTCACCCTGTGGCCAAGCAACATTCATATGCAAACATGTATTACATGACATGGACCAGCATCACATCAGACATACAACACAGTAGTCATAAATGGTAATAAGCTAGCTTTTATATTTATATTTCCATTTGTTTTTATTAAGTTACTTTAGGCTAAATTTATTAAGGCAACATTTCTAGTTTAATATTTCTATTTTATTTCAGCTTTACCACAATGAACACAAAGATTTTTTAATAGTTTTAGTTAGCAATATCAAAACTTCCACATACCTCCCTAAAAAGTCATCTTTGTCCATATCCTTGTCGAAAACCTCCACAAGGACATCAGAGGTCGAGCTGGAGGTCAGAACCAGCTGGAAAAAGCATTGATTACATGATATTATTTTTTAAAACCATTTTTAACATCAACTAAACCTCTAAAGACCTAAACCCACCTCATACATCTCGTTCCAGGTGGGGTTGAGGTTCTCCTTGATCACATGACTCTTAAAGGTTGTGTCTCCGATATGAATCTTGACGTACGGGTCGCTCTTTCCCTTCACCATCCCTCCCATCATGTTGTCCTTCGCTACCAGATCCTGAGCTTCCAAAAGATGGATACGCAGCACCCCCTGTGGGACAGACATGAAACAATCATAACATCAGAAGAATACTGAAGTCATCCTGCCAAGCAGGACATGTTCCAACATCCTTAGAAATGGTATCCTGATCTAGGAAGCTAAATGTTCCAGAAGTGTACCACTCACCTTGGTGCCAAAGCTGGGGTCATGGCGGGTCTTTTGGGGTCGAATGTCTGTAGAACTACTGACTTTTGACTCCTCTGCAGGAGCACTGGGGGAAACCTTCTTGTGAGACCTGTTAACATGAAGAAATCATTCTTTACATGATGGCCCTTCATTATTATGAGTATTAATAATATCTTAATTTGTTAATGAAAGCTAAATCAGGGTTATATCAAATCTTGAACTCACTGCTCTTCTGGTTTTTGCTCTTCGTGGGCTGATCCAAATGTTTTGACTGGTTTCATGTATCCACCTTCACTGGGAGTGAAATCAGGAACTTTACTGAGATCCTGTAAATGACAAGATATAATCAGAGTTATTATAGTTATCTAAAAGTTAACTAAAACTACAAAGTTAACTAAAACAATTAAATAAACAATAAAAACCATCTTGTTAACTCAAAATAAAATGTTAACATAAAATTAAATATAAAAAACTTATCTTATTTCCAGTAGTTGCCAAAAACATTTTTTATTTTTATTAAGTACTTGATGTGCTGAAATAACAAAAACTGAAATAAAAATGAAAAAAAAAAAAAAACCTATATGGATAAAAAAAAAAAAAAAAAAATAAGAACAATAACAAAAACAGACTACAATATTGCAAAAAAAAAAAAAACTAAAATAAAACCAAAAATAATAAATGTAAAAAACTATAATAGTGCTTCAATTACACTAAATGAATACAAAATAAATAAATAAAAGAAAACAAAAAAAAATATGGTCACCATTCATTTTCAACAAAACAATAATGTCTGTACCTTATTATACATTTAAGTAAAAATAAAAAATAAATACAATTTTAAAAAAAGTAGTTTAGTGTAATATATAATGGAAATACTGTTTAAATAATAAAAAAAAAATTCCCACTTTATATTAGGTGGCATTAACCACTAAGTACTTACATCAAAAAAAAAAAATTACATTGTACTTATTGTGTTCATATTGTACTGCGAAACAGTTTTGCTGCTATTGAGGAGGGATACAGGAAAAGCCCCAAAATACTTAAAATGAAATCGAAGAATGAATTAATATTCGTTTGAAGTGTATCGGGGCCTTAAGGTTAGGGACAGATTTGGTGGTCTGGGTAGGTTTAAGGGTGAGTTTAGGTGTAATTATAAATGTAATAACAGAAATTAGTTACAGATATATTTACATGCAAGTATTTAAAAAATATATAAGTACAATTTAAAAACACATATGTAGGCAATAAGTGCATTGTATTAAATTATTAATTGAAATTTAAATACATAGTAGTAAAATGCAACCTAATATAAAGTGGGACCAACATTTTTAATTAAATAAATTAAAATAATTCAATTAATTTAATAAATAAAATGTAATAATTTAATGAGTTTAATAATTTATAATTTAATAAATAATTATTCAAATATTTAAAATAGAAATAATGACATTATGATTAAAATAATTGTTGATTTTAATTAATTAAAAAAATATTATATTAAATAAATTAATAATGAATTAAAATCAAACTTTAAGTAAATGATGCTGTACACACAAACTAACCTCAGGGGCAGGCTGTGTTTTGGGTACAGATGGCGTGTGATGGTCATCTATATCATGGGTGTCTGTTTGTTTCTGATGTTCTTCAGGAAGTGGTAAAGTAGAGGCTGCCAGTTCACTGACCCTGTTCATCACAAACACAAGCAGTTTGCTTTAGTTCTTAAAATAAAGCAAAATTATTTTTAATAAATCTGTAATTATAACAAAACAATCGAACCCTTTTGTTGGCAGTGTTTTCTTCTCGGACACTTTACTGACTGCAGCTTGTGAGAGTTCAACAGCGACTGGAGCTTTTTCTTTGTGCTGTTCACCCACTGAATGCTCTTCTTCAACAACAGGCTTTTTACGATGAAGGACACTTGTATCCAATCTTGAGTCCAAAATCTGATATGAAACAAGTGTAATTTAAATATTTACAAATGTCTTCTGGTCTCAGTTTGACACACCAACATGAATCTAATCAAGATGGAACTAATTGCAAGAGATACATACACAATATTTATTTTTATTTTTATAACTGAAATGACAATTTGAAAAAGTTCATTAGTAAGTTAATCCTATTACAGTTTAGAGAAAGCAATAAGAATCATTGTTGGACCTTAAGCTGTGCCCTCAGAAGAATCTGAGTGTCAGGACCTGCTCCATCCAGACTCAACCACTGGTCCATCAGTAGATCTGGCTTTGAAAGCAGCTCTCTGATTGGTAGAACCACTGAGCCTAAGGGCTGCTCAAAGTCACTTGAAAGCTACGAGGAAACGAGATAAAAGATGAACAAAGATCAAATCCATTAGGAATATTTATTATGACTTATATAAGGGGTTTTGATGCATTATGTGTCCATAATGTTTAAAACATTGATTATATCATGTTGACTACCTAAATATCTAAATATCAAAACTCTAACTCATCTATTTTACCTTTATAATAAGAATCTCCTCTTTTGGGTTATGAAGCAGGAAGTGAAAAGCTTCACTCCACTCAGGGGACGTGGAGCGCTCACACACCTTTAAAAAGAACAGCAAAGAAGCTGCTTTTATTAAGGGTCAAAAAAATTGACACTACACTGATTCTTCACAAAAGGCACAAATTCCCACCTTGGTTTTATGGGAAATGTCACCCAACACCAGCTCTGCAGCAGCTTTAGGCTCCTTTCCACTCTTCTTCAGCTGCACACATGACAGTATTAAGTAAAGCCCAACCGATATTGGTTTTTGGGCCCGATACCGATATTAGGGAGTAAAGAAAAGGTCGAAACCGATATATCGGACGATATTTTTGTGTATATTATAGTACTATTATAGTACAGTACCAGTCAAAAGTTTGGACACTTTCCCATTCACGTGTCCAAACATTTGACTGGTACTATATATAGAATACAGTATATACATGAACAGAATATATATACATACATAAACATTTTTTGCAATGATCACTCAAATGTGGTGATCAAACACTTATAATGACGTGACAGAGATATCTAATGGAGGCAGGGCATTTAACAATTTAACAATACACTTTAATATCCAAAATGAGTCTGACATCGGTGCACTGAACAGTAAAGTTGAAGTTTATTCAACTTTAATTTAATTCAATTATATCTGCATTAAATGTTTTTTTTAAAAAACCAATCATATCGGCAGTATATTCGCCGATGCTGATATATCGGCGACAGGCTTATATCGGCCGATAATATCAGCAAAACAATATATCGGTCAAGCTCTAGTATTAAGACAGCTCCATCTAATATAGCATAACTGTATTTGTGTGGGTTCATGTGTATAAGAGACACACCGGCAGGTCATGAGCTCTCTCCAAGAGAATGAAGAACAGAGCTGCTGATGGCACAGATTTGTTCTGGTACGAATGCTCGGACTGTAACTGCAGCGCCTGACGTGAAGAAACCAAGAAAAGAGATTCTAACACCAAAATAAACGGCATAAAATACATTCACATTAAACATACTAATAAAAAAAAAACAAGAATTCAAATAATATTTTTGATTATTTAGTTTTAAAATCATGACATCAAAATCTAACTATGCATCCTGATCTGACATTAAATTAAATCACCAAATAAAACACTTTACTCTGATCATCTAGATGGATTGCATACAGACCAAACTAATTTTAAAACTCAAAAACATAAATCATTCATAAGTCTGCATAATATAATATAATATAATATAATATAATATAATATAATATAATATAATATAATATAATATAATATAATATAATATAATATAATATAATATAATATAATATAATATAATATAATATAATATAATATAACACCTGTTGTAGTCTGTCAGGTTGTGTGACTGTGGGAAGCCACTCCAGAATCATGTGAACCCGGCCGTGTTTGACGTCATTCAGAGAAAACCACTGACACAAAGAAAGAAAACACAATGAAACTTGCAAAAAGAATAAATCAATATGTCTTAATTGCTCAAAATTAGAACTTTGAAGAGAATGAGGAAAGATATTAGTGATGAATCACTCACTTCGTCAGTCAGCTGAGACTGAATGATCTGCTGTAAGCTGATCTTCACCCTGTGGCCAAGCAACATTCATATGCAAACATGTATTACATGACATGGACCAGCATCACATCAGACATACAACACAGTAGTCATAAATGGTAATAAGCTAGCTTTTATATTTATATTTCCATTTGTTTTTATTAAGTTACTTTAGGCTAAATTTATTAAGGCAACATTTCTAGTTTAATATTTCTATTTTATTTCAGCTTTACCACAATGAACACAAAGATTTTTTAATAGTTTTAGTTAGCAATATCAAAACTTCCACATACCTCCCTAAAAAGTCATCTTTGTCCATATCCTTGTCGAAAACCTCCACAAGGACATCAGAGGTCGAGCTGGAGGTCAGAACCAGCTGGAAAAAGCATTGATTACATGATATTATTTTTTAAAACCATTTTTAACATCAACTAAACCTCTAAAGACCTAAACCCACCTCATACATCTCGTTCCAGGTGGGGTTGAGGTTCTCCTTGATCACATGACTCTTAAAGGTTGTGTCTCCGATATGAATCTTGACGTACGGGTCGCTCTTTCCCTTCACCATCCCTCCCATCATGTTGTCCTTCGCTACCAGATCCTGAGCTTCCAAAAGATGGATACGCAGCACCCCCTGTGGGACAGACATGAAACAATCATAACATCAGAAGAATACTGAAGTCATCCTGCCAAGCAGGACATGTTCCAACATCCTTAGAAATGGTATCCTGATCTAGGAAGCTAAATGTTCCAGAAGTGTACCACTCACCTTGGTGCCAAAGCTGGGGTCATGGCGGGTCTTTTGGGGTCGAATGTCTGTAGAACTACTGACTTTTGACTCCTCTGCAGGAGCACTGGGGGAAACCTTCTTGTGAGACCTGTTAACATGAAGAAATCATTCTTTACATGATGGCCCTTCATTATTATGAGTATTAATAATATCTTAATTTGTTAATGAAAGCTAAATCAGGGTTATATCAAATCTTGAACTCACTGCTCTTCTGGTTTTTGCTCTTCGTGGGCTGATCCAAATGTTTTGACTGGTTTCATGTATCCACCTTCACTGGGAGTGAAATCAGGAACTTTACTGAGATCCTGTAAATGACAAGATATAATCAGAGTTATTATAGTTATCTAAAAGTTAACTAAAACTACAAAGTTAACTAAAACAATTAAATAAACAATAAAAACCATCTTGTTAACTCAAAATAAAATGTTAACATAAAATTAAATATAAAAAACTTATCTTATTTCCAGTAGTTGCCAAAAACATTTTTTATTTTTATTAAGTACTTGATGTGCTGAAATAACAAAAACTGAAATAAAAATGAAAAAAAAAAAAAACCTATATGGATAAAAAAAAAAATAAAAAATAAGAACAATAACAAAAACAGACTACAATATTGCAAAAAAAAAAAAAACTAAAATAAAACCAAAAATAATAAATGTAAAAAACTATAATAGTGCTTCAATTACACTAAATGAATACAAAATAAATAAATAAAAGAAAACAAAAAAAAATATGGTCACCATTCATTTTCAACAAAACAATAATGTCTGTACCTTATTATACATTTAAGTAAAAATAAAAAATAAATACAATTTTAAAAAAAGTAGTTTAGTGTAATATATAATGGAAATACTGTTTAAATAATAAAAAAAAAATTCCCACTTTATATTAGGTGGCATTAACCACTAAGTACTTACATCAAAAAAAAAAATTACATTGTACTTATTGTGTTCATATTGTACTGCGAAACAGTTTTGCTGCTATTGAGGAGGGATACAGGAAAAGCCCCAAAATACTTAAAATGAAATCGAAGAATGAATTAATATTCGTTTGAAGTGTATCGGGGCCTTAAGGTTAGGGACAGATTTGGTGGTCTGGGTAGGTTTAAGGGTGAGTTTAGGTGTAATTATAAATGTAATAACAGAAATTAGTTACAGATATATTTACATGCAAGTATTTAAAAAATATATAAGTACAATTTAAAAACACATATGTAGGCAATAAGTGCATTGTATTAAATTATTAATTGAAATTTAAATACATAGTAGTAAAATGCAACCTAATATAAAGTGGGACCAACATTTTTAATTAAATAAATTAAAATAATTCAATTAATTTAATAAATAAAATGTAATAATTTAATGAGTTTAATAATTTATAATTTAATAAATAATTATTCAAATATTTAAAATAGAAATAATGACATTATGATTAAAATAATTGTTGATTTTAATTAATTAAAAAAATATTATATTAAATAAATTAATAATGAATTAAAATCAAACTTTAAGTAAATGATGCTGTACACACAAACTAACCTCAGGGGCAGGCTGTGTTTTGGGTACAGATGGCGTGTGATGGTCATCTATATCATGGGTGTCTGTTTGTTTCTGATGTTCTTCAGGAAGTGGTAAAGTAGAGGCTGCCAGTTCACTGACCCTGTTCATCACAAACACAAGCAGTTTGCTTTAGTTCTTAAAATAAAGCAAAATTATTTTTAATAAATCTGTAATTATAACAAAACAATCGAACCCTTTTGTTGGCAGTGTTTTCTTCTCGGACACTTTACTGACTGCAGCTTGTGAGAGTTCAACAGCGACTGGAGCTTTTTCTTTGTGCTGTTCACCCACTGAATGCTCTTCTTCAACAACAGGCTTTTTACGATGAAGGACACTTGTATCCAATCTTGAGTCCAAAATCTGATATGAAACAAGTGTAATTTAAATATTTACAAATGTCTTCTGGTCTCAGTTTGACACACCAACATGAACCTAATCAAGATGGAACTAATTGCAAGAGATACATACACAATATTTATTTTTATTTTTATAACTGAAATGACAATTTGAAAAAGTTCATTAGTAAGTTAATCCTATTACAGTTTAGAGAAAGCAATAAGAATCATTGTTGGACCTTAAGCTGTGCCCTCAGAAGAATCTGAGTGTCAGGACCTGCTCCATCCAGACTCAACCACTGGTCCATCAGTAGATCTGGCTTTGAAAGCAGCTCTCTGATTGGTAGAACCACTGAGCCTAAGGGCTGCTCAAAGTCACTTGAAAGCTACGAGGAAACGAGAGAAAAGATGAACAAAGATCAAATCCATTAGGAATATTTATTATGACTTATATAAGGGGTTTTGATGCATTATGTGTCCATAATGTTTAAAACATTGATTATATCATGTTGACTACCTAAATATCTAAATATCAAAACTCTAACTCATCTATTTTACCTTTATAATAAGAATCTCCTCTTTTGGGTTATGAAGCAGGAAGTGAAAAGCTTCACTCCACTCAGGGGACGTGGAGCGCTCACACACCTTTAAAAAGAACAGCAAAGAAGCTGCTTTTATTAAGGGTCAGAAATTGACACTACACTGATTCTTCACAAAAGGCACAAATTCCCACCTTGGTTTTATGGGAAATGTCACCCAACACCAGCTCTGCAGCAGCTTTAGGCTCCTTTCCACTCTTCTTCAGCTGCACACATGACAGTATTAAGTAGAGCCCAACCGATATTGGTTTTTGGGGCCGATACCGATATTAGGGAGTAAAGAAAAGGTCGATACCGATATATCGGACAATATTTTTTGTGTATATTATAGTACTATTATAGTACAGTACCAGTCAAAAGTTTGGACACTTTCCCATTCACGTGTCCAAACATTTGACTGGTACTATATATAGAATACAGTATATACATGAACAGAATATATATACATACATAAAAATTTTTTGCAATGATCACTCAAATGTGGTGATCAAACACTTATTATGACGTGACAGAGATATCTAATGGAGGCAGGGCATTTAACAATTTAACAATACACTTTAATATCCAAAATGAGTCTGACATCGGTGCACTGAACAGTAAAGTTGAAGTTTATCGGCAGTATATTCGCCGATACTGATATATCGGCGACAGGCTTATATCGGCCGATAATATCAGCAAAACAATATATCGTTCAAGCTCTAGTATTAAGACAGCTCCATCTAATATAGCATAACTGTATTTGTGTGGGTTCATGTGTATAAGAGACACACCGGCAGGTCATGAGCTCTCTCCAAGAGAATGAAGAACAGAGCTGCTGATGGCACAGATTTGTTCTGGTACGAATGCTCGGACTGTAACTGCAGCGCCTGACGTGAAGAAACCAAGAAAAGAGATTCTAACACCAAAATAAACGGCATAAAATACATTCACATTAAACATACTAATAAAAAAAAAAAAGAACTCAATATTTTTGATTATTTAGTTTAAAAATCATGACATCAAAATCTAACTATGCATCCTGATCTGAAATTAAATTAAATCACCAAATAAAACACTTTACTCTGATCATCTAGATGGATTGCATACAGACCAAACTAATTTTAAAACTCAAAAACATAAATCATTCATAAGTCTGCATAATATAATATAATATAATATAATATAATATAATATAATATAATATAATATAATATAATATAATATAATATAATATAATATAATATAATATAATATAATATAATATAATATAATATAATATAATATAATATAACACCTGTTGTAGTCTGTCAGGTTGTGTGACTGTGGGAAGCCACTCCAGAATCATGTGAACCCGGCCGTGTTTGACGTCATTCAGAGAAAACCACTGACACAAAGAAAGAAAACACAATGAAACTTGCAAAAAGAATAAATCAATATGTCTTAATTGCTCAAAATTAGAACTTTGAAGAGAATGAGGAAAGATATTAGTGATGAATCACTCACTTCGTCAGTCAGCTGAGACTGAATGATCTGCTGTAAGCTGATCTTCACCCTGTGGCCAAGCAACATTCATATGCAAACATGTATTACATGACATGGACCAGCATCACATCAGACATACAACACAGTAGTCATAAATGGTAATAAACTAGCTTTTATATTTATATTTCCATTTGTTTTTATTAAGTTACTTTAGGCTAAATTTATTAAGGCAACATTTCTAGTTTAATATTTCTATTTTATTTCAGCTTTACTACAATGAACACAAAGTTTTTTTTAATAGTTTTAGTTAGCAATATCAACACTTCCACATACCTCCCTAAAAAGTCATCTTTGTCCATATCCTTGTCGAAAACCTCCACAAGGACATCAGAGGTCGAGCTGGAGGTCAGAACCAGCTGGAAAAAGCATTGATTACATGATATTAATTTTCAAAACCATTTTTAACATCAACTAAACCTCCAAAGACCTAAACCCACCTCATACATCTCGTTCCAGGTGGGGTTGAGGTTCTCCTTGATCACATGACTCTTAAAGGTTGTGTCTCCGATATGAATCTTGACGTACGGGTCGCTCTTTCCCTTCACCATCCCTCCCATCATGTTGTCCTTCGCTACCAGATCCTGAGCTTCCAGCAGGTGGAGGCGGAGCACACCCTAAAAACATCAAATAACCCCACTGTGTTGCTATGTTTCCATTTATAAGCCATATTAACAGTCCACCATCCATCTGAACATTCCTCACCTCGGCACCAAAGCTGGGGTCAGGGCTGGTGTGCAAGGGTCGAAGGTCATCTGAACTGGAAACTTCTGGGACCTCTGTGACCTCAGAGACTTCCTCCTCTTCTGGGACTGACACAGAGGAGGTCCTGCTTACAGGAGATGGTGGGACCTCCTCAATACTAGACCTAAACCCCCCCCAAAAAACAGACACACACCTCAAAGTCAAAATCAAAGTAAGTTTATTGTCTTTTCGCTCTTATATGGCCACAGAAGATACATAACATGCAACGATATGAACAGGAAACATTGTTCCTCTTTAACATCAATCAATAAATATCCATAAATACACTTTAACTCAACTACAACCAATAAACAACCACACTTGCTTGTTACTTGTTACACACTTACAATTATTACTAATTCTTACTATTATTATTAACAGTCGATGGGTTTTAACATACATTTTTAAGAGAAATTATAAAAGAAATATCAGTTGTCAGTTCTGCATATCTATTTATTTTAATTAGGAACTTCAGTTTAAGGCACTGTTCATTAAATGTGATTAATAAAGAAATGTTTGAGGGACTCTATGATTTGAAATTCTCCTCCTCTCACTTCTGCACTAATTCCTCCTCCGGTTTTCTTCTAAAGCTGGACGCTTTCGGATGTTTTGGCTCCTCATGGTCTTCAGAGCTCTCCGTCTCTTTAGGGCAAAGAATCTACAACATAAGATCACACCACATCAAGTACAAAATACTTCAAAGGCACAGTTCAAACCAACTTCAAGCACTACTGATCAAACTGTATTGTCTTCTATTTGAAAACTTATTTTTAAAGGATATTTTGCAGAATGTACAGGCTGCTAGATTTTTATTATTTTTGTTTTGATAAAAAAAAAACTTTTTTAAGATCAAGTAAAGAAAATGCAATGGATATTTAAAGTAATTTTAATGAATAATTTGAATAATTCTTAAATCAAGATGCCTTTACATGAGAAGCAACATGACACAGAAGTCTTGTTTATTTGTGAAACTGAACAAAATGGTTATGATTAAAACAAGAATATCTACCAAAGTGCTCAGAAAAAAAAAAAAAATTGAAACGGAAATTTTTTAATATTCAATCGACAGATATTCATTTTTGTTTTAAGCAGAAACCGATTTCATTTAGTTCAGTTTCTCAGAAAACAATGACCTTTTTTTGCATCTTAAATAAATGTGTCTTGATTTAAGGATGTTTAGATATTTGTATTGGAATACAGTAATATAGAAGATATTCCGTTTTTGCAGTGCATGCAAGATTTAATTCTATGACTGTATGAATTTAAGGCCTTAAATTGTAGAAGGGTGAATAAAGAAGACTTTTTAAAAATGGCAGAAACCCTGTAAAAGAAATAAATACTTTTATTCAGGAATTCATGCATTAAACTGATCAAAAGTGAGAGTAAAGATGTTTATAATGTTTTAAAAGTGTTCAATTTCAAATAAATGCTGTTCTTTTGAACTTTAAATTCATCAAAAAAAAAAAAAACCTCCATAGTGGTTTCCAAAAAATAAATACAAATAAAGCAGCAATGGATTGTAATAAATTAGAATAATGGCAGCTGAAAATTAAGCTTTGCATCACAGAAATAAATTACATTATGGAATATATTAAAATAGAAAACCATTATTTTAAATTGTAATAATATGTCACAATATTACTATTTTTACTGTATCTTTGATCAGATAAATGGTAAGTAGAAGAGACTTTTTGTGTCTGTGTGTGTGTTTTACCTTCAGCTGAGCTCTGAGCAGAATCTGACTCTGGGGTGACGCTCCATCCAGATCGAGCCACTGGTCCAGCATCAGATCTGGTTCAGAGAGAAGCTCTTTGATGGGAATCACCACAGATCCCAGAGAGAAGTCCCAGTTGTGGGACAACTGAAGAGAAAAAGTGAGGTAGAAAGGTTAAGATCAGGTGGTAAGGTGCGTTGCAAGCCAAACACTACAGTTGTATAACAGAAAAGTGCTGTTTGCATTCTCTTACCTTCACAACAAGGTGCTCGTTCAATGGATCTCGAACCAGGAAGTGAAATGCCTCGTCCCACTGGGGAGAGCTGGTGCGGTCAGAGACCTGCATCACACAGTGTCAGTGAAGAAGAGGAAAGCCAACTGTATCCACACATTATTAATCAATAATCAACTCAACAGCAAAAACAGCTTCTTACCGTGGTTCTATGAGAAGTTCTTCTCAAGATCAGCTCAGCACCAACTTTAGGCTCCTTTCCACTCTTCTTCAACTGAACACACAGAGACATTAAGATTTAAGAGAACAACTCAGACACATTTCAGACATGTTTCATTTAAGTGTTCAACTTTGTTTCAGATTTTTCTCCAACGGTTGTTGAAATACACTACAGTTCAATGGTTTGAGGTTTGTCCGATTTTTTTTATATTTTGGGAAGTGTTTTATGCTCACAAAGTCAGAATTATTATTATTATTTTTTTAACAAAAACACAATACTATTGTGACATATTATTACCATTTTAAATAACTGTTTTGTATTTTAATTTTGTAATTTTGTAATTTAATCCTGTGATGCAAGATCCAGTCTTCAATGGTGCATGATCCTTTAGAAATCATACCGCTAAAGAGACATTTGTTATTATTATCAATGTTAAAAACTGCTTCATATTTTTGTGGAATCCGTGATACATTTTAGTCAGCATTCTTTGGTTACTATAAAGTACAAAGGAACAGGATTTATTTGAATTAGAAATCTTTTGCAACATTATGTATGTCTTTACTGCTACTTTTAATCAATTTAATTTAAAAAAAATAGCAGCTGTTAGATAATTTGAGAAATGTTTGACTTCGTACTGAGATCTCATTCTTCTGATTGCACACTGTTTCTTGGCAAATCTGATCACAGTTATATATATTGAGAAGAACCATGCAAGATTACTGGAAGATTACAAGAGGAGAAAAATCAGAGAGACAGGAAGATCCCAGTCTCCATGGGCTCTCAACAACTGAGAGGTTAAAGAGATATCATACTCACAGGAAGCTCATGTGCGCGCTCCACATACACAAACAGGAGAGCGGCTGTCGGCACTGTCTTATTCAGGTACGAGCTCTTTGACTGGTACTGCAACACCTGAAGAATAAATCAGTTTATTTATCAATGCATTGTCAACACAGACAGACTCTGAACGAGGACCAGAGACAGTTCTGCTCACCTGCTGTAGCTTCTCTGGTTGTGTTACAGTGGGCAGCCACTCCAGAGCCAGATGAACACGGCCACGCTTAACATCGCTCAGAGTAAACCACTGACACAAAAGCATATGAATCAGTATATTAATACAGCTTATCATTAGACATATTACTACAAATGCACATATACTCACCTCGTTTATGTATTCGGAGCTAATTATATCACTCAGATTCATCTTCAGCCTAAAAGAAAAACAATACATCCCTAAATAATGCTAAATCAAAACCATGTTGAGAATTCTTATGGATTATATTGACAGCAGCCCTCATACCTGCCCATAAAGTCATCTTTCATGTCCATGTCCCTATCAAAAACTTCTAAGGTCAACTCTTGACCAGGAAGCTGCGTCAAAACCACCTTAAAAATATCAATGGGAAATAAAGAAGTTCAAAGGACTTTGCCATGCTGTCAAACAATCATTCTGTAAAGATTCTGCAGCTTAAATAAGTAAAAAGAAACACTTGCATAGCATGTAGTTTGTATACAGACTATACTGTATATACTGTATGTAATTATAGACATGAACAATTAATTGTTAGATTATATATTTTTTACATTTATATATATATATATATAGTATTATTATTATATATAACATTATTTTTATTTATTAAGGAAAAAAGTTCCACAAATAAATGTTTTGAACATTTGCATAGGACATAATTTGCAGTATATACTGTACACAGACTATTTATTAATTTATTTTAAATAAAGGTTTTAGTTATATTAAAATAGCATGTATATGTATATATATATATATATATGTATACATACACACACACTGGCATGCAAGTTATTTTTTAACTATTTTAATATAAATTTTAAATTTTGTTTTTTTGCGTGAACCCCTTTTTTACGCTTGTAAAGCCCATGAATTGCATTATGAATAGTATGCAACATACAAAAATACACAATTCAATATCCAGTTATCATTTTGGAAATAAATATGGTTATATTTCTGATTCAAGTTTTTTATGAAAATGACTTTGATTGTATACAGCATATTTCTTTATGTCAAATGACTGTATAGCTAAAAAAAATATAAATATACATACATACTAAAAACTGCATAGCAAAAGCCAGACAAAGTCACAGTGTCTATAGTTGATTTCTAAATGTATTTCCCAGCAGTCCCACCTCATACATCTCATTCCAGGCGGGGTTGAGGTTCTCCTTGATCACTTGACTTTTAAAGGTTTCACCTCCGACTTGGATCTTGACGTACGGGTCACTCTTGCCCTTCACCATCCCACCCATCAGATTGTCCTTCGCGACCAGATTTTGACCCTCCACGAGGTGGACACGCAGCATCCCCTACAGGAACAAAGAGCAGATGATTTTAGGGTTTGTTATGATCGACTGGATCATCGAAGGATGCTGATTTCACTACTCGTATGGCTAATGCAATACATTATTAATAGCACAGAGATACTGATACTGCACACCTCAGTGGCGAAGCTGGAATGGGGCGTCGTCTTTTGTGGACGTGAGGCAGAACTCTTTGAAAGAGGGTCACTGGAGAGGAGAGAGGCAGCTGCAGCTGCAGCGACTTCATCCAACCAGAGCACCTGCAGGAAATGACATCAACACTGAATGAGAGGCTTTTTCCAAATATAATAGATTTGAAATCTGTACAACATCATACACTACTTTTTAAGCCGTTTTTCTTTTAATAAATAATTACTTTTATTCAACAAAGATGTGTTAAATTGATTAAAAGTTTGATTAAAATTCAAATAGAAAACCAGTAATGTGTATGTTTTTAAGGTTGCAATATATTGTGTACTCAAGCTTGCGCATCATGTGTTAGATGAATTTACCCTGAGCACTGTGTTGATGTGGATGCGGCTTTTTGGACCAGAATTATCCAGATTGAACCACTCATCCAAATTCAGATCTTGACAAGAGAGAAGACGGGAAACAGGAATGGACAGACTTCCCAAAACCTGAACACGGTCATTATCCTTCACCTGAAAGAGATGGAAGAAGTACTAAGTAACATGAATGCGTATTAGCCACGACAAACACTGGCAGTCTTGGCATCTGAGCCCTGTTTACACCAGAATTGAGAACTGTTGGATTGTAAACAGATCAGAAGACGGTTCGAAAACCAGGCAGATGATGTTAGGATACCTGCACGTTAATGTCCTGTTTGCTGGGATCTCTGATGAAGAAAGTGAAAGCGTCCTCCCACTGGGGGTTCACTGTATTCCAGCAAATCTGGTGGAATGGTAAGAAGTGAGCGAGAAGATCGGGTCACGTGGGATACGGAAAGAAAGTGTGCGTCTTACCCGGCTGTCACGAGTAACATCTTGCACTGCGATTTGAACGATAGGATTGGGATCCTTATTTCCTTTCTTCATCTGAAAATCAGAAGAAACAGGTACAAATACACTTAAAACAACTAAGAAATTAATTGTATATATTTTTCTAATTAATATAATTATATATGTTTATTATTTAACTTCAACACATTCATATAACTTTACACAAATACAGTTATAAGTGCTTCTATACACCAAGTTTAGTGTCTGTAATATTTTTTATACATTTTTTTATTAAAGAACTCTCTTATGTTCACTAAGGCTGCATTTATTTAATCAAAAATACAGTAAAAACAGTAATTTTGTAGAATATTTGTACAATTTCAAATAACTGTCTTCTATTTGAATATATGTTAAAATGTCATTTATTTCTGAGATCAAAGCTGAATTTTCCGCATCATTACTCCAGTCTTCAGTGTCACGTGATCCTTCAGAAATCATTCTGGTATGCTGATTTGCTGCTCAAGAAACATTTCTTATTATTATCAAAGATGAAAACCGTTGTGCTGCTTTGTCATATTCAAATGAAATAGAAATCTGTTTTTACCTTGTAACTGGCTTTACTGTCATTTTGAACAACTTTATGCATAAAAGTATTTATTTCTTTTTAAAAATCTTACGTCAAACTTTTGAACGTATCAATAGTATGGTTACATAATCAAAGTACTGTACATTTTCCTCTGAACATCATGAGAAAAGCAGTATGCCAAATAAGTAGCATGTGCAAATATCCAGAAATCATGTTTTATTTTGATATACTACTATATTGATACTATGAATGCAAACATGATAAACTGCACTTTATTGGTGCTCAAGAATTAACTTTTTTGTCAAATGCAGTACATATACTGACAGTACATGATTTCAGGTGCAGCTTTTTACTTTTCTCACAGAGTAAATCCCCACAGACTTTCATTACACAATGAGTGCATTACTGCAAACACAAGGTCTGCTTGAGAGTCCAGGAATGAGTCTAAACTATAATCTGTGTTCACTGACATCATTCAACAGAAAATGAAGCCAGAACATTCCTTTGAAATCCTCCAGACCACAGCACTGTAAGCTTGAGCGCTCGGGGATGTTCACTCGATGCAAGTGTGTACTTGTTTCAAGTGTTTTAAGTGTCAGTGTGCTCCTCTAAGTAAACTCTTTTGCCTTTGCACTTCTGGTAAAACATTCTGGATGCGTGAAATAGAACAAGTGCTTTCACAAAGTGCTCTGTCAGGCTATGAGGCGAATAAGTGAAGTTATATAATCTAGAGTTACACTTCATAGTTTCAGAGTTGGGCGTCTGCCGGTCTGCTGGCAAAAGGGAAATGGCAGGTTGTGGGTAACCAGAGGCACGCACACACACACATACACACACACACACACACACACACATACATTTGTTTTTACAATCATGGTGGGGCTTTCCTTTGACTTCTATTGTTGGTTATACTGCGCTAATGATGTTTTCTAGCAACTAACTCTATATGTTTTTTTCTTTATATATTTTATTTGGCAAGGACACAATAAACTGATCAAAAAGTGACATTTATGACATAAAATTGTCATTTCTGTTCTTTTAAACTTTCTATTAATCCTGGTTTCCACAAAAATTTGAAGCAGTTTTGAACTGCTTTCAGCGGTGATCATTAGAAATGTTTCTTGACCATCGAATCAACACATTCAAATGATTTCTGAAGAATATTGCATCACTGAAAACTGAAACTGAAAAAATTATGCTGAAAATTCAGCTTTGCATCACAGGAATAAATAACATATTAAAGTAAACTAAAATAGAAAATTGTTATTTGAAAGTATACAAATATTTCATAATGTTACTGTTTTTATTATATTTTTGATCATAAATATGTATCCTTAAACTTCAGCTGTTGTCATATAAAGCTAAATACAAAAGCATTACTATTTTATTTCATTTAAAGCTAATTTTAATTTTGTTTTATTTATGAATAATTTTTCCAATCAATGACATGCCCAGATGTCCACAAAAGCAGGTTCTAGCCAGATTTATCACACGTGTCTGTAGGGACAATAATGTGCCCAAACTGTAGTGTGTGTGGTTTGTGCAGCAGGAAGAGGATGTGAGAGTATTACTCACAGGAAGTGCCTCAGCCTTGTCCAGATACACTGCCAAGATGGCTGCTGAGGGCGGCTTTGCTGTTTTACTCACCACACTTTCATTTCTCTTCAGAACCTGAGAGAGAGAGAGAGAGAGAGAGAGAACAAATAATTGAGGGCAAAGTAAGGAGGAGCAAAACAACTGCAAGAAATTCTGTTTGCCAAGTGTGCAAAGCAAGCTTTCAATCTCTAAACACATTTGAAGTTTCCTGGGATTGGTTAATGGGTAGAGTAGACAAACACACTGTTTGCATGTACACCCAGTGTTGTGTGTGTGTGCAGTGTTTCAAGACCTCTTCCAGTCGTCCTGTGTCAGTTTCTAGTGTCAGCCACTCCAGTCTGAGATGAACCCGTCCTGTAGGGGTGTCCTTCAACGTGAACCACTGAGAAGGAGACATTAATACAGAATTACCAATGAGAGAGCCTACAACAAACTTATGACTGATATCATGAAAAAAAGACATCAGTGTTCAATAAATAAGCTGGTCGTAATTGTTAAAAAATACAAGACTCCCTTTGCTGAAATTAGGGCCCAGATCACCTTGTCAGGATATATTTTGCAGTAATGAACACATTACACAGCAACTTACCAAATAAACAAATAAATCCTACTTTCAGCTAAAAAGGTTTTATTAAGTAAGAAAGAGTGGTATGAGATCAGTGTTACTTTAGTATTATTTATTTACCATTATAATATTCATTAAGACTTTTAATTAGCTTTGATTTTCAGTTTCTTTTTTATAATTCAATTTTTTGTAATTGTGTTGTGTTTATATATATATATATATATATATACAGTACAGACCAAAAGTTTGGAAACATTACTATTTTTAATGTTTTTGAAAGAAGTTTCTTCTGCTCATTAAGCCTGCATTTATTTGATCATATACAGAAATACAGAAAAAACAGTAATATTGTGAAATATTATTACAACTTAAAATAATAGTTTTCTATTTGAATATACTTGAAAAAATAATTTATTCCTGTGATGCAAAGCTGAATTTTCAGCATCATTACTCCAGCCTTCAGTGTCACATGTCACATCCAGTCTATCACATGATCATTTAGAAATCATTCTAATATTCTGATTTATTATGAGTGTTGGAAACAGTTCTGCTGTCTAATATATTTGATGAATAAAAGGTTAAAAAGAACTGCATTTATTCAAAATAATTTTTTTTCTAATAATATATATTCTAATAATATATTTTTTTCTTTTTATTCATCAAAGTATCCTAAAAAAGTATCACATGTTCTGAAAAAATATTAAGCAGCAGAACTGTTTCCATATTTGATAATGAATCATCATATTAGAATAATTTCTAAAGGATCATGTGATAATGATCCTAAAAATTCAGCTTTGCATCACAGAAATAAATGATAATTTAAAGTATAATAAATGTAAAAACTATTATTTTAAATTGTAATAACATATCACAATATTTTCTGTATTTTTGATCAAATAAATGCAGGCTTGATAAGCAGAAGAAACTTATTTCAAAAACATTAAAAATAGTAATGTTTCCAAACTTTTGGTCTGTACTGTATATATATATATATATATATATATATATATATTTTTTTTTTTTTTCAGTTTTAGTTTTTGTAATTACTTCAACTTTAACTTCATTCCAAGTCAAAATGTTCAAGTTTTATACGGTTTCGTTTATTTTAGATTTATATCAATTACTGAAAAGTAGTTTAGAGTAGAAATTTAGTTTTAGTTACTGATAAAACTGCAAAATCACTAAAATAAATGTTCCTAATCATTACAATATTTGACTGGAGAATGCCATAATGGACCAATCAGAATCAAGAATTCATCCTTGTGATAATCATATTCATAAACAACAATAACTGCATTATACAAAACATGAGTTATGATTTTAGTGCTTTGTAAAAAATTGGTACATTATTATAGAATCATGTGCTGAAAGTTATGCATAGACTTGTAAACACACACGGGAGAAAACAGTGCACTGGAATATTAATAAACTTTCTCACCTCATCCACTATCTTAGATTTCTGCACGATCCCCAAGTCTAATTTTGTTCTGTGCATAAGTGAAATAAAGAGAATCAATGCAAAGATGAGATTAGTGCGAGATCAGCAAAAAACAAAAGTGAGTTTAAAGTTATAATAGTTTATAGTTATAGGACATTACGAATTAATGTTTAGAAAATGAAAATCTGCAACAGACCTATATAAAAGAGGTCATATCATGAGGCAAAACAACTTTTAGAAAAAGTTTTTAGCTGCAACCAACCTTTACTTACATTACACATGAACTTCAGGGAAAACAAAACTGTAACAAAAAGTAAGATATGACACCTTTCAAAGCAGAAATGAGAGACGGAGAGACGGTGATAAGGTACCTGCCCAGGAAATCATCTTGATCGGGATCTTTATCAAACACTTCCACCTCTAGCTCCTGACCAGGCACCTCATGAACGATGACCTGACAGACACACACACACACACACACACACACGCATGCATGAAACACCAAACACACCTACAGCAACAGCATGAGTAATCAAAGACAGAATGTGGTGGAAATGGCTCTACATTTGAGCTGAAAGACACAGATACATGAGAATAAGATGTTTATCACATTCATATCATACATTGATATCAAATGGCTTAATGCTTTTTTGTTCTTATTATAATGTGCCGTCATTTTAACACCCACCTCATACATTTCATCCCATTTGGGACTGAGCGTGTTGTCCAGATGGCGGGATTTGAAGGTTTGCGGGCCGACTCTAAGCAGGGCATACGGGTCAGACATACCCGCCACAACACTGTTATCCTTCGAAGCCAGACCATCAGCCTCCACCAGGTGAATGCGCACAACTCCCTTCATTAAGAAGGATGCACAGAATGAGATCGCAGGGCAGAGAAAGGTTTTTTTTTTTTTTTTAATTCAAATCAGCATATTAGAATGATTTCTGAAGAATCAGGTGGCACTGAAGACTAGAGAAATTATGCTTTACCATCACTAAATTAAATTAAATATATATTTTTTTATTAAAAAGGTGATTTTAAATTATAATAATATTAAACAATATTACTGTTTTTACTATATTTGAAAAAATAAATGCAGACTTGGTTGGCCCAAACAATTGAACACTAGTTTACAAGTATTATTTATTTAAGTGTTATTGCTTTGAATGTCGATTCTAATGTGTGTGTGTGTGTGTGTTACCCTGGGTAAAGGGCACCGCAGCTGTGCCACATGTAGGTTTGCCACTAGAGGAACAGTGAGACGATTGGGCAAAACCAGGAATGAAGCAATCGCATCCATGATCATAGTATCTGACATCACACTGAGAGAAAGAACCAGACACAGAAGGTGTGAAATAGATTCAGAGAGGAACACACCAAAAAGAAGGCAGCTCAGGACAGTGAGTGCACTGAACCCAGTAACATCTTATTGTGTATCTGTGATGAGTCTCTGTAACT
Organism: Carassius carassius; assembly: GCF_963082965.1. NCBI lineage: Eukaryota > Metazoa > Chordata > Actinopteri > Cypriniformes > Cyprinidae > Carassius > Carassius carassius. Next base: position 3,793,268 of record NC_081771.1, read on the forward strand.
CACTTGAGTCCTGGAATGTCCAGCAGATTGGTCAAACCAGTCCAGTTAATGGTCAGTTTCTAACAAAAAAAGTAAGAAGAACCCAAAAATGTTAAGTAAAATTGGGTAGCACTATTTACAGTCCTGTTCTGCATGAACATACTATGTACTTATCTTAGTAATTACAATAACTGGGAACTAACTAGGTATTAAACCAGAACCTGCCTCTAAACCTAATCTTAACCCATGCGGTTACCTTACATTACCCAGTTTATTTCAATGCACATATTGTAAAATAAAGTGCTACTGAAAACTGTGTAAAATCGTTCCCAAACATAAAATATTTACTTGAAGTACCATCTGAGATTTTGAACAACAATGGTCACATGACAATTGACAAATAGGTAAACAAACAAATAAACAAGTAAAGTGATTGTTTTAATCGTGTTTATTTGAAATAATATGTATATTTATTGTGATTTTATGGTTTACATACCCAAGTTTGGGTTTACCTGTAACGTTACTACTATTTTTGAAAAACCTATAATGTCATGCAACAACATTTTAATATCCATAGAACCATTTAGTCAACTCAAGAACAATATGCAGCCATAGAACCACTGAAGAACTTTTATTATATACAGAACTTACAGGTCTTTGAATGAAGAACATGGTCACAGCTCCCACGATTGGGACGTCACCAATCAGCGGCTCCAAAATCACACGCATCATTCCATGAAGCTGAGAGAACAAACGGAAATGAAATAAACTCTCTTACACCGCGTCTACACCGGACGCGAGCGGCGCGACACGACAAAATACTATAGAACTCATTATGCTGTCTACACTGGATGCGTCGTGGCGCGACAAATCCCAGACAGAAAACGTTCTATTCATGACGTACTGACACAAATTTCAAGAGATTTTTAACAGTCGCTTTGCTGCATCCAGTGTAGAGCTGTTGCGGCGTGGAGCGACAACTGTCACGTCCGGTGTAGACACGGTGTAAATAAAATGAAATTCATTCATTTATTAATTGGGACCGTCACAAACGCAGAATCTCACCTGTATTCCCTTCACACCAGCCTTGCAGAAATACCTCTTCACCTCCACGTTTATCTCAACATCCCCCACGTAACTGAGAAGAGACGGCAGAGAGCAAAAGTTTAACCCCTCTCAAATAAATGAGAACGCTTTTAAGGATTTGAATGACCTTCAATTTCTGCTGAATTGGTCGCAGCCAACTGAACACTAAACTAAAATGAACTGAAACTGAGGCTTTCAGTAGCATGCACTCTCATTTTTGCTCTGGATAAACTCAGTCAGGCAGCAGATTGACAGTCTTGTTTTGTCAGCTTGTGAAATACAGACACAATATCCAGTACACAAGAGTTCTGAATCACTCCCTGAGAGACAACAGACAATTCATTCATTACAGGACCTCATTTATGCAGAGAATCTCAAATGTAGATGTAGGTCACCTGATGTAAACGTCAAGCAGAATTTGACCTTTCTTGTTTTCTGAATGGGCCTTCACTCCAACCACCTTCATCGGCTGTAAAATGAAAGAAATAATACTGTAATATCAAGCAAAACTGGTAAATATGGATATTATTCTATAATCATATAATAGAATATTTCTGGTATTCCAAAATCAATGCCACCTATGATTTTAAGTTAATATTTGAACTTTTAATTTATCAACTACAGGGATTCCCAAACATCAGATCTACAATATTTACTTGATGCACCTGGGAATTCATATTTTAATAATTCAGCAACACATATCCATGTTTAAGGTTCTCTGTAAACTTGTTAATTGTCATATTACATGCAGTGTTTCATTTTGATTGTCTTTATTTTAAAATCATGTACTCCATTTAGTTTAAATGTTGATGGTTTCATAAATAACTTATCATCAGCTATTTTAAAACATCATAATTCTGTTAGCTATGTTAATGAACAAGATATACTACAGCAAAATATACAATTTCACAGTCTTATCATTTATTTAACATCAACATATCACTCTTGTCTCAACAGGAAGTTTGCCATGAGGCATCAGAGGCTGATAACATTCTCAAGAGCATTTATTTATACAGAATGCTTGTTCTGACATGTTTGAGTGCACTGCGGTGGATTGAGATTTGTGAGAATGTTGCACTGGAATATTATTACTTGTGTAGCAGTGAGTGAGAGAGTGTGCATGTATGACCTTGCCACCAAAGTCGACCTTCGTGAAGCTGAGCGTCTGCAGATGAGAGCTGGAGCCGCGGATGGAAGGAGCAATGGTTTCCGTCAGCAGCTTCTCCAAATACTGACCGATATATGGCCAGGCCTGCTGGATAACCTTGAAAATCAGACAGGAAGAGTAAGAGTGGGTCATATTTGATGTCAAAGCATGTCTTTTTTTTTTTTTTTTTCTGATGACACATTGGTCATGGAATGTTTTTTTGTTTGTTTTTTTTTTTACAACCGTTTCAGATTTTTTTGAGAACATTCGAAAGCAACATTCTCATTATGTTTGAAAAAAGATCAAATGGAATGTTCCGTTAAAGCTTGTATAACTGATAACTGTTCTCTGCTCTGCTTGCAGCTGTTTACACCGAGCCATTTGTGTTTGCCTTGTTACTATAGTGACCTGTGGTTGTTTGCGGAGGGTAAGTGTGATAACAGAAGCTAAAGCACCAGTTGCCAGGGTGTTTTTTGGATTGTTCATTGCATGAGCAAACCACAGGTTTTAGAAATAGCACTGTGACTCATGCACAGACCTCATGAGCATGGGGGCTGGGATGAATGCCAGTGTAAAATGTCTGCCTCTGAATCACTGATAAAGAGCGTCAGGCCTAAATATCTGATTTTTACACCAGACTACAACTGGAATGGGCTGAGCTTCATCGCAAAGAAGGACAAATGCTATAAAGAATTTAGAAAGGGATATATCTATATATGCTCCTACTTGTTTCTGTCTTTCAGTGAGTGAATCTCAAGAAGAAAACTTCATTTCAACCCCAAAACCATTTTTTTATGTAAATTACCAAACTTTATTTTGCATAAATATACCATTAATACCTTTTTTTTTTTTTTTAAGAAAGTTAACAATGTATCTTTTTGCATTATGCATGTATGTTTGCATTATGTTGTCTTTTTTTATTAACACTTGGGTTCAATTACCTTTTTTTCATTTGATATTTTATTATCATTATAAGAAGGCCTTTATCTTTAATTGTAAGCAACATTAATATGGCATTTTGGTGCTTAATGCGATTATTTTTTATTGTGAAGAACTTGGAGTTGCATACAGAGTGAATCAATTATATTATTATTGTTTATTATTGTTCTTGTAACAGATTTGGAGATGCAAAAGGACATTAAAAATTATATAATGAAAATTATTTTATTTAAATTATTATTGATTTTAATTAAATTAAGTTCAATTTAAATTAAAATGTATTTCATGGAAAAACGTGCATTGCATCTGACCTACTAATTCAAAGGCATGATAATATGTTGGTTGAATTAGCGTTTAGTTAAGAATGAATGTGTAATAATAGCATATGCAACTTTTGTTCACAAGATGTGTGTGTGTGTGTGTGTGGTCACAGGCAGCTGCTGTGAAGTAAGGGAGGGTCATACGGATGGGTTGGGTGCGGTTTAAAGACACAGTTCAGGAATTCATGGGATAACAGGCTTTTAATTTTACATGTGGCATCTCATTGAACAGATGTCAACCAAAATCTTTGCTGATTTACCTTGTTTAGCCATTCAACCTTCTCCACATCTGGAAAACTGACCTAAAAAAATAAAGAAAAAAATTTCACAGCTTTCTAGGTGCAAAGATTGTAAATGTATATGAGCTTTAAAGTGTCACTACAACAATCTTCAACAGAGGATGTGGTTTTAAAGAAGAAAAAACTGCACATACAACCACTTCAGTCTACCATGAACGCTCTTCCTTTAATTTCATCATTTCTTTCTTAAATAACAATAACATATAATATTTGCAGTGTAGAATTTTTTTTTATCCTGGATAAAATAAATGTCCCTATTAAAAATGGAATGAATGAATGCATAAATGTTTTGTTTTATTTAAATGCATTTAACACTTTTTTCCCCCAGTGAATTATATGCATAGCTTGTTTCAACGTCATGACAGCCATGGGACATGACCAAATATAGAATAAACTCTTTTATGGAAGCATCTACTGTGCACATGTTGAGGAGATGACAAAGCAACAATGTAGGCCTATTCAGAAAGGTTTCGGTGATGGGCATTGTGCCAAGTATGCAGCACACCACCAACACAGCGCCACCATCAGCTTGAATAATGTCCTCTAAATCTGCAGACCACTCCTTCTCTTTACCAGCACGAATCGATTCGTTCGAACGGTTTGTTTCAATGAAGTGGTTCAAAAAATGATTCACCGTGACCGATTCTTTTGAGTATATACTTACACAAAGCATTTTTTTTAACAGCAAAAGAGGTTGTTCTGTTAAATACGACCGTTTTTTTATTATGCTCTCGACTAGGTAGCGTCAAACTTAGTTTTTATGCCATTCTCCTCAGTTTTCCTTCTATGCTGCTTAACATTTGAAGCAGAGCGACTTCAAACGTCGGATGAATCTGAATCATTCAAACGAACAGATTCAAAAGAACAAATCGTTCGCGATTCGGACATCTCATCACCACTCTTTTCAGTCGTTTGTAGCCATGCAAATATTTTGGATTAACACGTTGTGTGTTTCACTTGTAGCATGAATGCGTGTAGATTTATTCAGATGTTGTGCATTATTAACAATTAAGTAATTTATTCAAGAATAACAAAAGACACACTTTTATGCATTCTTACCCAAGAAGGCAGGTCTCTTCTACTTCTAAATGATTTGGAGGATATGTATTCTTGTTCTTCGTTGACTAACTGCACAGCGGACTTCAGTCTCGCCTCCTTCGCTTCACGGGTGTGTTTCCATCCTGCGTAAACCATCATCCCAAACACCACTAAACTAGTGCTCACCCGATAGTAACCCGCCAGGTAAACAGGCAAAAAGGCAGTGAGACATTTGCCAAAAGTCCACAAGATTGCCTTAGCATCAAGTAGTTTAGTTTTAGGGACGTCCATTTCTCCTGATGAAGTGTCCTGGGCTGGTTCTGTCTTCTTTTCCGTGTCCGAGTCATTTTTCGGTCCTGGATCAACGTGCGACATTGTGGTCTGTTGGTTTGTACGCAATTTTTTTCCAAAGTCGAGGTAAGATTACAAAACGATCGCGCGCAGCGATTTGCAACTCAATTTCAACATATGCTGTGATTTAAAGTCGAGCGTTTTATTCGCGCATGGACTTCAGGGAGAGACTGCAGATGACTCGGACGTGCTCTATCACTGTGGATCAATAAGTCAATTCGAGAAAGCGAAAATGACCACCTCGCCGCTTTTACCCTTCTGGCATGACGGTGTTTTTCCTTCTTGCAGTGTCTCTGTCTGAAAACCCTGAAGTGTGGCCTGCACCGTTATTTAGGCGGATCCACGCCCACAGAAAAACGACGCAGTTGAGTAAAAAGGGGCGAAAACTTTGTTGGAAGCTGCAGCAGGCAATTTCTTCCTTTAAAGCTTCTAGCTTTACATCTCATGAGTCAGCTCTGACTAGACAAAATCTGATTTAAAGTACATGTAAAGCAATTCTGACAAGTTCTAGTGACTAAATACATCATAATGGAATGAAAATAGATTTATTCATGTTTGACTAGTCAAATCTAATACAAGGTACCTGGGATATATATATTCATGATGTATTAATTTGCATATAAGATGTCTAATGAAGTAAGTTATATTTTATGGTTTATGTATCTAATTACATTTTGGCTAGTTAGAATCATTTGCCTAAAAACAAATCCTAAAGAAACTCTAATTAATAATCTATCATATTAGTAAAACCTTTCCTAATGAATCAAACAAGTCAGTTGGGACTAGACAAAAATAAGATATCTGCAATGCATATCTGTCTAGTGATAGTTTACGTTTAAGATATCTATAATGCAGTTTTGACTAGTCATTATTACAGGAGAACATATCTAATGCAGTTTTGGCTAATTTAAAAATATAAAGTTATAAACAGAAAATAAAAGAGACTGTCAGTTTATCTGATAGGATTCTTTGTTCATCCAATTGTGCATTAGCTATAGTCATGATTGCAAACTATTTTCTAAAAGTTTCAACTATATAACATATTTATAAAGTTATTACTCTTTAAAATGAAATGTTACTAGTCAAAACTGGCTAGTAATGACAGTAAAACAGACAGTAAAAGAATGCTGAAAATAAAGATGCTCTGATACAAGCTGTTCGAAATCTGTATTCATGGGAAAGTCAGTCACATGAAATTTTCATATAATGGCTGCCAATATAGACCCTATCTAGTTCGTGTGTTCCAGAGCTTCCAGATGTGCTTGTGTCCTGCAGGCCTAACACTGGTGGATTATCAGATTAAAGAAAGAACAGAGCTTGAGATCTGATCAAAATGCATTTTCATGCTGGTACGTTTTTGCATGATAACTCTAATAGTTAATCCCTCTGTCTTTAATCAGAGAGAGTCTAAAGTTTTCCAAACCTTATATATTTGCTTAAAAACATCACAAGCAAACACTAAAAGATGACCGTTCACTTATGAGAACTGATTATGAGCAATATAGTGATTTCCAGATGTTTCCAGACACCAGATAGGGAAGTCGTGGCCTAATGGTTAGAGAGTTTGACTCCTACTCCAAGGGTTGTGTGTTCAAGTCTCGGGCCAGCAATACCATGACTGTTCCCTTGAGCAAGCCACTGAACCCCCAACTGCTCCCTGGGTGCCGCAGCATAAATGGCTGCCCACTCCTCTGTGTGTGTGTTCATGGTTTGTGTGTGTTCACTGCTGTGTGTGTGTGTGAACTTTGGATGGGTTTAATGGAGAGCACGAATTCTGAGTATGAGTCACCATACTTGGCTGTATGTCACATCACTTATTAGACTAAACATTATAAAATGTTGTGAATTTCCTATCTAACTTTTCCATAAAACTGTCTACTCTATTTTAATTGGGCATTAGGAAAATAGTTTTAAACATAAGAAGTGAAACGGTGATCTAGTTACATCCATATCTGTCTGTGTTGATCTAATCGTAAGTGAATATGCCTGAGAAGGCAAACAACGCACATTGTGCTCAACAGAACATGAGAAAGTGATTAAACTTAGAAAAGAAGTTTGGTTTGATAAATATAATTTTTAAAACATTTCATAAAGATACTCACCAAAGATGAAACATTATTGCCAATGTTTAGGCAGAAAAATGCAGTTATTTAGTTTCCATATGAAAGAAAGAATATTTTTTATGAAAATTTTTTATGCCCACATATGATTTGTTGTGTGAGAAACAACACAAGAATTAATAATGGTGCTTAATGGGTTAGATTCATTAATTTTGTGCAATGGACCGATAATCAGTTCACACAAAAGCAATACACAAAACAAACTATTCAAAAAGGAGTCAAACTAAAACTGACAGCTAACAAGTCAATTCCCAATCTTGTAGTGATTAGCTGAATAGTTACATCTTTCAAAATGTTTATAAATGTCCACAATCTTTCTTTCGGCTCTCTTAAAGGCAATCATCCGCTAAAGCATGGCAAGAAAACTGAAATATGTTTCATATATATTCACAAGAAAAGATCTGTATTTTTGTATTCATGAGTTCCTTCAGTCAAAACAGACCCTCCACTTGAGAAGCTTACAGTGTTATTGGTAAGTTAAACAAAAGGGTGTTAGGAGACTTAATGAAAATAACTCTTCATACTAATGAGGCAAGGTTGTGATCCTCATACTCTGACTGGCGATGGGATACGACACCATTGGGGTGGTTGCATGGCTCATTGTGATGCCCGGCAGCGGTTGTGCCATCGACACAGCGACCGGTGCTACCGAAACTGCAACAGGAGCCATGGAAACAGGTGGAGCCATTCCCTGGGCGATAGTCTGAGCGAGGGCGGCAGAGATGGAGTCGGGGTTCAGATGCGGAGGGGGTGCGGTAGGGGGCGCTGTATTGGCTGGAGGAGCAGTCGGTGCTCCAGACGGGGCCACCAGATCCTGTTGTGTGACGGGACGGGGCTGCAGACCAGCACTGCTCAGAGTGGTGTGTGTCTGAGCGATGCCATGGTTGTAGGAGCTGACAGAACCCACAGGGGGTACCAGACTCTGCTCAGACGGTGCTGGGGTGGAGGACAGTGTCATCACTTTAGCTTGGCTCCGGAACCGAGCGTTCTGCTCCAGGAGCACCTCGTTGGTGGCTATGAGATTTGACACCTGGAGAAAAACAGGAAGGTGTGAGTTTTGAGAATTTAACTTGAAACCTCACGCCAAAGTCATGGGATGCTACACTTAAAAAAATATTCTGTCACAAGTACAATTTGTAGATTATTTGCATGTTTTGTTTGCAGGATTTATAATGCAAAGAATGGGTCTCAATTGCAAAGATTCTAAAAGATTTATAATAGAAAGAGGTCAGCAAAGATATACTCTGTCATCATTTATTCATGCTCAAATCATTCAAAAGCTGATTTGGTAGGCATGAAAAAAAAAGGTAGGCATGCATTCTACATCGGTATTATAAATCATTGCAAATGTACCTGCTATCACTCATCAAAAAAGATTGAAGCTAAATCCTTAGTTCATGTAAATGTAATCTTTTGTAATCAAAACAAAACATTTTGTAATCTGAAAATGATTATGTTATGAACCCTTAATTCACTCGTAGCATTTAAAACTACTTATATTTGTTTTATTTTTAGGTTATTCTTACACTGAAGAAAGGAAGGTTTGGAACAACGAGAGTGAGTGAATGAGTACATTTAACTCCTGTTCACCTGTTTCTTAAGCTCCTCTACTCTTTTCCTCAGCAGGGCGTTCTCCTCTTCCAGTAAACGGTACTCTAACGGTCGGGTCGACAGGGTGGTCTGAAGCCCCAGGTCATAATGTCCACCAGTGGTCCCATCAGTCAATCGCAGCCCCTCCAAACGCCGTCTCTTGAACTGGAGGGCCGTGTGGTCGACAGGTGCCTCCACCGGCCCTGCTTCAAACATACCATTCTCAAACAGAGGGTCATAGACAGAGCAAGGGCCCCTGTCATAGCGCCGATGACCCGCCGTTGCCATTGACATGCAGCCGCTCAATGAGCCCCCTCCTCCACCAGACATGACCTGCTCTCTGCAGCCGCCCATGTTGGGACATCCCATTCCCATGTAGTTACCCACACCGCCGCCAACGAGGCCAGACATCCCGCCACAGGCACCGGCAACACCTCCTGCTCCACCGCCGCCAGCGGTCACCATCCCACTGACGCCCCCAGTGACGCCCATCATACACCCGACTCCAACCCGTGGCGGGGCTTCATACTCATAATCCTTCCTGACGTGCCGGAATTTGCACTTATTCCCCCGTTGGCACTCTCCTTTCAGGTAGTCCCTGCAAATAGGCACCTCTCCACGGCTCAACGGGAGGTCGGTCGGGGACAATCCCAACCCGGCTGCCACCTTCCCCCTGAGCCGAAGCGGAAGCTCTCCAGTTTTCTTATAATAGTCCTCGTCTTCCTTCGAGCCATGCACGAATCTGCAGTTGGTGCGCACGCACTCTTTGTTCTGATGGTCGTGGCAGAAGATGAACTCGTTCTTCTGCACGCCCAAATCTGGAACCTCGTTGAAGTCTGGATGCCGGAAGCGGCAGCGTTTGCCGCGCTTGCACACGTTACGCAAAAAATCCCGGCAAACACCATCCAGTGCCAAATCGGAGCCAAACGCACCGTTTCCTAATGCCCCGCCACCTCCCATGGCCCCGGGACCACCGTTACCCCCCACTGAGCCACCAACTCCTGTCACTCTACCCTCTCCACCCGTCCCAGACCCTCCCTCGTCCCCGACCCCAGTGCCCACCCCTGTCCCGCCACCACCTGCCAGGTAGGAGCTATCCCGGTCAGGCATGGCGCTCGGCCCAGCGGGAATAGAACACTGCGCTCATGTGGGAGACGGAGAGATGGAGGACGTATGAGTGTTCAGAGGTATAGTGCAAAGAGGAGAAGAGCTCAGACTGACAAATGCAGATCACAGATCCACCCGGGCGCCTGTGAATATAATAACAACAAATATAAATATATATTATAATATATCATTATATAACTGCATAGCTAATAAACTATTTCTATATCTATTATTACTACTTGTTTGCATTAAATATAAAGCAGCAAAACTGTTTTATTAATAAGAAGAAATGTATTTCTAAAAAAGGTTATAAGTATCTTGGCATTCTCCTCACCCCTGATTTCAATAATTTATTTGAAGCAAATTACTCACCTTTAGTTCAAAAAGTTCAAAAAGATTTAGAAAAGTGGACCCCTCTGCCAATTTCTCTTCTTGGGAGAGTTAACGTCATAAAAATGAACATACTTCCTCGACTTAACTATCTTTTTCAAAATCTCCCATGCTATTTAGCTACATCGTTTTTTAAAACTTTGAATTCTTACATATCTCGTTATATCTGGAATAATAAGCAGCAGAGAGTTGGTCTTTCTAAACTTTGTAAACCAAAGGACCTTGGGGGTCTCTCCTTACCCAATTTTCAGCTTTATTATTGGGCTGCTCAACTCAAAATGATAACAAGCTGGGTTATGAATAGGCAGGATGCTATGTGAATTGATTTTGAATCTTTATTTTGCCATCCAAGAAGATTAGATTCCCTGTGGTTTATTAATAATATAACTCAGATATACTCTCTTAATGATAATGTGGTTGTCTATAATACATTATTGGTTTGGAATGATGTGAAAAAACATTTGAATATCCCCCAAACTATATCCATACACTCCCCTCTGGCTTTGAACCCAGACATTCCCATTCAGATTAGGATCATTGGATTGCTGGATTGGAGTTTTAAAGGATTGTCTGACTTTTCAGGAATGTTTACCTCTGAAACTTTGAGATCATTTGAACAAATTAGAGAAGAGTTCGATATTCCCTCCGAAGACGTTTTCAAATATCTTCAAATTCGGCATTTTATAGAGTCTCTTTTAAAACAAAATAGATTCCGATTTAAATTATCGGAATTTGAAGAAACCATACTATCAGTTAAATAGTTCAAAGGACTTATTTCAAAATTTTATGCCTTATTAACTCATTCTGATTCTTCAGTGTATGATTGTTTGAAACCACTATGGGAACAGGACCTAGGAGTTCTGTTTAATTCTGAAAATTGGACCAAGATCTGCGATGGTATCTTTCCAAAATGTACCTCAATTTCCATACATGAACAAAATTTCAAATTTTTCCACAGAATTTATTTTACACCTGTTCGACTGCATAAAATGTTCCCAGGTTGTTCCGACCTCTGTTTTAAATGCAAAGCTTGTAAGGGCACATTCTTTCAAGTATTTTGGTCTTGTGTTCACATCCAATCATTTTGGAGAGGGGTCCACTCTGCAATCCAGGAGATAACAGGGAAATGTTTTATTTTATCCCCCTCACTTTTTTTGTTGAATGACATTCCTAAAGACCTTTTTGACTCGAACCTCAAATCTCTGTTTACTACCCTCATATTTCTGGCTAAGAAATGTATATTACTAAAATGGTCTACATCTCAGATCCCTACAATTTCCATGTGGATTTCTCAGCTGTCAACCTTTCTTCCTTTGGAGAAATTAATTTATGACCTCAACCACAAACAGGACAAATTCAGGAAACTTTGGGAACCTCTCCAATCCTTCCTACACAATCTTCTGTTTTGATTTATTATGTTTTTTGTTAACAGATACACTTGTACATTTTATTTAACTTGCAGCACTTGGGGTTTGTTTGTTTGTCTGTTTGTTTGATTGTTTCTGTCTCGGTTGTTTGTATTATTTGAAAATCCCTAATAAAAAAAATAAGAATAAATGTTTCTTGTTATGTGACACTGAAGACTGGAGTAATGATGCTGAAAATTCAGCTGCGCATCATAGGAATAAATTTATATTTATAATATATTTAAATAGACAGGCAGATAATTAAATACACATTTTAAATAAAATACAAAAGAAAATTGTTGTATTCTGAATTTAAAAATATTTATTTCAATTCTACTTTTTATTATTTAATATATTTTTAGCTTTATTAACTCAAGAAAACATAAAACATAAAAAAGCAGTTTTGTCTATTCAACTTTTCTGCGATAATTCAGCCCGAGATGCATCACATAAGAACAAAACTTCCGTTGTGCAGACCATTTCAGATTTAAGCATGTACATATTTATCTTATGAAACATTACACATTTTAAAATTAAAGCTTGAAAATTGCCCATAAGTCATTCAACACCAAGAATAAAACTAGCCAATATTTATATTTCTTCAAAGCATTAATAATTCTTCCTGGAAATTAAAATTTGTATTCAACATTTAGCAAAATGCAGTTTATTAAAACGATTTAACAAAAAATACGATGATATTATGATTTTATGTGGAAACACCATGTTTTGCGTGGTAACAATATCCTCTGAAATACTATGAAGAAATATTTAAGTAACGCATGGTGTACGAGTACATAATACATAAAAAAGTACTGTAATAGCAACATGGTAAAATGATATTATTGCATGGCAGTAACATGGACTTTAACGCATGTACATTGGAAGTGACAAGGAACTCAACGTAAAATATCGTAAAACACTTTTTTTTTTTTAAATAAAATGCAATATCAATGCAAATGCAATATTTAGCCTCGCATATAATAGTTTTTTAAAATGATACAAATTCAATAAATGTGATCATTTCCGTTCGAATTATAAAGCAAAAAGCTGTCATGTCAAATCTGTGGATCGACACATTACAGCATGTTACCTGCTGAGTGTTACAGAAGTAACCGGATATTGGTGACTGGTTCGGTTGCACATTATCTAGCCTAAATATACAATATTCGATATTTAATCCAGAACACACCAAACATGTTGTCCACTCTCAGGCACAAAGGCCTGGATAAGGCGCACGTACAGAACGCGAAGACAACAACCTTCGAGTAAACAACTCACCCAGTGTACACAAGCAGTCGTATCGTCGAGATTAATGGAACCGTAGTTGCACGACATTACTAATCACACGCATTAAAATAGAAATTGACAGTTAGAAATCTTACATTAGATTAGATTAGAACACAAGTTGGTCCATCAAACCACTTCCGCTTTTCTTGATCGAAGCACTTCCTGAGCGGTGGTACACTGGAAAAAATGCACGTCAAAATAAAAGACCTCGAACAAGAAAAATAATGTGTCAATGTCTTGGTACAATGATAATGAAATTCATGTAGTTTCTAAAATACCAGGGTATTACAAATTTGAAAGTACAATTTTTTTTTACTTTTTGCATTGCATTACTCCATTAATAAATTACATTTAGGAAAACACCAAATGTGAGCATGTGGATTTTTTTGTTTCTCTAAAAATGTCAAACTAAATTTGAAGCGACATCACAGATTTTTATTGTTAGTATAAGCATAGTTAAACATCCAACCTTGTCAACAATGTGGGTCTCTTTAACTCAATATTATTTTCATGTTAAAACACAACATAGGAGAGACATGTTGACTAGATGTCAGGTAACAGCATTTATTTTCATGATACCAATAAGTCACTACAGCATGATGGATGTCAATAGTTTATTTGTATATTAATAAGAACATCAGACATCAATGTTCATATCTGATCATCTTATAAATATTCAGTTGTAGAGCAGGAATGCAGGGGGAACATAACCTGTAAAGAAAGAAGAAAGTGTCACAGGTAAACCGTAATAAGTTTAACATACATCACCATCTGATTAATCACTGTACATCAGGATTACTTTTGTATTACAAATTTTCTGAAATGTTATGTTTAAAAATGCAAATAACGCATTATTAAATGCATGCTCTAATTTGCCTACATTTCCAGAACAGAAATCTGAATTTTAGATAAACCCAGGTTCAAATTTCATGCTTCATTTGTTGATGGATCAAAGGTTTTTGAGTGCTAAAGGTTTTATCACTCTATGAATCAGAAAATACTATCGTCAAACAGAAATAATTCACTGTTTTTAAGACTGAAATGTTATAAGTCTGGTAAATAATCTATGAACCAACCTGACTGCAAAAACCTTGACAATATTGACGAAAAACTATAAAGCTTGTTGTAATAAGTGCTGCTGAAGAAGACTGGACTTTTGGATACTGGGAAAATGGTATTTGCAGATTAAATTGAATTCTACGAATGCAAATAGATAAAGATGTGTGATAAAAAAATTGTTTTGAAAGTTTTCTATACACTAGATCTAAATAATACATTATGGAAGCCAAAACTGACCAATGCATGAAAGAAAATTATGGTATTAACAGTATTTTTAAAAATTATTGTCAGGGACAAATCTCTAAAATATTTTCGATGGATGTTCCATAAACATCTCATTTTTGGACCATTCTAAGCTTGTATTTTACATTTAAATTTAGAAGACACTTTTATCCAAAGCAACTTACAAATGAGGACAGTGGAAGCAATCAAAAAGAACAAAAGAGCAATGAAACAAGTGCTATAACAAGTCTCAGTTTGCTTAAACGCACGCAGTACACGTAGCAAAGGCTTTTAAATAAAAACCGATAGAATAGAAAAAAAGAATAGAGAAAACTAGTGTTAGAGGTTTGTTTATTTTTATAAATATATATATAAATAAAATTGTATAATAAATGAAAAGAAAACAGAATACAAAAATATTAGAAGGGTAGTTAGATTTTTTTTTTAAACAAAATTAGAATAGTGAGTGTTAAAGTTATAGGGTCAAATGAAGATGGAAGAGATGGGTTTTAAGCAGATTCTTAAAGATGGCTAAGGACTCAGCTGTTATTATCAATTTAGCAAAAAATTGGTTAATGCTTATTATTATTTTAACTGAAACAGTGATGCATTAAAAAGGCATGAAAAGTATTACAAATAATAATTATAAATGCATTTGAAGGGGCACTCACAAGACAGGGGTTTATTTTCCATTGGGTCTGACACTTTCAAAAATACCAGCTTCCCTCATGGCACTGAACTCCTTCATTGAATCATAATGTTTGTAGAAGTCAGCATATGCCTGCTTCCTGGGCTCTGTTACTGTGAACTGAAGAAAGACACAAACTATTTCTCAGATTCAAGAAAAACTGTCCACGGTAGCTTTATAAAAAAAAATTATAATAATAAAAAGATTAAGAAATGTAAAGGATACAACCAAATACACAAGACTACAAATTAGGGATAATCTAATTAGATTTGAATGACTATAAAAGGGTTAGTTCACCCAAAAATGAAAAGTATGTCATTAATGACTCACCCTCATGTCGTTCCAAACCTGTAAGACCTCAGTCCCAGAGCTTTCTGTCCCTCCATTGAAAATGTGTGTACGGTATACTGTCCATGTCCAGAAAGGTAATAAAAACATCATCAAAGTAGTCCATGTGACATCAGAGGGTCAGTTAAAATTTTCTGAAGCATCGAAAAATACAATTTGGTCCAAAAATAACGACTTTATTCAGCATTGTCTTCTCTTCCGGGTCTGTACATCAGCAGCGTCACTGCAGTCTTGTGAACGCACTCACAACAGACCCGGAAAAGAAGACAATGCTGAATAAAGTAGTATTTAAATTAGTATTTAAAGTAGTAGTTATTTTCGATGCTTCAACAAATTCTAACTGACCCTCTGATGTCACATGGACTACTTTGATGATGTTTTTATTAGGGGTGCACCAATCAAGATCTGCCAATCATTAATGCGCATCTCTTCAGTAAAGCTGGTTCTCTAATCAGCGCTAAATTCCATCGCGATTTCACATAGAGCAGTTGTTACTACACAGGGCCGTTGTTAACTGACTAGCTGCGCAAATAAACGCTGTTAATGAACGTGGATTTGCGCAGCTAGTCAGTTAACAACGGCTCTATGTGAAATCAGCACTTGATGGAATTTACCACTGATTAGAGAACCGGCTTTACTAACGAGATGCGCATTTGATCGGCCGATCTTGATCGGTGCACCCCTAGTTTTTATTACCTTTCTGGACATGGACAGTATACCGTACATTCACTGGAGGGACAGAAAGCTCTCGGACTAAATCTAAAATATCTTAAATTGTGTTCCGAAGATGAACGGAGGTCTTATGGGTTTGGAACAACATGAGGGCGAGTCATTAATGACATTTTAATTTTTGGGTGAACTAATCCTTTAAGGATAAATTGTGACAAAAAGTGCTTTTAAAAATTGTAGTCTGAATTTTAAATAAACAATTTGACCCAAGCGAGAGATTGAAGTGCCAATCACAATTTTGAACAGCACTGAAGACCACAGAGTTCTAATATAGTGCTTATGATCAAAAATAGCAAAAACTGATTGATCAACACAATAACACTGACCTTGAAGGCGGCTGCTGCAATGAGGGAGAGGCCGAAAGCGATGGGCAAATGAAACCTCAAACGCTTGGCTAGGAGGCCTCTCATCGCTGGCTTGGGAAGTGACATAGTTGCCTTTTAGAAGAGATGACAATAATAGGCGTCAATAAAACAAATATTCAAACACTTTAAGTCAAAAGACAGGCCTTCAGCACTGATACGTGCTATTCTGACCATCACAAATGAATGTCTGACCGAATTTCAGAACATCCATACAGAGAGCCACGATTACATTATCCAATCATCTTCAGATATTGTTTAAGTGCACGTTCTAGCGGTTAAGATAATATGCAATTTGCATTTTATTTCTCTAGACGTGATAAAGCGCATGCAGACGCAAAGCAGAGTAATATTTTATTTTAAATATGACAATTCAGATTCATATCGAGGAGTTGGTGCCTCGAGACACGGAAAGATCTGTCTAGCTAACTATAGCTAGCAATCACAACGTCCAAGTTAATTCAAAAACGAGGCACGTTAACTAAATGAAAATACTTTTTTAGTGTTATGAAATACATAACAACGTGATGTTATTAAAATGTATTCAGATTTCACCATAGATGTTTTGTTATAAGTGTATAGTAAACTCGATATATACCGTTTAATTCACGACCTTCAACACGCACGTCCGGTTACTCAGACAGGAAGACGTTTATGTAGGGCCGAACAAACTACGGAAACTGACGAAGGACAAACATAGTGGAGCCGATTTAGACCAACGAGGGATAATGAGTGACTAAGAAAAACGCGACATTTTATTGTCTAATAAAAACATTTTTTTTGTAAGCATGAGTTAAATTTGATTTCAATAAAACATCTCACACTACTTAGCTTACACCTACCACGCATTAAAAACATTGCACTTTTATTATTTAAAAATACAGTGGTTTACTCATTAATAAATTAAGACAAAACATTGTTTTTATTATAAAAATAAAAATGCGTTTTATTTTTTAATAACCAGGTTTCGGTGGATTATATACAATTGCCTCTTTTTGTCTTGTACTTTTATTACAAATATTTTTGCTGACTGCATTAAAACAAAACATAATTAAAAAGAAAAAATCTTTAAAGATAACTTATGCGTTTTAAAATAATGAATGATTCGGGTTTCGCAAACATCTGGCAACCAACGGCTTGGTTTCCCATATAGAGGGAATCTGACACTGGCTCGGTGTTGCCATATTCTTGTAATTATACGTGACTTTTCACTTGTTTCCTCATCAGACCAGGTTGCTTGCTTTTCTCGCGGGATCTGGCAATACTGGATTGGGTTACAATCACCAGCCAGATCTTCAAAGAGCAGCACCACACTTGAATTGAAACTGAAATTCAACTCCGCCCGTTACTGCAGAGCCTCACCCGGTAAAACGTGTTACTCGTCCCGGCTTGCGCGCCTTCTAGCTTGTTCTAGAACGAAGACTGACTAGTTGTCTCACGTGCTGGGTTTGAAATACAAAAACTGGTAACTTTAAACAAGTGAAGCTTCGCGATCACCAAGGCCCTTCCTTCAACGCTTACTTTCCGGTTTTCAACTACCACGGTAATGTTGTTTATTACTAAATGTGTATATATATATCACAGCAGTTTTACTGGCAGTGTGTAATATTCATCTTGTTGGTAATGTAACATTGCTAGACTAAATTAACAGCAGTGCCTTTGATCGTTTCAGTATCATCATGCCTCAGAAACGGCGCTCGCAGTCGTGGACAGAGCTCAAACAAGCCGGTAACGAGTGCTTCAGAGCCGGTCAGTACGGAGAAGCCGTGAACCTCTACAGCCAGTCCATCCAGCTGCTGGAGAAGTCTGGTGAGGGCAGTAAAATGTAGTCATATTTAAAATATTACCATGGTAAACACTATAGTAACAGTGTTACCACTTATATAACTTATATAATTACCTGTCCTTGCATGGTTATGAATTATGATTACATATCCTTTATAATCTCCTCCTTTATCATCTCACAGAACTATGTTAGAATCTGATTGTAACATCATGTTAATGTCATATGCTAAGAATACCATAAAGATTCCATATTAATATTTTTTTGAGTGACAATAACAAGAGTCATCATACAATTAGGATAAGAAAGTTGCAGAGCAACAGCAACGGAGAAATGGTTCCTCAGACTTAAATAGATGTAAAGAAAGCTGTGGTACTGATGTAAATAAAGACACGTCAATGTTCTGTCCGCAGGTCAGAAGAAGAAGGAAGATCTGGGTATTCTGTACTCCAACAGGGCCGCCAGTTACCTGAAAGATGGAAACTGCAGTGAATGCATTAAAGACTGTACAACGTAAGTTCAACAAACAGCAGGTGCAAAAATGGTTAAAATGATTATGTGCAGTGTTAATAATCTGAATATTTCTCTTTCAGGTCTCTTGAACTGATTCCATTTGGGTTTAAAGCTCTGCTTCGCCGGGCGTCAGCTTATGAAGCCTTGGAGAGATACAGACAGGCGTATGTGGACTACAAAACTGTTTTACAGATAGACTGGAACATACCGGCTGCTCACGATGGCGTCAACAGGTAATTCTGCATGATCAGGATCCAGAAGTATACAATATACAATATATAACATATAAGCATAAGGATACAAAAAATGTACCATGCAACACATCACTCCTTCCCTCCAGAATGACCAAGGCTTTGACGGATATAGACGGTCCATCTTGGAGAGAGAAACTGCCTCCGATTCCCACCGTTCCTATGTCTGTGAAAGAAAGCCTGGCACAAGCTGCCAGCTTGGCCCCCAGCCCACAACAAAACAGCGTGACTGACAACAAGAAAAAAGGTATTTACCTGTAACCGTATCGAGCGGAGCCAACATACTTCGTTCAACACTTGATTTACAATTGTATTATTCTAAGCACCAGGACCTGAAGCTGTTAAAAAGGCCAAGGCTCTGAAGGAAGAAGGCAATGTGTTTGTGAAGAAGGGCGAACACAAGAAAGCCGTGGAGAAATACACACAGTCACTCGGTCAGGACCCCACAGAGGTCACAACCTACACAAACCGGTAAGAAATGGTACCAGTCATTATTCTGCCAAATGTCAGATTTCACAACTGGAAAAGTCATGGAGTTTAGGTTTGATAATGCATGTAAATCAATATTGCTTGTAGGGCTCTCTGCTACCTGTCATTGAAGATGTACAAAGAAGCTATTAACGACTGCGATGAGGCTCTTCGATTGGATTCCGCCAACATTAAAGCTTTTTATCGACGTGCCCAGGCAAACAAGGAACTCAAAGTAAGTTTAATTCGGAATAAGTTGAAGTGCATTGTCTTAACTAAATTTGGTGAATTGGTTTATGAATTGTAAAGCCTAAAACAGCAGCTTGTTCTATTATTTTTCTATTGTTTTCTTTTTATTGATTTATATAATAATAATATAAACATGCTACCTGTACTGTGTTAAGCTAACTAAGACTTTTTATAGCCCTTATATATCATTGCTCTTTTGTTGATTTTGATCGCTTCCATTGTCCTCATTTGTAAGTCGCTTTGGATAAAAGCATCTGGTAAATTACTAAATGTAATACATTTTTTTTTCTCTAGAACAAGAAATCTGCTATTGAAGATCTTAACAGTGTGCTCAAAAATGATCCAAACAACATGGCGGCACAGAAACTACTGCAGGAAGTTCAGAAGATGAAATAATCATGATTGTACAGTGTGGAAACTTTCCACAAGTGCCTCTCAAAGCTGCAACGTTTGCTACAGACTTTAGATATGCACATCATAATGCTATTTTAAATCTAGTTAATAATTTGAGTGTTCATGTTCAATAATTCCTACTTCACCTTCACCAGAATTAGGGCTGCATTTTCTACAAAATGCTTACTGTTTTTTTGTGCAAATATATTGTATTGTTGTGGGTTAATTACTGTCACAACCAGTTAATGGTTATATACATTTGTAAAGACTTGACACCTGTATTTATTGATGTTTCATATGACATTTTGCATCAAGACAACATAAACAGGTCTTTATTTTATTTAAATAACGTGCTGTATGATTGTGGTAATAAAGGAGAATGTTCAGGACTATTGTATTTTTTCATCCTGAAAACTGACAGATGTAATGCTATGATCCGTGATTACTTTTTTTTTGTAGGAATTATCAATATTAAAAAGACCTAAAACAGTAAATGCTGTTTTCAGGTAGTATGACAGCAAAAAGAAAAAAGCTCCATCAAGACAGATGATGTCCATGACCAATTTCAAATCGTTTCCTCAGTTTAAAAACAAAAATTGAGTTATTTGAACTGTAAATATGCCTTACATTGAATATACCTTTTGCTAAAAAGTTATTTTAATCACAATAGCCAACTTCATGGTTTGTTTGTCTGAAATAATAAACATCACGCCACAGTTGACTGAACTTAAAGAATAGTTCACTCAAAAATAACCCCTCAGGCCATCCAAAATGCAGATGAGTTTGTTTCTTTATCAGAACTTCAAGAATTTGTAGCATTCCATCACTTGCTCACCAAAAGATCCTCTGACGTGAATGGGTGCCGTCAGAATTAGAGTCCAAACAGCTGATTAAAAAACATAACAATAATCAACAAGTAATTCACAGCATTACCGTCCATCAGTTAACATCTTGTGAAGTGAAAAGCTGCATCTTTGTAATAAATCCATCAAGACAATTTTAACCTCAAATCATTACTTCTGGTTAGAATCTTCCATTCACAATACTGCTTTCTCCAGTTAAAACAGCATCTTGTCTGAATCGGGACAGAAATATGCACAGATCAAGAACTGTTTACAAGCAACAACACGACAAAAGAGTTCTAAACCAATGTCAGTAGGTTTTGAAGGACTTATTTTAGACTCATATTGTGACCAGAAGCAATGGTTCAAAACACATTGATGGATTTGTTTGTTACTAACACGCAGCTTTTTGCACAAGACTGATGGGATGGAGTGGTGGTGTGGATGGACTCTCATTCTAACAGCACCCATTCACTGCAGAGGATAAATTGCTGAGCAAGTGATGCAAATGCTTAATTTCTCCGAATCAGTTCTGATGAAGACACATGACTTCCTGAGGATGAGTAAATTTTCTGCAAATTTGATTAGAACTATTCCTTTAACTTGCACGGGACCTGGAACATTTACACGCCATTTAATTCTTTACAAAAGACTGAGAAGATCTAGAGAACATGCTCAATTTAATGTACACCACTACGAAAAACAATACTGCGCAATCTGGAACTGATAAAACTTTTATTTCACTTTAAATTGTCTTTTACACTTTCCTGATTATAACATGTAAGGTGAAACTAGAACGGTTTTAAAAGACATACACAAATCTAGTATTACGTCAATAACCAGGTTGTATTTTTTTTTGTCATTTTGTAAATGTTTTTTTTTTCTTAAGCTAGTCTAAATTTTCACAACCACGTGCGCGCTAAGCAATGAAACCGTCACAGAAGCTAACTTCAGGCAGAATACTGGTCAGTAAAAACAAAGCAATTGGAGATACCAGATATACAGACAGGCTCGGCTCCACATTCACTACTGTATTTTTTTGTAATCAAGCGTATAATAATTGCCATTTGTTCAGCTAAGGGGAGAGAAAGAGACAGATCTCGTCTTCAGTGCATGAACATTGTCTTCAGCTCGAGACGGATGAGTTCTACACCTAAGTGGAATGTTATGGTGATGTGACAAGGTATTGTGACACTGAGTGAGCGGCTACCCCTCAAAAAATTCTTCAGGTCCTTCAACTATTTGCCAAATTCGATCTCAGCTTGTGTTTCACAGACTTTGGGCCAGGACTTCAAAGCCTCCACTGGTCTGCAGCACTTTCCTGCACAAAATTCAAGTTAAATGCAGAATTTCTTTCAGAAGAAACTCCTCTATTAGCAGGAATGAGGAGTAGAGAAGCTCAAAGTCAGACTTAGGCCCCGAAACGGCTTCTGATTTACATGAAGAGGGAAATATCAAGCATCGACTTCTGTTTGTAAGAGGGTGGAATAACAAAAAAAAAAAAAAAATAATATATATATTTATATGAATGAGTTTTTCTAAGCATTTAGTTTCAAGACAAATTTGTATTTACCTCTAAAATGTTTACAATTGTACATCTTTATTAAACGGAAATGTGGGCAATATTACGAAGAAAAAAACTGATACAGAACCAGGAAAATCGTTTACTGATGTCAAACAGCACCTTTATGCTGACTGCCTCATTGACAGCACATTAGGAAACTCTCCAGTTTGTTCACAATAAGGTCTGTTATTGTGAAAGGTCACATACTGATGGAATGTCTTTTACTTCAAACTGAATATAGACATGGAATGGCAAACCTCGGGTCCTTTTTTCGTCTTTAGCCGTGTATGCAAAAATCACACACGACAGCAATAATAGTAATGCATGTTTGTCAGTGTCACAATACAGCCTGTTTTCATCCCTTCTGTATGAGATCACAACAGAATTGTACTGCTACTCATAACGAAACCATTCTGATTTCCAATAAACACAAGTTATCCAGGAGGAAAAACTAAACGTCACAGTGTTTGTTAAATTAATGGACAGTTTAATAACCTTCTGAATAAAACCAGCAATTGCCAGTACACTATTGGAGAGAAAAGACAGATGGGGGAAAATTGGGTGGGGAGGGACACTATAATGCATTATATCCCACTAGACCAGAGAATATTTACCTTTTAAAAATGTTAGGAGGGATTTGGGGAAGGGAAAACAGATGGAAATCGTTTCCACTTTTCAAACATTTTCCCTCATCTGGGGGAAAATACACAAACAGACATGTTCGAGACAGCCTTAGAAAAACCAAACTTCACCCTGCCGCTCGTGGCTTCAGGGGTACAAACTTGTAGGTCAGGTACAATTCATGCTGCTCGTCATACAGAAAGGTGGATTAAAGGTGAGGTGGACTGGATGGAGCAGGGAAGTATGGGCTGTATATGTGTAAGATAAAGAGTGTAGGTGGATTTAACAGTGAAGTGCAACGCCTTTAGTTCTCGCCCTCTCCAGCATCCGCCTCATCACCCTGGTTTTCTGATGTCCACAGCTGCAGAACGAAAGAAAAAAGTTAAAAATGATGCAATAAGGCTCCAATTGTAACTTTTTACCAAAACGATCAATGGCGTAATACTAAATATTTTTTAATCTGCAAAATCTTAAGCTATTTATATTAAAACTATACTGACACCAAGACAGGTTTCTGCATGTTTAAGGCTGTTTTACACAGCGATGCGAAAAAGCGAGGCAAATCGCAGACGAATGTGGCTTTCACACCGAGCGGGAAAGGATTGTTTGCCTTCTGCTAATTCACGTCTGCACGCTAGGTAGAAAAAACTAGGTAGTTTTTTCTTCATGTAGCATATGTATCTTGTATGGTATACGTCGTCCGTTGCTCAATATACAGCATTAAATTAAGATAAATAACTTTTGGTTATACATCAGAAACGCAAACTATCCATAATCTTTACAAGAATACATCTGAAAATATAATTAAAAGGTACAATTAGCATCAAGCTACATTCAAAATACATATAATTATTAAAGTTTTTGCTCAAAACCCACTTTAAAAGCATCATTGTGTGCTTGCAATAATTTCCGATTGTGATCTAAAATGGATTTTGAATCTATAATAGGCAGACATGCACTCTTTGTATGTTTAATAATGGATTGAATGCTATCTGCTTGTCATGTGTCAAACATCCTTTACTGTTAAAAAAAAAAAAAAAAAAAGTGTGCCGCATACAAACATAACCCAAAAAAAAGTCCATTTACTTTCATATTTTCTGTGTAGAATTTTTTATCTTGTCAACCCGCTACGGACACCTAGGTAATTGAATTGCCATTGACTAGTATGTTTTTTAGTTTACTTGCCAGACTGAAAACTATACCAAGGAAGATATTCATTTTTATGCAGTGCAGGCGATTTAAAACTTTTTGCTCTGATTTAAATTTAACTTTGTGAAAGGACACATTAAGACTTTTAAGACCTGCAGTAACCCTGCTAAGAAATTAATTTCAATTCTTGAGCTAAAATTTAAGCTAATAATAACAACTTGTATGTGAAAAAATTAACACTGTATTAAACGTAAAAAAATGCTGAATTTGTTACATTTATTTTGGTAGATTATTATACGCATGTTTTGCCACACTGATTTTTAGAAAAAAAAAGAAAAAAAATTACAAGATGAATCATCCAACACAAAAATTGTTGTCAGAACTTGGGTAAGACGAAAAATACATCTAAATGTTTTTTATTTTAATCGCTCACACCACTTAAGATTAGCATGGCTCAGGTAATCATTTTTTATTTAATCTATGAGGAGTTATCTATATAGTCTATATTAATTCTGTATCGTTCATTTTAATGAAGTGTTACATTTTTGGCTACACCTAGAAAAGCCAAAGATGGCACTTACAGTGAGGTTGTCCCTTAGTAACTGCATGATCAGGGTGCTGTCTTTGTAGGAGTCCTCGTTCAAGGTATCCAGCTCAGCAATTGCCTCATCAAAAGCCTACGATGAAAGTAAACATGAGGGTCAGTTCTTTTGTCTTGCTGTACACTGGAAATGCTCATTCTAGTATTCAGTATAAACTAATTTCGTTTCACATTCCAAATCGCTTTTTGATGATATACACTGAATGTTGCAAAAATAATATAGGATGAAAGCGTAAAGAGTAAATTGTGTGTACCCAAAACAGAAAAGGTCAAAACAAGCTGTAGACAAACAGATAATTGTCTAACCGTTTTTGCCAAAGCGCAGGCCTGCTCTGGGGTGTTGAGGATTTCATAGTAAAACACAGAGAAGTTCAGTGCTAGTCCCAGCCTGATGGGGTGTGTTGGCTGCATTTCCTTTTTGCTGATCTCAAATGCATCCTGGTAAGCCTTCTGAGAGTTGTCCACTGTGGCTACAATTTGAGAGGAAACAAAATCAAATTCATGACCATCACATCACAGCCTGAATGTTCTCATGCTCTGGCTAGCATCTAATTATTCTCTCTTAGGACTGGACATTAAACTTCAACTTCAGCATTACCAGTTCCAATCATTTTCTATTAATCCATCTTCACCTTAATGAATAGATTTAACAGATAAATTAATATTTAAGCAATATCCTTCTTGCTTAATAGAGAAAATGAGCTCACTTCTCTTTGCTTCCCCGGATGCCACTTCGGACAGGTATCTGTAGTAGTCTCCTTTCATTTTCAGGTAGAAGACTTTACTCTCTGCCTGGCTAGCATTGGGAATGAGGTACTTCTCCAGGAGACCCTGAGAGAACAGAGGAAAGACTGGCATTAAGCTATGAAAATTTATATTACATTAATAAATTAAAAGCACTGAACATCAGAAAGAGGTAAAGCTATTTTCTTAAATGAAAAGGGTACATTTTTGGACCCAAATGTTACAAATAAAATATATTCCTTTTGCTCTAACCATGTAGTGGCCTGCCTTATCTTAAGTGGAACATATTAAATGGTTGATTGCAATGCTATGCATCATTTCATATATGTAATTTTAAACAATGATTTTGACAATGACAACGAAAAATAAACAACAGTATTCTAATAAGCATAAATGTATATGTTGCACATTTTTGGAATTTGAACTTCTGGAATTTAGAATTTTGGCTAAAATGTGATCTTTTCATGTGATACTTTAACGCTATAATGCCTTAAAATGCTGCAGATTTTGAAAGAGCATCTAATATTGCATACTAGACATCAGAATAATATTCCTACATTTTTAATTTAGCTGTAATTCTAAACTTAAAATGAACGGCAAATTAAATCAGGTGGAACTTCTAGAACTGTCAGATGTTTTCTTCACACGTCTCGTCTCTCACCAGCACGTCATTGCAGATTTCCTGAAGCTCAGCCTCTATCTTCTCACGGTATTCACGCGCCATCTGCTGTTTCTTCTCGTTGCCCTCCGTTTTCTGCTCGATGCTGGAGATCACGCGCCAGGACGAGCGGCGGGCGCCCACCACGTTCTTGTAAGCCACGGAGAGCAGGTTGCGCTCTTCGTTGGAAAGCTCGACTCCGCCCTCCGTGACGGCCTTCATGGAAGCAGCCATGTCATCATAGCGCTCGGCCTGCTCAGCAAGCTTTGCCTTCTGCACTAGGTCACTCTTGTCCATGATGCAACTACAAAAGTAGGAGACAAAGGTTGGCGAGTTAATTTTCCATTTACTATAGTCTGTTCGCATATCATGAAATAAAGTCAAGTTTAGAGTCTCTTACTGAGCTTGGATGACCTCCTTTTGTTGTAAAGAGGTCAACTTTCAAGTTGGTGCTTATTTTGACCTGCACCAGATACTATTATTAAATTTGGGACTTAAATCTAAGGAAGATTTAAGTCATACTGAAGGCTGGCCATGAATGATTACCTAAGAGGACCAATGCAAAGACACAGCTATGAAGCAGCAGTCATTCAGTGACTGTCTCAAAGACATTCTCAATGCATTCATCAGTGAATCATCATATCATAAAGTCAAACACATCAGTAAAGTCCCATTTGAGGTTGTAACACTCACTGATGTTATGACGATAAAAGAGGATTACCTGAAACCAGTCTAGTTAAAACAGAGCTTCCCTAAGACTGATTAATTGACTAGTCGGCTTTGAAAATAGGCGGTTTTGCACACTAAAACGGCATTCACACTTGAATTCAAGCAAGCAAAATTACTTAATGCAGTGTTTGTGTTTTTTCTTTCTTGCTGATCAGCCATATTTTTGCTACAACTAAAATTCACCAAACTTTGGTATAATGTGGTTAAATATATGTTCTGGTTTAAGAAAGCACATCACATATCTTAAAAAAAGATGTTTTTTTTTTTACGTTTTTTTTAACAAAAAATAATTTTGCCATATAATGGTTTGTAAAATATTACCATGCATTTCTGCATAATAAACCAATTTTATGTATTGATGATGATATAAGTAGTGCTTGATCTAAAGAACGTGTTTTTTTGTCCAATAAGATATATATGTGCTTCAAAGCATTTGTTTTACCTTGCCATTAACGATTTCTGAGAAATACATAAACACTGTAAATAGGGAAATAGTTTTATTTTGCCATGTTTTTTATTATTATTTACTAAAATTACCATGCATTTTATGCATAATGAACCAGGTTCACACATAGTTAATGGTATAATCAGTGGTTAACCTAAAGGACTAGTTTAGATCAATAACAAATATATGACATAACACTTTTTTTTTAACTTTGTTTTACATTAAGTGTCTAACAATTGTTTCTTTGCACCAAATAACTCAAAATCAGTTTGTATTTTAAGCTCATACTGCACTGACACTGGATTTCTGAAATGTATAACCCAATTAAAAAAGCAGGTCAAAACCATTAATTCTAAAACACACAACTGCTTATCCACCCCTGCGTATTACAACCGGGCAAAGTCTATATCAGACCTACTAGATCACTTATTCTAAATCACATAATCCCAGGTCTCTGGCTGCTGCTGCTTAATATTCCATTTATCAAATTGTCCTGTATACCTTTGTTCAAGGTCACGGATTCTGACATGGAATCGGGATTCTAGCAGGCCACAGTGGGAATTTCAACCCTGTCAGCTATCGATACGTGTGTAAGTGCCAACGCCCAGGGCGTCGATGTCTCCGCCTGAACCCGAACCACAGGTAACGGTGTCAGGCGAGCAGCCACAGCCCTTCCAGGTCCTGGAGAACACCACACACGTGAAAGCTTGATAATCGGGTTGCCTAACGAGACCGATGAGGGCTGGAGTACTAATTAAAACGCATAGTTTGAACGGTTAGTAGATGACATAATCTGGTGTCAAACTGGATTTATTTACATAGGCCCTCACGACGCGTCCTGACCACAAGTCCGCCATCCTTTGAAGCGATTGTTTCGCGATTGAAACGATCCCAACCCACTAAGTTACATTAAATCAATAAATTAAATCGAACTCATTTAGAAAAACTACCACTATATATCCGAGTCGTTCAAAGCGCCTTATCAAAGCGCTAATACTGCACTGCAGCATATTCGAGGCTCGAGCTAGCAGCGTTAGCCACCAATATAACGCCCTCTCACTCACATTCCCGTGTGGAGTTTAATCGGACGGCGCCGACTATTCGCGCCAAATTAAATTTAACCGTTACTAACTGCAATTCGTAAGCGCTTGCTTTACACTTCTGGTGTGTAACACTATTAACTGGTTAGCCGGTTAGCTTTCACGACGGCCGGGCGTTGAATAGGCGCGGGAGGCGCTGGACATCGCTCCCGTTCGAATGAGGGCTGTTCGGCGCGATGTTACTTTGATTGCGCGATTACATAAAGAAAGAGCGGGAACGGAGCGCTTCTAATATAAATCGGACGTGATCGGAAATAAATCGGCAATAATCGTTATTCATCGGCCGCCTCGGCCTAAGTCCTTGTACCCAGCCCCAAACCACAATACACGCCTTCCGCCATTGACAGTGCTGAGGGGGCTTACATGTGCAACAATACAGCAAAATACATCTCTAACATTCATAATATCAAACGAGCGGCCTTAACGGGCAACGTAACTCACATTTAAATATATTTCGAGTCCTGATTTGTGTCTGTTAAAGATGGGAGTATCAAGCTGTTCTCCGTTTCGCTGCTCGGGGTATTCAGGGCAGTACCACTTCCGCTTGCGCTGAGACTTCCGCTTCCTCTAAACGCCCCTCCCCCCACCCCGCCGATATCCATGGTAACCGCTGTCCGGGGTTTCCTACACCTTTTTACACGGTTCTCACGTCACAAGGACCATGGTAACCAAAGTCGTGCGTGACGTGGTTAGTCACCATAGCAACCGTTGCCAGGAGGCGCTCGAACAGTTTGCCGAATTCGAAATGGAAGCTTGTGAGATTCATATAAAGGGCAATCGCGCGCATGATTCATCCTTCCGCCGATGCAGCCGCATTCTGAAGCACGCGCATTATTTTTAATGGTCAGCTTTAATACTCGATTCCATCTTTTTTTATATCTTTTTTTTTTTTTTAAATAATAAGTGTATTTTTTTATTTGTGTTTTAGCTATCACTTTTTCACACACAGAAATTCAGCTAAAAGTGATTCACATGTCAGAAAGAGTCGTTACACAAAAAACATTAAGAAAGTAATTGCATAAAATTAGATAAAACAGATAAGAAAACAAGTTGACTCAATATTTAAAATTTTAAAAAGGTGAAAATTGTGTCAAAATAATTATAATAGAAATAAATACATTTGTGCAACAGCGGAGAATGTTAAATATCTAGGATATTCCTTATTTTATGTAATAACTTTTTTTTCTGTTTACTATATTAATAGTAAAAAATGAAATGCTTTGCATATGCAAACACTTATGTACCTTTAAACATCATCAAATTCTCTTGAATTATTTAAGATTTAGCCTTTTCCTTTTGGTGATGTACAGTGACTATGTAGATATGTAATTTCATTCCATTTAAAAAAAAGAGAGGGTTTATAAAATCTAATAATACATTTGTGACCCTCTTTGACATGGCCTTACTCAGTCACTATTATAGATATCGAGGTTGCATTTTCACAGAATGTTCTTTACCTTACGATTTTATGCAGAAAACATTAAATCACAAAAAAGAAAAAGAAAAAAAAATACTTGGGTCATATTTGATAATGTTACAAAGAGTAGGCCTATCTTGTGCTTTGATGGAAAAAGTGACATAATCTGCATCATAGTGCAGTGCATAGAAATAGTGCAGAATTTAAAAAAATTATTCTCTTTTAGATACACTCATTCAACATCAACAGAAGAACATCAGCAAATTCTCTATAATTATTTGTCCATCTAGATTTAGTTGTATGCATTTGTTAATGTATAAATATAACACACATGAATGAATCAAATTAATTCTTAAAAATATAACCCATTTAAACGGTTTATAACCCAAATCAAGCCTGCCAGCGCATGTGATACACAGAAGTCACCAGCAGGCTGTAGTGTAGATCTCTACAGTTCCAGAGACTCAAACAGGTCAGCCTGCTGGTTACTTGTTTTATGTTAAATTTTTCATTGGCTTGTATGACTTACTTACTCAGTGCCGTCACCCCTGTCAGGGTATGGGCCGT
The DNA here is from genome assembly GCF_963082965.1 of Carassius carassius. Taxonomy (NCBI): domain Eukaryota; kingdom Metazoa; phylum Chordata; class Actinopteri; order Cypriniformes; family Cyprinidae; genus Carassius; species Carassius carassius. The sequence goes on from NC_081771.1 coordinate 3,823,829, forward strand.
CAACAACAGATCTACTGAGTCCTCTATACTGGGCCATTCTCTCCAGCTGTCGCCACGTATAACCCATCTTTGTGGTGTCAACTTCAAGGTCACACCACCAGGTTTATCTTGGAAGGCCTCTCTTCAGCTTTCCCCGGGGGGCTTGTATGACACAGACATAATAAAATCTGCAGGTTTAACCAACACAGGAGCATTGCTAAGATCACAGTCTACTCCAACAGCAATTTGCCCTCCATGCAGGTGGGATCTCATTGCGGTTAGTATGGCTTAAAGGCAAATGAAATTTGTTAGTATCTAGGCCATTTTTATAAATGGTATGATGTCAAGTCATAGCAATGACCTAACCAAGTTTTCATTTGTTAAACAAAATTTCATAGCGGTGCAAGTTTGTATTCATAGGGCAGGTTTCATGTTGGCATCATGCATTACAATCAAGTCTGATGATGAATTAAAATTGTTTTATGATATTTCCATCAGTTTCTAAGTTCCAGGTATCATTCTCCTTGTATACTACTAGAGATTTAAAATAAAAATATGTCAGATTGAGAATGTCTATGTTTAAAGCAATCAAAATAAGAAAGCAAATATCTTTTAAAGGTGATGTTTCTGCATGCATCGTATTTATATATTTATTTTTCTATATTACATATTTAAACATATTTATTTTTCTATATTTTCTCACATCCACCTTCTCACATAAAAAGTATTTCCATCCATGGTGTCAGAGTTTTAATGGTCTTATACTCAGCTCTTTTATTATAAAGCATATGACATAATGTAAGTCCTGTACTTTGATTTTCGGATTAACTGCAGGAAACAGAATCAATGTTTCTATCAGGTAATCAATTAAGTAGTCTGTCTACTTCATTAATTTAGAATTAAGTCATTAGGATGACCTTTAAACTTTCAAGCCAGGTCACACAGAGATAAATCCTTGATGCATATTTGCGATTAATGTCGGTTTTGTAATTTCATGCATGCATACAAGAAATTACCACATTCTACTCAATCATCCACTTGTATAACCAAGAGCAACCAAATGTGGTGCATGAATAATTATATTCATGCACCACAGTGTTTTCTCTACTTCCTGTTGGCCTTCTGTAGCAAATTGTAGCTCCGTGTAGCTGTTTTTATTTTATTTTTTCTCTAGAATCTTTATCTTACTATCACTCTCTGTTTTTTAAAGTGGTAAAATATAACTTAATTCACACCATATTTCTGATATTATCGATCAATCTTATCAGATTAACTTTGATCGTTCACTTTTATTTTATATCCGTGAGTGCAGTACACCTGCAAAGCGTTAGCACTCGTTAGCTTGTCATTAGCGTTTTCATTCGAACCTATCGCTGTTTTCTTTTCTCCTCTCCCTCGCTCCAGTTTTTCACAAGTTCATCAAACAACCGCAGTAAGAATATTTCATCAAGCACGGTGAGTAATGGCTTCTCCCGTCATTGTTACTTGCACCTCTTGCCACATGTACAGTTTATCTATCCCTGTCGCTGATGAGGGATTCACATGTGATAAATGCAGGGAAATAGTTAGGCTGACAGAGAAGATTTCAGAATTAGAGACACGCATCCAAACTTTAATTGAGGACAGTAAGAATGTTAGGGCTCTAGATACGGCTTTGGATGTGTCTAGCTCAGGGATTCCTGTACATTGTTCGGTTCCGGAAACAGAGCCCCAGCAGCAGGGCAACTGGGTGACGGTGAGGCAGCGTAGTTGTGGGTCAAAACACCGCTCTTCTGTTCCGATCAAAACATTAAACAGGTTCTCCCCACTCAGTGATGCACCCACTGAGAAACCTGATGAAAGTGCTCTAGTTATTGGTGATTCTATTGTACTGAACGTGAATATAGAGACACCAGCCACCATAGTCAAATGTTTACCGGGAGCCAGAGCGCCTGACATCTTGGCAAATTTAAAAGTGCTGGCTAATGCTAAACGTAAATACAGTAAGATTGTTATTCATGCCGGCGCTAATGATGTTCGACTTCGCCAGTCGGAGATCACTAAAAATAACATTAAAGAGGTGTGTGAACTTGCAAGCACGATGTCAGACACTGTAATATGCTCTGGTCCCCTCCCTGCTTACCGTGGTGATGAGATGCATAGCAGATTGTCATCACTCAATGGCTTGATGTCTAAGTGGTGCCCACAGAATAACAAAGGTTTCATAGACAATTGGACGAGCTTTTGGGGCAGACCTGACCTGTTTAAAAGAGATGGTCTTCATCCCTCCTGGGGTGGCGCCACTCTTCTCTCTAGAAATATGGCAAATAGTCTTAGTGTTTATACTTGACTAACTGGGGCCCAGGTCAGGAAGCAGACAGACTGGCTAAACCGACCGTCTGCTAGCTGCCTCCCGTCACAGAGGTCAGTTGATTCTCCGCACATAGAGACTTTTTCACCTAGATATCACACTATAGAGACTGTGTCTGTTCCCCGAACTAGAAAAAACAAAAAACGTCCAAACCAAGTTAAGATTAACAATTTAATTGAGGTTCAACAAATGAAAAACAGAAGCAATATGGATAAACAAATGATAAAGCTTGGCTTATTGAATATCAGATCCCTTTCTACGAAAAAACTTTTTGTAAATAATATGATCACTGATCATAATATAGATGTACTCTGTTTGACAGAAACCTGGCTAAAACCTGATGATTACATTATTTTAAATGAGTCCACCCCCTAAGATTACTGTTATAAACATGAGCCACGTCTAAAAGGCAAAGGTGGAGGTGTTGCTTCAATTTATAACAACGTTTTCAGGATTTCTCAGAGGGCAGGCTACAAGTATAACTCGTTTGAAGTAATGGTGCTTCATATAACATTATCCAGAGAAACAAATGTTAATGATAAATCCCCTGTTATGTTTGTACTGGCTGCTGTATACAGGCCACCAGGGCACCATACAGACTTTATTAAAGAGTTTGGTGATTTTACATCCGAGTTAGTTCTGGCTGCAGATAAAGTTTTAATAGTTGGTGATTTTAATATCCATGTTGATAATGAAAACGATGCATTGGGATCAGCATTTATAGACATTCTGAACTCTATTGGTGTTAGACAACACGTTTCAGGACCTACTCATTGTCGAAATCATACTCTAGATTTAATACTGTCACATGGAATTGATGTTGATGGTGTTGAAATTATGCAGCCAAGTGATGATATCTCAGATCATTATTTAGTTCTTTGCAAAATTCATATAGCCAAAATTGTAAATTCTACTTCTTGTTACAAGTATGGAAGAACCATCACTTCTAACACAAAAGACTGCTTTTTAAGTTATCTTCCTGATGTATCCAAATTCCTTAGCATATCCAAAATCTCAGAACAACTTGATGATGTAACAGAAACTATGGACTCTCTCTTTTCTAGCACTTTAAATAAAGTTGCTCCTTTACGCTTAAGGAAGGTTAAGGAAAACCGTTTGACACCATGGTATAATGAGCATACTCGCACCCTAAAGAGAGCAGCCCGAAAAATGGAGCGCAGCTGGAGGAAAACAAAACTAGAGGTATTTCGTGTTGCTTGGCGGGAAAGTAACATACATACATCCTACAGAAAAGCATTAAAAACTGCTAGATCCGATTACTTTTCTTCTCTTTTAGAAGAAAACAAACATAACCCCAGGTATTTATTCAATACAGTGGCTAAATTAACGAAAAATAAAGCCTCAACAAGTGTTGACATTTCCCAACACCACAGCAGTAATGACTTTATGAACTACTTTACTTCTAAAATCAATACTATTAGAGATAAAATTACAACCATTCAGACGTCAGCTACAGTATCACATCAGACAGTGCACTATAGATCCCCTGAGGAACAGTTCCACTCATTTTCTACCATAGGAGAGGAAGAATTGTATAAACTTGTTAAATCATCTAAACCAACAACATGTATGTTAGACCCTATACCATCTAAGCTCCTAAAAGAGGTGCTTCCAGAAGTCATAGATCCTCTTCTGCCTATTATTAATTCCTCATTGTCATTAGGATATGTCCCCAAAACCTTCAAACTGGCTGTTATTAAGCCTCTCATCAAAAAACCACAACTTGACCCCAAAGAACTAGTTAATTATAGACCAATCTCGAATCTCCCTTTTCTGTCCAAGATACTAGAAAAGGTGGTATCCACACAATTATATTCCTTCTTAGAGAAAAATGGTATATGTGAGGATTTCCAGTCAGGATTTAGACCGTATCATAGTACTGAGACTGCTCTCCTCAGAGTTACAAATGATCTGCTCTTATCATCTGATCGTGGGTGTATCTCTCTATTAGTTTTATTGGATCTTAGTGCTGCATTTGACACAATTGGCCACAACATTCTTTTGCATAGACTTAGGATAGTCTTTTGCATAGTACTAGGGCCGCTACTCTTCACGCTTTATATGTTACCCTTGGGAGATATCATCAGGAAACATGGTGTTAGCTTTCACTGTTATGCTGATGATACTCAGCTCTATATTTCTTTGCAGCCAGGTGAAACACACCAATTTGAAAAACTAATGGATTGCATAGTCGATATAAAAAACTGGATGACGAGTAATTTCTTACTGCTAAATTCTGAAAAAACAGAGGTGTTAATTATAGGACCTAAAAACTCTGCTTGTAATAACCTAGAACACTGTCTAAGACTTGATGGTTGCTCTGTCAATTCTTCGTCATCAGTTAGGAACCTAGGTGTGCTATTTGATCGCAATCTTTCCGTAGAAACCACGTTTCTAGCATTTGTAAAACTGCATTTTTCCATCTCAAAAATATATCTAAATTACGGCCTATGCTCTCAATGTCAAATGCAGAAATGTTAATCCATGAATTTATGACCTCAAGGTTAGATTATTGTAATGCTTTATTGGGTGGTTGTTCTGCATGCTTAGTAAACAAACTACAGCTAGTCCAAAATGCAGCAGCAAGAGTTCTTACTGGAACCAGGAAGTATGACCATATTAGCCCGGTCCTGTCAACACTGCACTGGCTCCCTATCAAGCATCGCATAGATTTTAAAATATTGCTTATTACTTATAAAGCCCTGAATGGTTTAGCACCTCAGTATTTGAATGAGCTTCTTTTACATTATAATCCTCTACGTCCGCTACGTTCTCAAAACTCAGGCAATTTGATAATACCTAGAATATCAAAATCAACTGCAGGCGGCAGATCCTTTTCCTATTTGGCGCCCAAACTCTGGAATAACCTACCTAACATTGTTCGGGAGGCAGACACACTCTTGCAGTTTAAATCTAGATTAAAGACCCATCTCTTTAACCTGGCATACACATAACATACTAATATGCTTTTATTATCCAAATCCGTTAAAGGATTTTTAGGCTGCATTAATTAGGTAAACCGGAACCGGAAACACTTCCCATAACACCCTATATACTTGCTACATCATTAGAAGAATGGCATCTACGCTAATATTTGTCTGTTTCTCTCTTGTTCCGAGGTCACCGTGGCCACCAGATCCAGTCTGTGTCCAGATCAGAGGGTCACTGCAGTCACCCGGATCCAGTACGTATCCAGACCAGATGCTGGATCAGCACCTAGAAAGGACCTCTACATCCCTGAAAGACAGTGGAGACCAGGACAACTAGAGCCCCAGATACAGATCCCCTGTAAAGACCTTGTCTCAGAGGACCACCAGGACAAGACTACAGGAAACAGATGATTCTTCTGCACAATCTGACTTTGCTGCAGCCTGGAATTGAAGTACTGGTTTCGTCTGGTCAGAGGAGAACTGGCCCCCCAACTGAGCCTGGTTTTTCCCAAGGTTTTTTTTCTCCATTCTGTCACCGATGGAGTTTCGGTTCCTTGCTGCTGTCGCCTCTGGCTTGCTTAGTTGGGGACACTTCATCTACAGCGATATTGTTGACTTGATTGCAAATAAATGCACAGACACTATTTAACTGAACAGAGATGACATCACTGAATCCAATGATGAACTGCCTTTAACTATCATTTTGCATTATTGACACACTGTTTTCCTAATGAATGTTGTTCAGTTGCTTTGACGCAATGTATTTTGTTTAAAGCGCTATATAAATAAAGGTGACATTGACATTGACATTTTCTCACAGTATTTAGAAAGGAATACTGTTCAATTAAACAGATACCGCAATGAGTGAGTCTATTTCATAAAGCTTTTCAGTGATGCTATATCACGTATGACTCAGACCCAAAATGAGGCTGGGTTATTTTGGGACGGTAACCCAGATGACTGAAAAAGACAGCATTAAATAACTGAACATGGTCATTATTATTATGATCGCTCATAAGCTTATCTTTCATTTACAAGAAGCTCAATACATTCTGCCAAATGTCTAAAATTAGTGAACTATTTAACGGATAAATGTAGATATAAATTATATAAATAAGGGAAAAAATTATTCTTTTGGGTGCCTGATGGAAATGTCTTGAAATAAACCCTTCAAAAAATAATCCAGCACAAAAGAGGCTGGTGTACAGTGACGAGTCTATGTTCCCTGAAGGGACTTGAGAATAATATCTATAGCAGCGAGTCTCCAGGGAAATCTGTGCAGACCTGCTTAAGGCATGTTCAAGCAGATTTATTTGTTAAGCAATAGAAGCATGTGTTGATGCTGACTTGGTCACCTTTTCATAAATCAAAGACATACAGTACGCCGCTGTATGTGTTGTTGTTCTCCTCGTTAATGAAAGCTGTGCACAAAAGCTGTATGACTAAGGCAAGTCCCATTAATACTTCTATTTATACTTTAGGGTAAGGGACACAAACCAGTGTTATTAGAGTATTAGTTATATGCTACTGTACTTTATTAAATGTTGCTTTTATTTTTATATTTTCAGTTAAATATTTTTACAAATATTTATTTATTTAAATTTTAGTAATTTTAGTACCTCGGGAAAATGTCTAATTACATTTAATTTAAGTCTAAATGTAAGTTGAATCTAATATTTATATTATATTTAGGCTTTTTTTGTCAATTACTGTCAGGACGCGCAGAGGAAGAAACAGGGTCTGGGTCCAAATGCAGGGAAGACATTACTTTAATATAAATGAAACAAAAAATGCCAACAAGACAAAAACCAAACCGAACAGATATCCAGGACATGTAACAATAATACAACCAGACAGAGTGGTGTGTGAGAAGAGAATACAGTATATAGTCCATGACAATGAGCAACAGCTGTGTGTGATTGAGAGACAGTTGTGCGGAGTGAAGGTAATGAGTCCGGGAGCAAGGGTGAAACACAGGTGGAGCAACTAAACAGTAATGAGGTGACAAGGTGGGCGGGGTGAGAAAAGAGACAGGACAAAAGCACATGGCACCAAACAAACACAACACTCACAGAAGACAGTTACAGAAAGACAGAAGACCGTGACAAAAGTATATTTTTTAATAGTTTTAGTTAATAACACTACTGGCAAAAACAACACCCTAACTCTAGATTTAAAGGAATAGTTCACCCAAAAATAAAAATTTGCTGAAAGTGTACTCCCCATCAGGCCGTAGGATATAGAGGAGGTTGGTTTTTTCAGATTTGGAGAAATTTAGCACTGTAATGCTTGCTCACCAATGGATCCTCATCTGATAAAAACATCACAATAATCCACAAGTAATCCATAGCAGCACTCCAGTCCATCAATTAACTACTTGAGAAGTGAAAAGCTGCATGATTTTAAGAAACAAATCCAAAAATTTTAACTTCAAACCATTGCTTCTCATTAAAATATGAGTGCTGTATCCATAATATTGCTTTCTTCAGTGAAAAGTTGTCTCATCTGAATCAGGAGAGAAATATGCGACCACTGTTTAAAAGTGAAAACGGTTCTAAACAAATGGATCTGATGTGAGAGATGGATTTTTTAACCTTAGAACCTTTTCACTTCAATCCTCTTGGTTGAAATACGGGGCTGTTAAATATCTATTCAAGAAATGCACTGCTTCACAAGACAGCCTCTCATGTTGGAGAGCGAACATAATAGTCTTGACTTGGACAATAGCACACATCAGTTGTTCAGCTACATAATGGAGAGAGCTGGAGATTCTTTACTATGCATGGAGAGAAAGGACTGAACTATACTACATGATATAGGCCTAGTCTTTATAATGCCATTTTTAGTACATAATCATTCCCTGGATTACTGTGAATGATTATGACAATTGAAAGGAAGGAGCAAAGCACAGCAGAGTGGCATACATCATCTCAGCATGAAACATGAATGAGAAACTAGATTTGTACATTTTCTGAAGGAAAGATGACTGGTGCCTGATAATGCAAAACTCACTCTGTGGTTGTCAGTGCGTTGCTATGCAGTTGCCTAATGGTTCTTCTGGGTGGTTGCTAGGTGGTTGCCAGGGTGTTACTCCATTCTGAGTGGTGGTTAGTGTATTTCTATGTGATTAATGGCTTACATTTCAGTCAAAGCATATGCAATTTTTTTGGCATATGTTTCCAGTTATTTTTTATTATTTTAATTTTCATAGCATTTCTCATAATCCTTTTACAACTGCAGTTGCAACCAATGCTGCAATGTAATTATTACTTCACAAAAGAATGAAAAACTGCAAATTGTTATTGAATTTTATTCAAAAATTTGGTGAAAGATTTACTTTGAAACTATTTTTTATTTTATATTTTATTTACAAGTAGGCAACGAAGAAATGGCAAGTAACACATTGAATAATAATAATAATAAATATATACAGTGCATTTTGAAAAATGTACATATTCATATGCTTGTATTTTCTATTTGAAGTGTTGTTGCATTAGTTGCACTACAGGATTTGCCTGGCAAAAAATGTGAGCAAGAAATGCTAAATGGATGAACTGACTTAAAAACAATCAATGTTGATCAATAAGTGCCAAGGAATATTGAAAAACAGGTGTTAGTCTGAAAAATCTCCTTAGCACAAATGAAATCATTATTGTTTTCTAACTGCATCTCCTCTACAGTCTAAGCATTTGATTGACTGTGATTTGATTAAGTAAATGGACTGTACTTCAGCTTCAGTCCAGATCTAGCATAGTAACTGCCTCTCTGTTTAACATTGTTTTCTCAAGATGTGAACCGATGCTTGACACACTTAGCCTGTCCTTCATCCTCCGCGTTTTAGTGATTAGCCAAAGATTTCGAATATGAAAGACATAGCTTCGTCCTCTGAGCCCCAATTTCTATATTAACTGGCAGCAGGCTGCTCCATTTTCAGCAATCTAGGTTGATGTGTACTGGAGGAAACCGATGGCACGCTTAAAACGAGTGCCAAGAACTTGTGGTTGGCAAATGAAGCGAGGAACAGAGAGATTCTGCACAAGTCATCACATAATAAGTCTATAACTTGCACATGTCAGATTTAAGAATCAGATTACTTAAAAATAGCAACATGAATTCAAAATTAACCCTATTTTCTTCCTGAATGCAAATCGAAACAGGCTTTTATAGGGACAGTTCACCCAAAATTTAAAATTCTGTTAACATTTACTCAATTAAATGTCACTCCAAACCTCACAAACACAAAAGGAGAAGTATTAAACAGTGTTGGTTACCAAACAGTTTAGATTCCCATATTCAATCAAGAACTCGCTGCATGTCATCAATAAATGCTGGAGCATTTTAGTTTAGAACTAAAGCATTTAGACTGTAAATCCACAATAAACACATAGGGAGGATAGTACAGTATAATATAATTTGTCATCAAAACCAAAATTTTGATTGCAAGGAATAAAGGAAAATTTATTTACACATATTCATCTTTGATCTAAATCTTCAATGCTTAGCCCATAAGACACGCCTGCCCCGCAGCCCTCCCAGAGAAATATAGTGGTGGGACGTCATCTATAAATTGCTTTCTGACTCAGCATGTCCTGGTAAAATGAATTCACACTACAGCAGGTAGTGGGCCCTCGGTGGGAAACAGCTGGCTGCATTATTTGCCTCTTTCACTCTGGCTGTCGCTGGTAAATAGAGACAGCCTGCATGCATCGCTGTCCTTGGATTTGCTCAACCGACCCAGTAGGTGAGCAGGCAACAACAAATGAGGTTACCACAGGAACAAGAGAGTGTGGCCTTAGCAGGTGTGTGTGAGACATATAGCATCTGCTGTGAATAACACTCAGGTGAAAGCGTGCATCTTCCTAGGCACCTCTCTTTCTTTTTTTCTGGCACAGTAACATCGTATTACTGAAATGTCATAATTTTCAATAACAACTGATGCTCTTTTTCTCTCTATGTGTGTATATATATATATATATATATATATAATGAAACTGAACTTGTGACCTTGTGAACCAAGACAGAACTGCTTGTGATTCCAGCAAACCCATCGTTTCATCACAATTTCACCATCAAGTTAGGCACATCAACCATAACTCCTTGAAAAACAGCTAGAAGCCTTGGAGTTTTGATTGATGATCAGCTGACTTTCTCAGACCACATTGCTAAAACTGTCCGATCCTGCAGATTTACTTTATCCAACATCAAGAAGATCAAGCCCTTTCTTTCGGAACATGCTGCACAACTCCTTGTTCAAGCTCTTGTTCTGTCCAGGCTGGACTATTGCAATGCCCTCTTGGCAGGTCTTCCAGCCAATTCTATCAAACCTTTACAATTAATCCAGAACGCGGCAGCAAGATTAATTTTTAATGAGCCAAAAATAATACACGTCACACCTCTGTTTATCAATTTGCACTGGCTTCCAATAGCTGCTCGTATAAAATTCAAGGCATTGATGTTTGCCTACAAAACTACCACTGGCTCTGCACCCATTTACCTAAATTTGTTACTTCAGACTTATGTGCCCTCTAGAAGCTTGCGTTCTGGAAGTGAACGTCGCTTGATTGTGCCATCCCAAAGAAGCACAAAGTCACTTTTACGGACTTTTAAATTAAATGTTCCCTCCTGGTGGAATGACCTTCCCAACTCAATCCGGACAGCTGAGTCCTTAGCCATCTTCAAGAATCGCCTTAAAACACATCTCTTCCATCTTTATTTGACCCTCTAACTTTAACACTCACTATTCTAATTCTATTCTTAAAAAATCTAATTACCTTTCTAATCTTTTTATATTCTATTTTCTTTTAATTTATTATGCAATTGTGTGTGTGTGTGTGTGTGTGTGTGTATAAAGACCTCTAACACTAGCTTGGTCTATTCTTTTTCTATTCTATCTGTTTTCTTTTTATTTATTATATTATTTAAAATCCCATGCTAGGTGTACTGTGTTAACCTAACTGAGACTTGTTATAGCTCTTATATATCATTGCTCTTTTTGTTGTTTTTGATTGCTTCCACTGTCCTCATTTGTAAGTCGCTTTGGATAAAAGAGTATTAAGTAACAACAACAGCAACAACAACAACAACAACAACAACAAAAAACACAGCTTACACAATAAAACACAAAAACATGCTAACAATAAAAAACATGATTTGTTAATATAAAAAAACAGAGTTATCTGTTTTTGCAGGTAAACTCTTTGTGTGTGTTAATTAAAATAAGTAAAAATCTAAATATTATAATTTAAAATATGAAAATTATATAAATACACCAATATTAACATTTTAGGCAAATAACCTATAAGTGATCAATTAAAATTCTATTTTAAAAACTACACCAATTTGTCAACTTAAAAATTTAACTAAAATTAAAAACTAACATCAATCATTGTAAGTGGATTATTTATTTATTTATGTATTATTTGCTGCTCTTTGTAGAAGCAGCAGAGCATGATGGTGGCTTTCTAGTTTTCTAGGTCAGTCTGATGCATGATTCTGCTGCGTCTGTGAGTAATATGCATTTTGTGTGTGTGTGTGTGTGCGAACCAGCTGTTTCAATTCGGTCATTATTGTAAACACAGCCATTTGGTTAAGACAGATTTCCTGTACATCCCAACAAACAGGGAAACCATATTATCTGCGGACATATCTGCACAAAGCTAATGTTAATCAAATGTTTTGTACTGCTTTCCACCTCTAAACCGAAACAAAGTCATAACATACTAAAGTACACATATACAAATGCTTCTTACACATATGCAAGCTTGTTTCCACACTCCTCTGAAATCTGCCGGAATGTCACTCATAACTGAAAGCAAATACAGATGCATTCTCAGCATCACCTCAGGACGCTAACGCAGGCATTATATTGTAAACTGTCTTCTTCTATGATCAGTTTTTCTTCAGAGGTCAGCTAGTTTTGTTGCAGAATAATGGATGGATGGATGGATGGATGGATGGATGGAGGGATGGATGGAGGATGGATGGATGGATGTATGGTTGGATGGATGGATGGTTGGATGGATGGATGGGCTGACTTACGGATGGATGAATCAATGGATGGGTTGGTATAATGATAGATAGATAGATAGATAGATAGATAGATAGATAGATAGATAGATAGATAGATAGATAGATAGATAGATAGATAGATAGATAGATAGATAGATAGATAGATAGATAGATAGATAGACAGACAGACGGACGAACGGACGGACGGACGGACGGACGGACGGACAGACAGACAGACAGATAGATAGATAGATAGATAGATAGAATGATGGATGGACGGAGATAGATAGATAGATAGATAGATAGATAGATAGATAGATAGATAGATAGATAGATAGATAGATATAGGTAAAAAAAAGACAGTAAACAACTTTTATTATAAAAATAAAGAGCAGCTTGGGGCTGAAGAGCTCCCCAGAACTGTGAAGGTAGAGATGGGGCTGATGAGAGCGGCTCTTAAAGACAAACCAATGTCAAATGAGAGCAGACTGGAATATCTGCACCTCTGACAGCAGCTAATGAAAGCAGAGTGTCTTCTCCTTACTTTGCTTTGCACTATCACCAACACTGAGAGCGAGACCTTTACTGTTACCTTTACTGATTTATGTTAGCTCCTCTCCCAAATCCCACATCATCAGCAAGAGCACAACGTCCAGATGCAGCTGTACCTCTCCCTCCCTCTCGCTCGCTCGCTTCCTTCCAATGTTCCACCTAAGATGTCATGAGGACACATCGGCAGAGACATCCTCATTTCGTTCTGCTGGAGAATTGTGTCTCCTGGGTACCTATTTAATTACTTTGCACTGTTTGATGACAAGAAACACGCACACACACCCACTACCTGATTGCAAGGTGATGACCTCTGTAAATGTTGAAGGTAATGGCAGAGACGGAGGGGAAACAGATACAAAACAATGCTCAGTTTATCCATCCTCAACCTCTTATTAATTCATTATAATAAGGCTAGACACAGCTATTTGCTCTATTTTTGTGGGCGTTGTGCTTGGGTTGCGTTATAAGGCAACAAACATTTTCTGAGTACTTTCACTCCTTCTCTGTGTTATCTTTGAATTTTGAAAGTAGCTTTTTAGTTTTAATTTTAAGTTTTAGTAATTTTGTTTTGTACTTTTGTCATTTTTATTATTATTTTAACATTTCTATAAAACTTGAATTTATTTTTTTTATATTTTCTTTTCTTTTAGTAGTTTCAACACTTAAACTTATTTCAGGTAGTTGCTTAGTCAACATTTCTCATTTTCGTTTAAGTTTTATTTCAGTTTTATGATTTTAGTAAACATTGACTCCTGAAATCCTGTATTTGTATATATACTCATTAAGCAAATGTTTGTCTACAGTTTTCTATGTTTTACTACAAGGTGCAGTTTATAACATGCAAACTGTATGAAAAAAAAGTATCCTATCATACAATGCACGTGATTTGAGCATCCATTTCCAGCGTGACCAATAATATCTAAACATTTTTAAATCTCTTTCATTACTTTTTACTTGATTAGAAGCAAAAAAATGTTTAGACATTTTATACTAGATCGGACCAATAGTAAAAAATAACCATTTGTACATAATATTATGTTCTATAATGCATTCTGTTTTTCGTACCATTTTTTAAACGATTAAGAAATATGTAGTGTAGTGAAGTGACATTCAGCCAAGTATGGTGACCCATACTCAGAATTCGTGCTCTGCATTTAACCCATCCGAAGTGCACACACACAGAGCAGTGAACACACACACACACTGTGCACACACAGCCGGAGCAGTGGGCAGCCATTTATGCTGCGGCGCCCGGGGAGCAGTTGGGGGTTTGATCCGTCAGACGGAGCGAAATCGCAAGGAAGAGTATGTGGAATCTGGGGCCACAGCTATGCTAGGCGATAGCAGCGTCCATAGCAACCAAAACGTTGCAGTTTCACGTTATTCTGGCGAGATCTGAAAAATCTTCGCAACAACGAACAAGCGAGTGATTATGTACATTCACCGAGTGAATATTATGAAAATAAAATATATATTTCTCGCTAGAAATGTAATCAAAACGTATTTTTATGTAGAAACTAACTCAAAATATAGATTTTTTTCACTAAAAATGAGAGAAATGTCTGCCATGTTTTTTGTTCTCACGGTCGGAATCTTGAAAGTCACGTGACTTGGACGCAAAACAATAGGAAAAGAATAGGCAATAAAAAACGTAACAGTCATACAATTCAAGGGCAATTATTGTAACCCCTCTATGTTTTGCACTTTGGACCAACGTAGTCAGGGTACGTTTTTATATGAGACTGGGTTGTTTGATGCCTTGCTCAAGGGCACCTAAGTCATGGTATTGAAGGTGGAGAGAGAACTGTACATGCACTCCCCCCACCCACAATTTCTGCCAGTCCAAGACTCGAACTCACAACCCTTCGATTGCAAGTCCAACTCTCTAACCATTAGGCCACAACTTCCCAATATACTAGGCAATATGTGGTAAACAACAAGATATTTAATTTTGAACATATTATGCTAGCATCTTACTCTATTTTTGACGCATAGATTAGGCAGAAATAGTAATATATGCTATTTTGAATTCAAGAAAGCACTGAAATTCAACAAAACAAATGTTTTCTTTTGGTCCAACTCTAATTCTGAGTCTTGAATCTAAATGTACAGATCCAAAGTTCAAACGCAACACGATAGAAGAGCTATTTTTTCACCTGACTTCACAAATGTGTTATCCACAGGAAGTGAGTAGCTGCTGTTGCCCTGCGGCGCGGTGGGTCTCAGCGAGAGGCGCACTGATTGCGCATGTAAACACACACAGGTGGTCTGAGCCTATTTTGGAGCAACTCACATTAGAGCTTGATAAAGACTGATTTTACTCAGCATTATGGCAGAACACTTCAGAACATTTCTGCACAGATCCACTCATATTACAGCTGCACAGTGACACTCCTATAAATGAAACCTCTGTCATATTTTACTTACCATTATATGACTTTGTTTTTTGTGTGTGCCCCATCATGTCACATCTGCTCAAAAAATATGATGCACTTCATAGCATTTTTGCTTTTGACAAGCATAAGGTGACAAAGTCTCGTATTACCCCTTTATCCCCAGCAAAACTGACACAACGGCTGATGGAAGATTCTGAAGATTTTATTTTATGCCTATGGTTATAAGGTTAAAGTTATTATGGCCAATGACAGAAGAAACTGCAAACATGACCCAGCTGTATTACTACATCCAGACAGCGACAGAAAAGGACAGATTTTGGGAATAGCTTATTCATTAAAAATCTTGTTTTAAAGTTCTTTGAAATGAAATGCAGCATTTGAACATATTTTTCACTCCTTTGCAGATTGTAAGTTAAAAGATACATTTTGAATATTTTTTTTGTCATAAAAACGTAAATGTTTGACATTTGATTACTTTTGTTATTATTAAGTGCATTAGAAATGTGAAAATTTTTATTATTTTGTAAAAAAAAAAAAAAAACCTGGACTAGATAGATTTTTTTTTTAACTAATCAAATTCAGTAATATTATTTATTTATTTATTTTATTTGTATTTTTTCTGGATGCGTAGCTGAGCAGTTATCAGTTTTGTTGCACGTATAAACACACTCTCTGATTAACTTCCAGATGTGAGTTGTAACCCAGTCTTGAGTTCAGTGTAGGACGTGTTTAAATAGGCCGACACGAAGGGGACTCTCTCATGTGCCAACCAAAGGTAGTGTCCTAAAAGTGGGACTGTTTTTAGAGCAGGAGCTGCTTCAAATCTACATCAAGTGAATCAGTGTGTGACCATCAGTACCCTTGGAAACAGCACAATAACAGACAGCAGAAGTAAACGGGCGAGATTACATCTGTGCATGTTGCTCAACTCTCACAGCCATCAACATAACAAGATTAGAGAATTACCGTAAAAAATCAGGGTGAAGCCAACAGGATTGCCGATTAAGCTGTGTTTCAATAACTGAAATGATGCGGGTCTAAACAAAAAGCTGTTACATAATAAGCATTTGGAAAATATCAGGAAGAAAAGCAAAGGATTTGATAGAAAACTAAATAGAATAACTAAAAAGAACTCTAAAAAACAGTGAGTTTTTTATTGAAACTAATTTGCTAATTTTGAAATATATCTAGACATTCAGAAATTAGCAAATATAGATGAAAAACGGTTGTTTAAAAAGTGTCATTTTTAAAAAAAAAATGTAACAATGAGATAATTTAATTTATCTTTTCAAGCTACAATTTCACAATTGATTAATTTATTAGCATGTGTGTGTGTGTGTGTGTGTGTGTGTGTGTGTGTGTGTGTGCACACATATATATATTTTTGTCCCTGTTACAATCAATGTTGTCACATTTTCCTTGTTAAATAAATATTGCATAAAAAAGAGAACAAATATCATTCTATTTTGTATTTGATTAATATTATTTTATTTAATATTTTTAATATTAATTATACATTTCATAGTGTTTTTAAGCATTTTTATATTTATTCCAAAATAATAACTTAAGGGAGTAACAATTTGAACAATGTTTTGGAAACAATTTACAATAATGTTTCATTAGTTGTCATTAGTTAACCTATGATGTCACAGTGTCTGGGTTGTGTTCCCTGGGTTTCCACTAGGTGTCCTCCTTTCTCACGGTGTCTGTCTCCTTTTCACTTCCTGTTCCCTTATTTGGTCACCTTCCTCCTGTTTAGTAATTGATTGTTCCCCACCTGTCTCCTGTTCCCTCATTATCCTTCTGTGTATTTATACCCGGTCTGTCTGAGTCTGTGTTACGGAGTCCTTGTTTAATGTTCCTTGTTGAATGTTAATTCATGTCCGTCAGTTCTTGCCCTTGCCTTGTCTTCTTGTTTGGTTTATGTTATGTTTGGATATTCTGGTTTTGACCCTGCCTGGACTGTTTACCCCTTTGGATTACCCTTCCAATAAAGGACTTACCTGCAATTGGTTCCCTCTCCTGTGTTATCTGTAACACTGTACGTGACAGAAGGACTCCATCATGCAAGGAACCAGCGGTATGTCTTTTTCCCGCTCCCCAGCCAGGATGGTGGAGCGGAGGGCGAAGTATCTGAAGTTGATCGCCCTCCGCCAAGAGGGCAATGAGGTGGGTGCCCTGGCACAGGTGTTCTGGTCCCTGGCCGAGGGCATGGGATACAATGACGCAGCCCTTAAAGATTATTTTAACAGCGGGCTGGATGATCCAG
The DNA here is from genome assembly GCF_963082965.1 of Carassius carassius. Classification (NCBI taxonomy): domain Eukaryota; kingdom Metazoa; phylum Chordata; class Actinopteri; order Cypriniformes; family Cyprinidae; genus Carassius; species Carassius carassius. The sequence goes on from NC_081771.1 coordinate 3,841,334, forward strand.
TTTCTCAGGAGGAGATGGCGCATTTAGAAACTTTGGAGTTCTGGGAGTTTGTGTACTATTTGCAGCATCGGCTTCTGTGGGATGCCCCAGCCACTCCTGTCTCTTCCGGCGGGGTGGTCGTCAGCCCAGCACCACTGCCCAGGATGGCAACCAGCCAAGCGCCACAACCCAAGATGGCCGCCAGTCCAGCACCACTGCCCAGGATGGCTACCAGCCAAGTGCCACAGCCCAAGATGGCCGTCAGCCCAGCGCCACAGCACAAGATGGCCGTCAGTCCAGCACCACAGCACAAGATGGCCGCTAACCCAGCGCCAATGCCCAAATTGGCCACCGGTCCAGCGCCACAGTACAAGATGGCCGCCAGCCCAGCGCCAATGCCCACATTGGCCACCGGTTCAGCGCCACAACCCCAGATGGCCGCCAGCCCAGCACCACAGTACAAGATGGCCGCCTGTCCAGAGTCATGGCCCAAGATGGCTACTTGCCCAGCGCCGCTGCACAGGATGAGAGTCTCAGCTGACCCTCCGGAGTCGAGTCAGGTTCCAGTGGACCCTCCGGAGTCGAGTCAGGTTCCAGTGGACCCTCCGGAGTCGAGTCAGGTTCCAGCGGACCCTCCGGAGTCGAGTCAGGTGCCAGCGGACCCTCCGGAGTCGAGTCAGGTGCCAGCGGACCCTCCGGAGTCGAGTCAGGTGCCAGCGAACCCTCCGGAGTCGAGTCAGGTGCCAGCGAACCCTCCGGAGTCGAGTCAGGTGCCAGCGAACCCTCCGGAGTCGAGTCAGGTGCCAGCGAACCCTCCGGAGTCGAGTCAGGTGCCAGCGAACCCTCCGGAGTCGAGTCAGGTGCCAGCGAACCCTCCGGAGTCGAGTCAGGTGCCAGCGAACCCTCCGGAGTCGAGTCAGGTGCCAGCGAACCCTCCGGAGTCGAGTCAGGTGCCAGCGAACCCTCCGGAGTCGAGTCAGGTGCCAGCGAACCCTCCGGAGTCGAGTCAGGTGCCAGCGAACCCTCCGGAGTCGAGTCAGGTGCCAGCGAACCCTCCGGAGTCGAGTCAGGTGCCAGCGAACCCTCCGGAGTCGAGTCAGGTGCCAGCGAACTCTCCGGAGTCGAGTCAGGTGCCAGCGAACTCTCCGGAGTCGAGTCAGGTGCCAGCGAACTCTCCGGAGTCGAGTCAGGTGCCAGCGAACTCTCCGGAGTCGAGTCAGGTGATTGTTGAATTTTCAGAGTCAGGGCTAGTCACCGATGACCTTCCAGAGTCAAGTCAAGTCCCCGGTGATCCTCAAGGACTGAGTCAAGTCCCCGGTGATCCTCAAGGACTGAGTCAAGTCCCCGGTGATCCTCAAGGACTGAGTCAAGTCCCCGGTGATCCTCAAGGACTGAGTCAAGTCCCCGGTGATCCTCAAGGACTGAGTCAAGTCACCGGTGATCCTCAAGGACTGAGTCAAGTCACCGGTGATCCTCAAGGACTGAGTCAAGTCACCGGTGATCCTCAAGGACTGAGTCAAGTCACCGGTGATCCTCAAGGACTGAGTCAAGTCACCTCTGATCTTCATGAGCAAATGCAAGTCACCAATGATCTTCATGAGCAAATGCAAGTCACCAATGATCTTCATGAGCAAATGCAAGTCACCAATGATCTTCATGAGCAGTGTCAGGCCAGCACCAATCTTCTGGAGTCCAGTAAGGACACCAGGGAATTACCAGAGTTTCGTCGTCCCGTTGGTCCAGCCGCACGGAGGTCTGCTCCGCCTTGGGGGGCTCTGGTCCTGACCACACGGCTGTGGTGGTCTTCTGCTCCGCCCTGGGGGCCTTCCGCCCTGACCACACGGCTGTGGGGGTCTTCCGCTCCGCCCTGGAGGACTCTGGCTTCATCCACAAGGACGTGGTGGTCTTCCGCTCTGCCCTGGGGGGCTTCCGTCCTGACCACACGGTTGTGGTGGTCTTCTGCTCCGCCCTGGGGGGCTTCCGTCCTGACCACACGGTTGTGGTGGTCTTCTGCTCCGCCCTGGGGGGCGCCACTTGATGTCCTTATGGATTTCTGTTTTGTGTTTCTTGGTTTCTGTTATGTTCCTGTCTGTTCCCCTCAGTGAGTCTGGCCCTCTGTCCCTCCCCCTGAGCCTCCACCTGTCCGCCTCCCTCCTGGTCTGTGTCGTGTCTTGTCGTGGAGCGTCTGGGAGCCGCTCCGTAGAGGGGGGGTCCTGTCACATTGTCTGGGTTGTGTTCCCTGGGTTTCCACTAGGTGTCCTCCTGTCTCACGGTGTCTGTCTCCTTTTCACTTCCTGTTCCCTTATTTGGTCACCTTCCTCCTGTTTAGTAATTGATTGTTCCCCACCTGTCTCCTGTTCCCTCATTATCCTTCTGTGTATTTATACCCGGTCTGTCTGAGTCTGTGTTACGGAGTCCTTGTTTAATGTTCCTTGTTGAATGTTAATTCATGTCCGTCAGTTCTTGCCCTTGCCTTGTCTTCTTGTTTGGTTTATGTTATGTTTGGATATTCTGGTTTTGACCCTGCCTGGACTGTTTACCCCTTTGGATTACCCTTCAAATAAAGGACTTACCTGCAATTGGTTCCCTCTCCTGTGTTATCTGTAACACCGTACGTGACAACTGAAGTTAACATGAATTAAGAATAAACAAAATCCTACTTCTACAGAATTAATTAATCTTTGTTAATATTAATTTCAACATTTACTAATGCACTATTAAAATCAAAAGTTGTGTTTGTTAACATTAGTTTTTCCACTGTTAACTAACAATGAACAACACTATTTGTATTAACTAATCTAAACAAAGATAAATAGATAACGTAATAAATGTTCATTGTTTGTTCATGTTAGTTAACACATTAAACGACACCTAATTGTAAAATGTTACCAATATATATATATATATATTTTTTTTTTTGTGAACTGATGTTCAGCTGTTCTTTTAATAGTCAACTTATTTCAGGTCATGGTCAAAAAAGCTCTGTAAACAGACACAGACACAAACCGACACGAAGATATATCTTTTCATTTCTTCACGCTGAATGCTCACTAAAAACTGACACAGTCATCATGTTTTCAGACTATTTCAAGTTTTATTTTGACAAGACACAGAGTAGTGGTATCTAAGCGGGAGAGTAGTTTACTTACTTAATTAGTCAATAATGCCATCATTTTCTTCATTCAGGCTGAGAACTCGCACAAAAACAAGAGGTAGGATATATCACATGAACAAATCACATTCAATCATAACCGATCATATCCAATTATAGCGCGATGGAGACTTTGTGTTCTCTCACGTGAATTTCCCCCATTCATTACAACCCAGAAAAGTCACAGCACACTAAGGGGTGTCTGTTGTAGATCTATGGACTGAAGGGAAGCAAACGTAACCATAACACCATTTTGGACAGCATCAGCCACACCACACGGATACGTTTTCTATGTTTATTTATACTTTGATTTGAATAAAAACAACATAATCGTGTGGTATAGGCTGTTTGCATTCAGTGGATACTCTCCAAAATGGCTCTCGGGTGACACGGAGGAGACGAAATGTTAAATAAAGTCATTATTTATATTTTTTTTGCCTACAAAATGTATTCTCGTACTGTATCTTCGTAAAAATTACAGTTGAACCCTTGATGTCACATGGATTATTTTACCAATCTCATTGCTCTTGATGTTTCTGGACGTTAAAAGTGTTAATTATACATTGCTGTCTGGGGACAGAGATGTCAAAATGCATCAAAAATATCTTAATTTGTGTTCCAAAGTTGAATGGAGGTCTTATGGGTTTGGAACAACATGAGGGTGAGTAATTAATTACAAAATTTTCATTTTTGGGTGGAGTAACCCTTTAAACACCTGAAATTACCCATGATTCATTGAACTTATGAGGATCTAAATGCCACACAGCATAAGACTGACTATGGATCTTGCCCTCTTGCATCCACTTCCTGTGGAGAGTGCCCATGTTTCATGTTTACGGGCATCAGTCACACTGTAAAAAATTTAACGTAAAATCAACAGTAACTTACTGGCAACAAATAGCCAGCAAGCTTCAGTATTTTATTCACGGTAATATTACTGTAAATCTGACTACAGTAGTTCACAACATACTGTATAATAACTTACAGTATATTTATACTGTAAAATTAATTACAGTTCATGTTTTTGCACTGTATTTTAAAATACTGTAAAGTTACTATGCAGTATAATTGATTACGGTAGTTTTTATATTCACATATACGCATATATACACAACATATAACTAACTACAATCTGTTACATGCTTAAAAAATGAAATATAAAGGCTTGTATGCAAAAAAAAAAATTCACACAGTTATATTACTGATTATTAGATGTCACGGAAATTATGACAACATTCAGAAGTCAATTTAAAAGCTTTTATTACAATTTAATTCATTAAACGGTAAAAACACTCTCCAGACTTGACAGGGCCAATGCAGATCCCAGGTTTTTGCTGCCTATAGAGAACAAAACACAAAAATTGAGTTGCACTACAGCTTGACAGGCATCAATGTGATAAACAGACTTGAAAATGACTTACCTCTTTATTAACCGAAGAGCGATACTCATCAGCACGCTGCAATGTCGAACAACATACACGCTGAAAGAAATGAAAAACAAATTCAACACTGCATAGACATCCTGAACTCCTCGATCCGTTACAAAGCTAAAACCGCTCTCATTTTATGAATTTTACCGCGTTCTTCAATAGCTGAAAATGACTTACCTCTTTATTAACCGAAAGAGCGATACTCATCAGCACGCTGCAATGTCGAACAACATAGACGCTGAAAGAAATGAAAAACATATTCAACACTGCATAGACCTACACAGAGATATTCGATTCACAATGCATCCCCTTTCTGAATTTCCTTCTTGATACAAATAATGTAAAAATTCTCCTGATTACATTTAAATGTAATGTTTGTATTTCCCATTAAAAGCAAATAAAATATTGAAATTAGATTTTTGTTTGTTGATACTTTTAACTACACTGACTAATCTTTCCTCTTTACTAAATCAGTACTTAAAAGTCTTACCTAACTCTAATAATTCAGCCAGTTATAATTGGTGAATTCCTTGATGAAGCTGGAAACATGTGGATTCAGGGCCCTGCTTCTATGTTGCACCATCCTACCACTGTTATGGCTCTGCTGAAATTTGGATTTGCATTTTGTGCTCTCTGGATTTATCCTGACCAAAAATCTGTAAATAGAAGATTTAAAAAGGAATATATAAATATACTGAATAATCAATTTGCTAAAAAAGCCAAGTCTATCACAACAGTGTATGCTACATCCTACATTTATTTTCCCAGCTTGGGAAAGTAAAAAACTTCTAATGTTCGCATGGGTTTGAATGACCATAGTACTTTCACTGTAGATGTGGACGAGCAACGATAGCTCTTGGGGTCCTAACAGAGACCCGATTTCGAGGGAGAACCTGATGTCACAAATAAGAAATGAGAAGCACCCAAAGTGACAAAAAACGGGGATTATAATAGCCATTATCGTGAATATCAAACAAAATCAAATTTACAACTAAATTATCCGCAGTCCGTTGGCAGTGGCTGTATCCAGATATTAATAAACTAGTGCACTTGAAGAAGTTAATGAAAACGAGTGAGCAAAATCCTGTGAACGTCTGGTCTGAAGAAGGACTATCAGACTTTCACTGCCTGTGTATTCACTTTAAGTGTAACTTACATCGGTTGTACTCACGTACTAATAAATGTATAATATGACTGAAAACACTGTGGTTATCCCTTCAAGTCGTGCATAACATTAGTGTAATAGGTCGATTTCGAACATAGCTTTAGGCTTAGGCACGTAAGGCCTCGATAGCGACAGGACACACGCACATGGTGTAAGTTACACACAAATGTTCAGAAACAAGAACATTTCGACTTCGATTATTATTTGTTAATGCCAAATTTTGAGGCGACCCACATGACATTACAACAAACATGCTCCAATTGAAGTTAAATGCCAAAACAGAGGGCTTAAGTAAAGGAAAGTTAGCATATATTAGGAGAAACTAAGAGAGATAAACGTGTAGCACTATGTGGATATTAAAACCTGTTAGAGGGATTGGCCTATGGACACGCCACTTTGTGAATCTGGTAAGTGGATTTTGCAATACTGTGATAGACTGAGCGCTTTTGCTTGGTTGGTAATATTATGTGATCAAGCAAAGATTCAATAAGACACGCCCCAAGAAAAAACACCAGACAATCACTTGGGTTTGTGTGTGTGGCACTTTTAACAGCAAGGGCCTCTTTTTTTTAATCAATGACCATATACTTACACCATTGAGTAATTAAAGTATAAAAAGCTTTGGCAAACCGTGGGCCACTGCTCTGAATGGAGATGCTGGTGGATGAAAATGAGTCTGCAAATTTAAAAGTGTTTCCTGGCCCACATCAGCTTGACCTGGATGTCAGTTGAGCTCCACTTTTACAAGTTGCTTTCAGAATAAGATGGTATGTTAATAAAAGATTCTGACAATTGGACCAGAAGATATAGGCCATCCACAACCCCTACTCCACAGAGAAGAAACTTCAGAATTTTCTCTAAAAAACAGGAATCTCAATTGTGTCTCAACAAGATATCTCAACAATGGCCTCAAGTTTACCGAGATACTAAAGTTTGCAATCAATATGGATCCTTTTTCCCAATTGCAAGTTATAAATTCATAATTTTGAGTTTATATTTTATAATTCTGACATATTTTTTCTTTCTCAGAATTCAGAGTTTTTATTTTCTCATTTTGAGTTTATATTTTGCAATTAGTTCATGTCTTCCAATTTTGAGTTAAGGTCTTGCAATTCTCCAATTATATTGAGTTCATATCTAAAAATACAGACTTTATTCTTTGTAATTCTGAGTGTATTATTTTCAATTTTGAGTTTATATCTTGCAAATCTGATTTTTTTCCTTCACAATTCTGAGTTTTTATTTTATAATTCCAATTTATATATCATAACTCTGAGTTTGAATCTTGCAATTCTAACTTTATATCTCTCAATTCAGATTTAAGCTCAGAACTGTGAGAAAAATGTTTGAATTATGAGATATAAGCAGTATTGTGAGAAAAAAAGTCAAAATTGTGAGATAAAAATTCTCAGATAGCGTTTTTATATTTTTATTTTGTGGCTGAAATAAGCATCCATAAAAGTCTCAATATGAACTCAAATATTTCTCATCAAGGCCAAATGGTCTGAGCCTACCTTATCTACCTTAAAGTATTGCAAAGAGCTGCATGAAGACTCTACTCTCCAAAGTAGAAAATAATTAGAAAAATAAGAGCATACAGGTTTGGAGAGACAAGATGGTGAGTACAAAATATTTTTTTCCCCAGTGAACTGTTGCTTTAATGGCATCAAACGATGCTTTCTGAGCCTCCACAAATGGACGCTAAAACCTGAAAGTGTTGTCCTCTTGTCCTTCCATCATGCAACCCAGAATTTCAATGCAGCTCATGAACGTGGAGCAACACATCCTCAACACGTATCTCAGGCAGTCACGTGTTCAAACATAACCCTGATGCAATGCAGCCACCTGAAATGATCCGTTCTGCAGCCTGACATCAAAGTTACGGTTGCTACAAATTCCAGGGCCTTATACTAATGGAAATTTTTTTGATTGTGCCATTTCCTTACAGATTATATATTATTCACTAATTTGCTTTGATTCACCTAGGATTTTGAGATAAAAAAGGTAAAGGTTCTGTTTCAGATATACATTTCTATTTTTACAGACAAGATAATAGTGGATGGTGTGTTTGTACAGGAAGCTACTGAACTGAAAAAATAAACCTGCTGTTGTCATCTGCTGTTATGTCTCTAATCCCAAAGTATGTGTTCAGTCTCCTTGCAGGAAAAGATGCATCCGTTTGGATTGTGCAGGCATCAGCTGAAGAAAAGGAAAATAGGCTATAATATATTATGACTATCGCATCAAACATCAATAATCTGTTCTTAAACAATAAAATTGACCAGGATAAAACATGTTTCTGATTCAGAATGAAACATACAAAAAACAACAACAATAAAAACAAACAAACAAACAAACAAAACAAAAAACACCAACAGAATCAGCTACTTTGACATAAAATCAAAGCAAATTAGAAATCAGCGTTCTGTAGCATAATTTTTTAGAATATATAATAAACATTCCAACCGTCTATTTGTTATGTTTCAACAAACAGTTTAATTACAGTTTTCATTAAATGGCGATACATAGGATACCGTTAATGTAATATTCACAATATGTAGTCCTTTTAAATCTGACATCACGCAAAAAAAAAAAACAAGCTTTCAAAACAAAAGATTCATAAAGATTTCGAAGCTTCGAGCAGCCGTTGGAACGTTCTTCCTTGGTAAAATGTCCATCTTGGGATTTTTAAAAGAATCTGTATAAAAAAACGTTCAATTTACGTTTACGATTATCTTTTAAAGTAAAGTTTTTGTGTATTATTTGGAATCGCCTCATTTAACTTAGTTATGTAGTCTAAATTAAAATAAAATGATGAAAAGGGCTACATTTGAATGGGTTGATGAACTACTGATATGCCATTTAATAGTTATAATAGTGCAAGTGGGTTTCTGGTCATCACAGGAAAAACATTACAATGATCTTACCCTCTTCTGGAATACAAGAATACAAGAACAAGACAACTCTAACACACACACACACACACACACACACACACACACACACACACACACACACACTAGACACTTTTATTGTTTTACTGTAATATAGTATATCCAATAACCTACCTAATCACAATTCACATCCTAACAGAAAACTTGCATTTTTACACACACACGCACACACACACACACACACACACACACACACACACACACACACACACACACACACACACACACACACACACACTCACGCACGCACGCACGCACACACACACTATTCATAATAACATATAAAATAAATAATTTTATCAGTATGAGGTGATGGTATCAAATGGAAGTACCATGGTACTCGAAGGCAGTGTTATATGTACTATTATACTGTTTATTAATATTTATAATTCTATTTTTTATATTTTCAGTTTTCATATTGTAAACCTTTAGTAATTTATTATATGCTTTTGTAATGTTAGATTTTTATATTTATTTTCAGATATTTTTATTAAAATATTAGCCATTTTAGTACTTAAACTTACATTTATTTTATTTCAGATTATTAAAATCTTTATTTTTTAGCTCTAATGTATTTTGTATTTCAGTGTTTGTCATTTTAACTTGTATCTTACAACTAATACAATATATCAAATGTGTCTTTTAATATTTATAATTGATTTTATGTGAACTTTATTTTAACAAATGAAAACAATTCTTATTTTTAATTTATAAAATCAGTGCTCAAAGATACTTCCAAGAATACTGTGGTACGTTCGGTATGGCAATATCATGTTGCAATATCATGTTGCTAATACTTTTTTGTAGTGACTGAATGATTACCAGTGGTTTCTCCTTATAAAACAGTGCTGTGATTATACCATGATGGTATCAGATGATAATACTCTGGTATTTGAATATACTGTACCATGGTACTTGCAAATACTTATCAGTTATCACACAGCAACTTGGCAGCAACCACGTAGCAATGTGAATTACTCAAATTTTCAGAAAATGTACAAATCTAGTTAATCTTTCTAAAACTTGCATTCAACCAAAGTGAGGGTTAGCATGCAATCTGATGAACTCTGGTAAACTTGCTGAAGTTAAACCATATACAAAGACTAAATCTATACAAAAACTGACAGGATGCACTTTAAGTGAGAGCGAGATTGTCAGCATTGGTTATGAAGCATTCATAACTATGAGTGATGCTCCTGCATTTGTTATATATGCAGTAGAATTGTGATTGTTCATTGAGGTGGCACAGGTGACTTATTAGCCCTCTCAGACAGACACTCACATACACATACACATACTCTCTCAGTCTCTCCTGCCAGACACACAGAAGACAAAATGCATCTTTAACAGAAGATGACTGTTCTCAGCTAGCAGTGTCATTCTTTTATTCCGCTTCTGAAAAGAAATATTGTGGGTTAAATACAGCTGAAGCCCACAGGTGCTGTCAATGGCTGCATTTAAGTTGCCAATCATCAGACATTATCCACTTAAAAATGTTTTACTGTTATTTTCGAATCAAAGGCAATAGTCCTGTTTGTTGATGCTGTTTCTATTTTTACAGTTTCAGATTTTATTTTTATTTGATTTATTTTTATGCACTTTTATCATATTTATTAGTTTTTTGTTATTTTTATTTGCTTTTAGTTTATTTGATATCAGTTTAGTACTTCAAGTTATTTTCAGTTAATTACAAGACCTTTTATAAAAAAATATTAAAATTTTTCATGTAATATTTTTATTTTACTTTATTTCAGCAACGAAAACAGTGTTCATAGTTTTAGTTAACAATTACAACACTCTACAAAATATTAGGGATGTCCCGATACCACTTTTTCACTTCCGATACCGATACTGATGCGGCAGCTTTGGCTATTTGCCGATTCCGATATCAATCCGATATTTTTTATTTTATTCTTGAACTAACACTACTACTACTAATAATAAAATAAATGGAAGCACTTTGCTCAATTAGCCACCTAAAAACATAAAAATCTTTGTCATTATTTTATCTTTATAAAAAAAAATAGAACAAAGGTACACATTACAAATACACATAATACACAAATAAAAATAAACAGTGTTTTGAAGGTACAATAGTATTTAGCAGTAGCATTCAAAAAATTGAATGAACAAGTAGTCTAAAAATAAAAATTATTATTTATAAATTACAATTGTACCTAGTGTCATGCTGTCTAGTCTCTGTTTCCCTGGGTGTCCACTAGTGGGCTCACTTCCCCTTAGGCACTTCACCGTAGGCACTAGAATTCCTCTAGTCTTGTCCTGTCATCACAGTAATTGCACTCCTGTTAATTGCACCAGGTGCAGTCACTTTATTGTCATTAGCCTCCCTATAAATACCAGTCTTTTCCTGTTGTTTGTATGGAGTCCTTACCCTTTGTGTATCCAGCCTTCTCATCCCCCGAGATTCTTCCTTGCCTTCTCGTCCTCCGAGTTCCCATTCCGTTCCCTTTCCTGTTCTCTCTTTTGTTTATTTATTTATTTGTTTTGGACTGATTCTTTGGTTTTGACCTTGGCTGTTTTTGACCTCGATTTGGATTACCTTTTAATAAACATACTTGCGATTGGATCTCACTATCTCCCTGTGTCTCTCTGGTGCATGATCGTCACACCTAGACAGTGTCCTATGGCTATGATTTTACTAATACAGTTGTCTGATTAATTTCATAGTCTCAAGCATTCAGAAATATGACACACAAGTAAATTTTACTTCAATAAAAACAAGGATTAGTTTTTGTAAGGGTTGTGATGTCCACATATTTTTGTTGATGAAATTATAGAGGCTAGACTCTCTATCGCAAAAAGGTGGCCAAAAATGAAAGATTAAGTGGATATTTGAATAGAATTTATTAAGCGGAACATTAAAACTGTAATAGAATATTAAGGCAGATGTGGCGGTGATATTATCACTGACATTAAAACACGTTATTAACTTAATGTTGTCAAAATCCAAAAAAGAAACTTTTTTCATTTCTTTATCTCGGCGCCGGACTACTGTTGTCTTTTTCCATCAGTTCTGATCATCTGCAGTCAGCCAACAGCCACAAACAGGAGGTGAGCGCGAGCGCGGCCGCGGGAATGGTGCGCCACATGTGCGTCGCTTGTCTTCTATCTTCACCGTGAAATGCATTTTTTATAATTCTGTTTACATATTTATTTACGTATATGTTAATACACTTATAAAACGAAAGGTTTTTTTTACTTTTCTTTTTTAATTTTTTTAGCAACTGGGATGGTGCCCCCCAGGAGTTGGTGTCCTACTGCGTACTCTGTGTAGGAGCGGCGGTACTGGACATACACAAAAATACCTACAGTGTATGTCTATGGTACTGGATATGTCGGCTGTTGCAGTTATATTCATTCCGTGGCACCAGAACTGCAACTGATAGAATGTGCGCTGCAGCATAATACAACAATATTTCTTCAAAAGAAGATCGTGGAGACATTTTTATCATCCACGATCAAAAATATTCATATCGCACAATCATATCGAACTTTTTTCCTCTTTAAGGTTAAAACACTTATTTTGTAAGTTAGCTTACTCTCATACTCATGCGACTATAATTGGCAATTACAGTTATCACGTGACAGGCTGCGCGCTTAACTGGATGTCACAGCAAGGATATGCTAATATTCAAGCATTTAGGCGATGGTTTAAGCTAGATTTTCCCATGGTTTGTGTTTTATAGGTATCGAACATAGGTATCGGACCTCCGATCTCCTATCTAGCGTTCTGGGCCAGTATCTGCCCGATACCGATGTCGTGGATCGGATCGGGACATCCTTACAAAATATTATTAATAATACATTTTTTGCATTTAAAAAAATAGACGCAATACAATTTGAAATGTTTGAAACGTTTCTATTTCTAAGCTTTTCGCACTGCCTAGCTTTATTTCTATTGTATGACTATATCAATAATTTAATAATTTATTTATTATATGTTCAAATGTATTATTATTATTAAAATGAAAAACATTTACAGGAAATATTCACTAAAAGAAATGATTATTACTCAATCTATAAAATTCAGTAGATCCTTTTTTTATGTGAGATTACTTTTCTTCATGGTTAAATTAGAATTAATTAATATGAATATTCATAACATATTGATTTCATAGGTCTTAATATATAGCCAACTGTTGCAGTTTCTGATGATTGTGTGTGATTTACTGTTAAAAAAATCAGGTTTGATTGGAAATAGAGGCTAAAAACATACTGCTATCAAACCTTCTCTGAAATCTATCAGCTTCCCAATGTTTCTAGATTCTCACGTCACCGTGTTAGCGGAAAGAGAGTGAGACGGTCGATGTCTGTGAAGGATGAAAGATATTCACAGCTATTGTGCATGCAGACAGTAGCCACGCCCTCATACTGACATCTGGCCTGTGATTGGCCAGTATCCTGAATCCCAGCAACAGCTCTCGGGTGTCTCCTCCCACTTTTTGTCTCCACAAAGAGCTCAGCGCTGAATGAAGTGAATCAGCCTCAGACTGCTAGAATAGTAAGAACCTTTTCTCCCTGTCTGTCTCTCTCTCTCTCTCTCACTGTCTGTCTCTACAGTCCCATCTCTCCTTCTCTCTCTCCATTTCTTCTCTTTTCTCTCTCTCTCACACACACACACAGACAAACGGCAGTATACTCCACCCGTCCATCCACTGCACAGCCCGGTGAGGGATCAGCTGGACAGGGAAAAGCTATAGATCATGTTCTCTCAAGCAGATCCAGCACAGCTCTGAGACATCAGCCTCTGAGATGAGACTCCATCCATCCTAATTCTCTGTCCTCTAGATCTGGACAGAAACAAAACAAAATAAGGACTTTAGAGACAGCAAGAACTCTGGACATCACATCTGGACAGGATTCTTGAACCCAAACCAGGTCCACAGGGACTTACGAGGGTGCTTTGGCATTTGTTTTTCTATCTTGTACGGGGCTGGCGAAGGGGCCGGTGAAAGTTAGCCAAGACGCCACGTGCCGTGCTCCGCGTGAAGAATGCCCAGGCGCGCCTGCCCAAGCCGGTGGACACAACGCCGGCACCTACGCCGGGCCTTTACATGGAGCGCTCACAGAGTCGCATCAGCTTGTCTGCGTCCTTTGAGGCCCTGGCCATCTACTTCCCCTGCATGAATTCCTTCGATGAGGACGATGGCGGTGAGTGGATGTATATGTGTGTCCAATGATGTGGGTTAACGGACAAACTGTGACACCTGGAAGCTAGAGTAGAAGTAAGGCTTAGGGTTGAGATTTTGAGATTTGAGATGTGGCTTTGTGGGTCAGGATCTGAGCTGGAAGGTTATGGGTTCAAATCCCACAAGACATATGTGAGTTTTCACCAGTGTGTCCTCAAATGGATAGTTCGAAAAGATAAAAATGAATTTTTTTAGATATGTACAATGTGATTTGTACAGAAACATACAAGCTGTATCTCATTTCATAGGCTGTGCCCTCCAGAGGTTGCGTGTTGGCAACATTCAAAGATTAAGATGTGTCATTCAACTGTTATTTCTTGTGACACCTTAATTATTGTAATTTCTTTCTTACTTTGGTAAGAATTTATTGGTTACTTTTCTGAAATGTTGCAGCTTTAATGACATATAAGTGTGACCTGCGGAGGGCGCAGGATTTGAAAAGAGATGCAGCAACAGTTTTCAGGAAAATAAAGTAAGTGTCAATCCCTAAACATAACCATCAGTGGGGTGCACACAGATCTTATGAAAACAAACAAATTTGCCACAAATTTTCCAAAATGGAAAGTAGTTACAAATTGCCATGAGATTCAATAGTTGACCCCAAAATGAAAATGCCGTCATCATTTCCTCACCCTCATGTCATTTCAAATCTGAATGACTTAAAATAAGCTATTTTTTAAGAATTGCAACTCTTTTGAAATAACATGAAGTTGAGTAAATGAAGACAGAATTAACTATCTCTAAAAGCAAAACACTGCAGGTTACTCCAGGGAATATGCAAGTTTGCTTTCATTCAGATATCACAGATAATAATGGTTATCCTATGGGTTTGGGACTCATTTGGATCATTATTTCAGCAATTATTTGGTGCAAAATTGATGCTCAGTTCTTTTCCTAGTCTTTGAATTTTTGCAAGCTCCCAAACTATTAGTGCAACGTGCATGGTTTGGATGTTAAAGCCATGCCATACTGTTCATTTTGATATGCAATGAAGAAAATTGTGTACTTGCTCACTTGAGATCCATATCTGCAATTTGAAATGATAAAACAATTGATCTTTATGATGAATATGTGCATATGCACTCACAAAATACTTCCTTCAGCCGGCATTCTAATCAGACAGGCGTTTTTATTAATGAAGGCATTTAATCACAGCGTTGACACTCAAATGCTAATATAGCTGTGATTTTCTCCAGGTACGGCTTAGGCTCATTTCAAACAACGTCTGATTGCAGGTTAATGACTGTCTCAAATCCATCAACAGACATCATGGCGTTAATTTAGTGCTCATTAGAAATATTCTGACTGCTCGGTACGCAGTGTTTTTGAACTGCAATTTTGCATAATTTCCCAAGTGCTTTTAGTCTAGGCATGCTATAAATCTCTCTCTCTCTCTGTCCCTGTGTGCTCTCTTCCTTTCTTGATTGCCCTCGTTTCCCTTTTTTTCCCGTCCAATCACCCAAAAAACCTTTTACATAGCCACGTCTATCCGAGACATCCACACACCCACCCACGCTCTCACACACTCTCTCTCTTTCTACCCTTGGCCTGATTACAGACTTCTCTGCAGGAGAGAGACTAGTATTGAGAGGAAAAGAATGTGCTGGTGATCATCTTCGTTCAACGTGTGCATCACACACTCATAACCAAAACCATGCACACTTAGAGCACTTTCTGGTTTACCTTACAGTAGCATGTGCTGTTCCTCATATACATGTTCAATTTTCAATTTTCACTCTAGTCTGCATATATCTGCATGATAATGCACTATTGCTTGATAATTAAGAATGTGGGCATCCATCACATTATACGCTGTACTGTGCATGGCCTGTGGTGCTGTGTTGTGTTTGACTTTATAGTGTACACTATTGGTTTTAAGACAGGTTTTCAGGCCTGTCATTTAACTAATCAGCTCACCACATCTTCTTTTTATGCTGATACATACTTGCATAAATCAACTTAATCAATGCAAATCGCACTAATGAATATGCTAATTACTGGAACACAAACAAACACATTGCAAGTGCTTTAGTTTAACACCTATCGCTGACTGTCAGATGACTGTAAATGATTGAATAGCAAATAAGACTCCAAACAGTAATATATTACAGTGCAAATTACAGTTTGCTTTCTGGGTTTTGATATTTGGCATAATATTTGGGATGGTTTGAAGCCATTTAAACCTGTTGTTTATGAACGTAGATAAAGAACAAGGTTGTCTACAAAAGAAGGGGAAAATGCTGAACAAATGCAGTAATAAATGAACTCGCCAGTGATTTCGTAATAAGACCCATTACTCACTGCTCAAACCCCGGGACATTTCTGACCACAAATATAGAAGTGAAATTATCTTGTGGAAAAGAAATGAACTCCCGCATGATATTAATGCTTTTCGGATGGATCCATTAATCAGAAGAACGAGGGGAGTTAATGATATCTTTGTCAGTCAATTTCAGAAGAGAAGTGCTGAATGTGAACGTCCTTTGGTTGTGTTATATGCACATCTGAATTCACCTGCAACTGCAGGCTAATAGATCTGTTAAATTATGAGTCATTAATGGTTACAATTCACTTTCTAACTAGACAGCTGTGTTCTCATCTTTGTTCAAACATGATCTATCCAGACTAACACATGTCCGAACCAGGTGCAACACAACACAGATATTATTTGATTTTACAGAAAGCCAAAATGTGATATGAAATGTATTGTTATTCTTTTGTATTTATAAAAATATTTATTTAATTTAGTTAATTATTATTTATTAATTTAAAGAAATCTAATTTTCTATTAAAACTCTCTAGGCTTTCTTGTATTTAAATTGTTGATTTTTGTAGTATTCTATTTTATTGGAATTCTCTTCAATGTTAATAAAATAATAGACCACTATTAAATGCAGTTCAATACAAGGCACATAGGTGGCGCTTTTGAGTCAAAAAGTGGCAAATGGTTACCCTACAGTTTCTGGACTTCATGTTGTCATTTCGCAGCCTTTCTGCTTTCATTGAGGTCAGAAAACCTTGGTGGAAACTTGTTGCATCCCATCCCGTTAGGAAATGGCGTCAAACTTCGCTCATCTTAAAGAAATGATGTAAATCTGCATAAGCAAAAAAAGATTTTTAGCTATATTTTTGAATGCATTGATTAGATTATATTAGATTCAACTTTATTGTTATTGCACATGTAAGGTACAAGGCAACTAAATGCAGTAAAATTGAAAAGTTAAATCAAATCTAGTCAAGTCAAATCAATCTAAATACATTAATTTGTACCAACATATTACATTTTATGGGTTAAATCAGTCAGGACTCCGGAATAGTATTGATTGCAAGTTATCATGTATATTTACAGTGAGAAAAACACAAAATATAAGCTATATAGACATTTTCGGGGCTTTTCCTAGTTTAAATACAAATATGAGTGCTGTGAGATCTCAGAAGTAATTGAGAAACGACTTGATCCAGCACGTTTATTTTGCATCTAATCTTTTTGATTAGTGTCCTCTTAAGCTTTACCAACAGAGTGGAAGTTTCTCTGTTCAGACTGCTTTCACCCATAGCTTTTGCCTTCATTCTGTTAAGATTTAATCTAACAGCCACACAACAGGGTTCAACACCTATATAACATGCTCGCTCCCCAGCCATGTTGACACAAAGGGCCCGAAGCCTTTGCGACACGCATCAGACCCAACGTTGCCTCCCACCGCTTGTCTTGGCACATTCAGACTTCATCTTTCATATCCTGTTTTCTGTTAGCGCTGTTTGATGCAATGTGTATTAAGAATCCCAAAGCACAACATGTCTTGGCTCCCCCCTCCACCGGCGCAGGAACAAATCTCTGCCGAAGAAAAGCGAACGCTCTGAAGTCTCGAGGCTTATTAACCCACCTACTCTGACAGGTCCTGCATTGATGCTGCTGCTCAAAATAACTCACAAACAAACACACACACGGCATCAGTGAGATGTCATATGGCGGCAGGCGCACATTCTGTGTTGCATAAGAGCGTAGTGAATCATGGACAGAGGAAAATTTAGAAGGAGGTCAGGATGATTGATACTCATAGCATCCGTGTCCACGAAGGCGTGTGTGTCCGTGTGCATCAGAGATTTAATGCTGACACTGATTATCAGCATGTGTTTATAGCTTGGGTTTTAAAAAGCTGCTGAAGGATGATGCGTGATTATATTTATGTTTTAAAATCAGGGTCAGAGAAAAAACTGTTCTGAAGAATCTTTGTCACCTTTCACACGTTCCGCTCTTATATAAAAAATACATTTGGCTTAATTAGTAGGTTGGTACATTTTTGAGATATACTGGGAATCAACGTAGTGATATATAAAATCACTTAATTACAATTATGTATTATGATTTCACAATCAGATAATGTGTACCGGTTTTTGTGTGTGTGTGTATGTGTGTGTGTGTGTGTGTGTGTGTGACAGATTTGGTGTGAGAGTGAATATCAAGATAATACTTAGAAATGTAAAAAAAAAATAAAAATAAAAATAAATAAATAAATAAAACAGATTGCTTGATTGTATACCAATTAAGCGGAACCCCGCACATGGCATGCAAGAAAAAAATAAATAAATTGTGTGCATGATTACTATTTCATTCCCTCGATTTTCTAAATTGTGTGCACAATTTACTAATTTTGTTCTCTCAATTTATAAATCATGTGCACGATTTAGCAAATCAAGGAAACTAATTAGTAAATCCTGCACACAATTTATAAATTGAGGGACCTATATAGTAAATCATGCACACGATTTAGCCTACAATTTTTTTCCTGCATGCCATGTTTAGGGCTCCGTACAATTTACTGGCATGCCATGCAATTAATACAATAAAAAATTTTTTTAATCAAATGACAGCCCTGATTATTCACTGAATTTCTTGTTTAAATAACAAAATATGGTTCATTCGGAAGTATCAACTTTAGAAACAAAGACAAAATCAGTGATAAATTGACTATATGAATTTGATTCGGATCTTTGTTATAAAACAAAATTCAAATTAGCTAAAAAAATGTTTTTATGACAGAACAAATGTTATATGTGTGGGCATTTTGGAAATTACAGAATTTACAAATTCACAACAAATACTCAAACAACTCAAAAACTTTTTGAAGTGTTATTTCAAGCAAAGCGTTGCTACACCTGTGCCTTAAATTTACTTATTTTATTTCACATTAAAATTTGTTTTAAATTAGAAAGCAAAACATATTATCCAAAAAATAAATAAATAAATAAACAGGCAAAAAAAAGCAATAATAATAAAAAATCAAATGCATGCTAACTTCAAGAATGACTTACACATTTAAACTCTTTTGCACTATGCATTTTAGGCCAAAACCGACAGAAAACATTTACTAAAAATTACACAGCTTGTTACTAGCATTCAAATTATTTTCTGACAATTTTCCAAAACACTTGTTTTGAACTGTGAAAATCACAGAGACTTAGTAGCAGTAAGCAACAACTTATAGTTAAGCACTACAAACTACCCTGAACACTTTAATATCAGAGTTAGATTGTCAAGATTAAAAGTTAGATGTTTTCAACTATATCATCAGAGTCAACCGGGACTCATTCAAATAGGCATGGTAATGAAGTCATATCATAAAAGACGATCTAAATCAAAATCAAATGTTATGTTCTTTTTTCGTAGAGATTGCATATCTGTTTCCATTGCACAAGTTCAATTATGTAGAAAATGTCAGTGTGATAAGTGTGCGGTGGTCAGTTCTCATCGGCCCACACAAGCTGCTCTGTGTCTGTGTACTGATCCTGAATCGATGGCCGCTGAAGTGCTGTTCGATTCCCAGCCATCACGCACAGGTGAGAAAGCAATCTGTCATTTTTTTTCCCAAGTGGAAAAGAGAAAAAGTCTGCCAGGGTGAGAAATCTATCACATGATGCCAATGTGAAGACAACAGTCTGTCCAATCAGATAATGAAATTCCCTGTTTCACACCGATCCATCATCGACCCACCATATAATCATCATTCATTGTTCCTGTTAGAAGCATCTCTAAGATATAAAGTGTTTTGTTCTAATACTGAACCTACATGTTAATATGTTCAGTAACACTCAGGGCCATCTTTAGCTGATAAGAGGCGCGTGGTTCCCTCGGTTCATTTGCGATCATGTTCCGGGGAGGGTCGTAGGGTGGTTGGTGGTATTTGGGGTCCCCCTCTGCTGGGGGGAGGGTTTGTGTTCGCTGCAGGGCCCGGTGCGACCCACCCAGATGCATCGCCCAAATGATGGCCCTATAGTTACATATATATATATAAGTATCTTTACATAAATTTGTAAATTTACTAGCAATTTCTGAGTAATTTTTATTTTAATTTTTTTATTGTAGAAAGAGTAGCCTATTTAATACTGACATTTTATCAAGTTTCAATTTCAGTTTTTAATATAAAACAGGGATGACATTTTAAGATTGTACACAAAATGGCTGTTAGAAAATATAGAAGAAAGAAAAAATAGGATATAAGATAATAATACCTTTGAGGTTGAGTGAGGTTTATGTTTAAAGGTAAAGTGTGTTGTTTCTACACATTTCTACACATTTCAGCTTTAAATCGAACAAATAAATCTGCAAATGCAGGCCAAATGCACATACATACGCTTCATTCTCTGAAAACATAAGAAAGTATGTATTTTCAGGTAAATTTATTGAATTTTAAGAACGTGAAAAAGGCACTTTTTTCTACTGACGATGAATTGTGATTTTATCGCAATGTAAAAGTTATTTTTTTTTCTTTTTTTAAGTGCCTTGTGCCTCAGATTAATGCGCACACAAGCCTGGCAAATGCAGCACTGATTGATCTCTCTTTTCAGTCCCAGCGTGACCTCTGCTAGTGTAGTGTGCAGGTGCATTTGGTCTGCCAGCTTTGTGTTGGCATATGCAGTCGGGGAGCACAGTGATACAATGACGTGCGTGAGCAAGAACAGATGGCTGTGCACAAATGCTCAGATGTACCTGCTGTCATGTCCTTTACTACAGTCTGGAAGTGAAAATAATGTCCTGGTCTTTTATTTTGACCATCAGTAATCATTATGGGTTGTAAAAATCAGGTCCAGGCCACATTTCACCCTAAAATAAAAAGTAAAAAATATGAGAAACAATGAACCCCCTAACCACCCCCTCCCAACACACAAACACAAAGGTTTAGAAACATTTTTTACTTTTTTGTAATATAATGTGTAATAGAAAGTGTATTAAGGTTATTTTTTTTGCATTGTGACATTATTTTATTAAAATTGTAACTATTATTCTGAAAAATAAATATAAATTGAATTTCAGTACTGTAATACAGTATTTTAGACATAATTACCTTAATGCAGAATATAACCAATTATTTTTAAATATAATTTTAAATACAATATCATGTAATACAAATATAAAACAAACCTTATATTTTATTTTTTATTTTAAGTTTGAAATGAAGTTTGAAATTTCAAAGTAGACTGAAATAGTGTTTTCTTGTAAAACAACAAAAACAAACAAACAAAAAATTATTTACAACATTGAAAATTGTATATTTTCTTTTTTACATTGTGACATTATTTTTTAACTATTCTGTATAATAAATGTAATTAAAATGTTAATCTAAAACTTTAT
This sequence comes from Carassius carassius, assembly GCF_963082965.1. Taxonomy (NCBI): domain Eukaryota; kingdom Metazoa; phylum Chordata; class Actinopteri; order Cypriniformes; family Cyprinidae; genus Carassius; species Carassius carassius. The sequence goes on from NC_081771.1 coordinate 3,862,853, forward strand.
GCAAAATATAACTAATTTTTTTATATAATTGTAAATAAAGTATAATGTAATAGACATATAATATAAAACATCAATTATAATTTTTATTTTTAAGTTTGAAAATAAGTTTTTTGTACAATTTAAAAAAAATTAAAAAAAATTTTTACAGTGCATTGTCACTACTTTCTTGATGTTTTAACTATTCTGAACAATAAATACAATTAAAAGCATATTATTGCAATACAGTATTTTTAGGCTTAATTTTCTTCTTTATGCAAAATATAACTGAAATGTTTAAAAATTATTTAAAACAAATAATATAAGATATAAAATATAACATAAAACATTACATATAATTTTTTTTTAAAGTTTGGGGTGAAATATGACCCAGTTCTTGACAGTTTTTCATGAGATTCATCGTCATTCATCACTGGAACAAAATAATCACATTACCTAGAGCAGGGATTACTTCCAATAAATTTGAACTTTCATAATTAATTTATTCACTTGTGTAGTTAAATTGAAGAGTCAGTATATAATATTACCATGAAAATTGCATAATGATGGAATAATTATATAACAGGTGTGCACTATTATAATACTAATCACCCATTGAAACAAATGAAGACCATAATTGAAAATCCTAACCAAACTTGCATTTGTTTTTAATATGCTGCATGGCAGAAGCATTCAGCGAGCACATCAGTTTGAGTAGCAGTTGACTTGTGTAGTAAATCACAGCGTGGTTCATCTGTTTTATAGCATTTATATAAGCCACTCAGAGCAGATCTGCAGAACGAGACTGTTTGAAGCTTCACACAATTACTGCCGCCTACACGTTATGACTGAAGTATTTCAAACAACATCCGGTGGCCCACATTTTGAATGGACACATTGTCCTGAAAGGAAATTAATTCGGAGCTTTGGTGAACATGCAAGAAATATGAGTTGGAGTCCGGCTTGTGTGTTCATTTCTGATCTTGTTTACCTCTCATCTCTACTCTTATATTATTTTAAAAGTATTTTATTGTCATGGTGGTTTTATTTATCGTTCTGCCAAATAATAAATACTAAAGAAGTGCAACAACTAAAAAACACATGCCAAATATGCAACAGATACTAATAAAACCAATCAAAATGTTCATCAGTTTTTTATTACTATTATTAAGAAATTCATACTTTTATTTAGCAAGGACAAATTAGGTTGATCAGAAGTGACATTAAAGACATTGTGTTCACTAGATTTCTATTTCAAATAAATAATGTTTTTAACTTTCTATTTATCAAAGAATTATGAAAAAATCTTACCTTTGATAAGATTTTTTCTTTCTTTTTTGAGCATGAAATCAGCTTATTAGAATGATTGCTGAAGGATCATGTGACACTGAAGACTGGAGTAATGATGCTGAAACATCACAGGAATAAATTACATTTTAAAATATATTTCAGTAGAAAATAGTCATTTTAAACTAATAATATTTCACATTATTACTGTTTTTACTGTATATTTGATCAAATAAACAGTGAACATGAAATCAAAATGTACTTTTTGCATTCCCTGTCTTGTAAACGATTTTTCAGTGCACAATATTATAAAGAAAAATGGTTTGTAATTGATTGGAAATGGATATGTCTTATTTTAGGCAGAGTGGTTGCATAGTACTGTTTTATATAGAGTTTCATTTAAGTAATGGATGGTATGATATATGCACTCTTATCTCTTAATCTAAAATTCATACATCTCCAGAAACTTTTACACGTTTTAATATATTCAGATGGAAGGTTCCGAGGCAGTCTGCAGTGAATGGGTGCCGTCAGAATGAGAGTTCAAACAGCTGATAAAAACATCACAATAATCCACAAGTAATCCACATCACTCCAGTCCATCATCTTAACGTTTTAAGAAGCCAAAAGCTGCATGTTTGCAAGAAACAAATCCATCACTAAGACATTTTAAACTTTAAACCATTGCTTTTGCAGTGAGTCTAGATCTAAAATCCACCAACATATTTGTTTAGAACTGTTTTGGCTTGTAAACAGAGCTTCAGCTGTACATATTTCTCTCCTGATTCAGACCAGATGACATTTTCACTGGAGAAGGCAATATTACGTAACTTGGATTTTAGCCAGAGGTAAAACGTCTTAATGATGGACTCATTTCTTACAAAAACACAGCTTTTTGCTTCAGAAGATGTTAATTGATGGACTGGAGTGGTGTGAATTACTGTGAATTAGATGTTTTTATCTGCTGTTTGGACTCTTATTCTGACGGCACCCATTTACTGCAGAGGATCCATTCTGAATTTACACAAAATTGTCAGTTCACTGCTAATCAAATGAGGAAAATATATAAATTAGTTTACTATAGATATATTTAAATGAACAACAATAAATAAAAAAATAACTCAGATTATAACGCACATGAACAGATTCTTGTTTCTGGTCTGCAGCTACTGAAGCTCCAGTATGAAAAATCAAACTCATAAAATCCCAGAAATATCTCAGGTATATTAATATAACTCTCATATATTTGCTTCTGATAAATGACCTTCTGAGGTCATTTTCCCCCCTTGCATCCATTTATAGCTCGGATCAAAGCTCGGTTCTCCGTCTCCTGAAGCTCACGTCTCATTTAGCCTGTAGGCAAATCATCGGAGCTGAATTAGGGCAGTATTTGAGTAAATATTTGGCATGATTTTTGGCTGAGAAGGACGCATCTGTGTATGATCAGATCCTCCACTGTGATTAAACAGATGGGCTCTCATCCAACAACCAGCACATGCTAAACACTTCAGTATTTTAGGCTTATTAAAGGATTTTAACACATTCATATGTGGAACAGAGAGGGAAATGAGCATCCAAAAGCAACGCTTACATATCTAGGTTATTATTAAATAAAACTAAATAACATAATAAAAATGCTTTATAAGTATTTTGAAGAACATTGAGCCTATTTTTCCGCTGCGATTTGAATTGAGCTATAAACCTCAAAATGTGAACTTTACAGGATAAAAACATGTCCAGGTTATAAAAAATACAAATATATATATATATATTTTAATAGGTAATTAAGGCAGGCTGGGGTAATGAGAGGTAATGGCATGATTGATAGCATGGACAAACCAGAAAACTGACATGCTCATTTAGACCACAATTAATGTCTGGCCTAATGATCTTCAGCAAGCTATGTTTAAATCAGACCGAACTTAAGAGCATGCTGTTCCTGTTAACCTGGGACTTGGGTAGAGACACAGCAAATCAAGATGCTCTTAAAGACACTGGTCACACAAAAGCTGAAAATATGTCGGTCACTTCAGCTGAAACACAAAAGAAAATGTTCTTGGTGCTTTTTTTTTTTTACTCCTTTAAGCTCAAAAAAGGACATAAAAGTAGCCCATAAATAATACTTTTTTTCTGTTTTGGAGCTTGAAAGCTCTTGATGGAAAATAATTTCTTCTATTGTTAAATAAAATCAAATAAAATAGGTTTAGAACAACATGACAGATAGTAAATGACAAAAAAAAAAATGAATTTATGGATGATCCAATTAATTAAGTGAATGATGCACCTATATTTGCATTTAAATTAGCATATCACTCTTTAACAATAGGCTTTTATTGAAGATTTCGTCTTTAGTCTCATAATAGGTTTTTCTATAAGCCTCTTTGTTCTTGTATTCAAACTAGTAGAAAATAAATTTGGATGCTCTGATAAGTGACAAGCATAGGTCATAAACCACAAGCAAGATGAGATAGCAACTAAACGGGCTTATTAGAAAAGCCTCTTATTTCTTTCTTGTTCGTTGTATATTCATGAATGTCACTTTGATTAATGAGTGTTGGTCATTCTTATAAATTGAGATACTTTATCTGTTGTCAGGGGATCCAGTCGCTGAGACCTTGTGGTTGCACAATACTTCACAGAACAGAAAACACCAGTGAGATGTCCAGGGAACGGAAACATAACACTTACATAAGACATAATTAATGTCTAAATGAAGTATTTATAGTGAAAAATCACTGCTCATACTTATTTTAAGTACTAAAAATAAAAATCCCTAGCAACCACTCCTAACTTGTGGTGGACAAAGTATCAATTATTTGAGTAGAAGTACAGATACAGATACAGATATACAGATATACCAAGAAAATATTAGCCTACTCCAGCAAAAGCATCAAGTAAGTAGACTACTCTGTAAGTAACCAGCTTTAAAAAACTTTTTTTAAACACTTTTTTTTTTAAAAAACACGTTTTTTTAAACACTTCAGTATTAAAAGTAAAAGTACTGATCGGTGAATGTTTATTTAGTAATTATAACTTGTATACTTTTATATTCAATTATATAATTTAGGCTACAAAAAACTAATGATCAGAATATCTGGAGGCTTTTCATACACACACAAAACTAAATGTGTGTTCAGAAACAATATAAAGGTCAAAATGTATAACATTTTAAGAAGAACTCTATGCAAACATACTGCTTTGACAATGGGGAAGATGCAGGAACTATAATTAAATATTATAGTAAATATTTACCAAAAAACGTTAAACACTTCTTACAGTACGCTTAAACAGCTTGCCATTTCACAACAGATTTAGTTCCCAAACAAATGACTTTCATGATTTTCATATAGATACTTATTTTTCACACCATCAATCACACATGCACCCAAGCTCTGAAGATCTCTCATTTTTGGGGTTGTGGCTAGAAGGGGTACAGCTATGGCCAGAAAAACCGACAATAAATTAAATGTTTTACCTATTAGATTGTGTTTTATTAACATCTACACCTTCCCAATCCTAAACTCACTCCTTACAATAATGCAAAAATACAGCGTGACAAAAATGATGCTATTTTGATGTGCGCATGCCCAGTAGATGCAGCTCTATCCCTTTAGCCTTTACCCGTTGTTTGCTTATTTTGAGTCAGACTTGTGAATCCACTGAATTGTTTACTAGTGTCTCGCTCTGACTGAATCATTTGAAACAGTGAGTTGTTGACTCGAGAACGGCTGCAATCCGCTCAGTCCAGTTTGCAAATGAATCATTCAGTGTGATTTGCAAACCGATTTAACAGGTTCACTGAAAAGAAGCGGCTCGTTCATGAATCAGGCACCGATATCGCGTCTCAGAGCGGGTGGTGATTTCTCCAGTTCAAAATAGCGAGGTACGAAATGTTTTAAGAAATCTAGTGAAGTAAAAGTTTCTCAAAATAAAAATATTCTGATAAAATACAGATACTTAGCTAATAAATGTACTTAAGTAGGCTAGTAAAAATACTTTGTATACCACTGCTCATAACTCATTTGAAACCACTAAACAACTCCCAAGAAACCACACAGCAGCATGTCAACAACCAATCAGAACGTGCCAACACTCTGGAGCTGCACATATAAAAATCAAGTTTTGCTGGGATTTGGCTGTTTGTGTGTGTGTGTGTGTTGTTTTTATGAAAAGGTAAAATCACTTTTTCAGGCATGTTCCCCGAACATAAAAAGGCTAAAGAGAGAAAGATGCAGTGAAGCACAGTGCTCTTGTCTCCCATAGCAACCCTGGCATTTCTAGTGCATTTCCTGATACATGATGTTCTGTTTTGGAAGGTTACACTGACATGCTAGTTAGCATGTGCCGAGTGCACCAGAAATGCCGGAACAGACAAAAGTGGAATGTATTTTTAGGAATGGCCTAACTAGGTCATGTGCTTCATGGCCAGGAGAAAGCTGTGAAAATGGCTGCTTTCCCATCACTGCAGAGAGTGTGGATCAAACGCATTTCAGCGGATAACATGCAGTTTTCAGAAATAACAATTTTTTTATCAATCTCACTTGCTATTGCATTATTTAAAAAAAACCACTGCATTATATATATATATATATATATATATATATATATATATATATATATATATATATATATATATATATATATATATATATATATATATATATATATATATATATATATATACATATATATATATATATTTTAAAACCCTGAATTTGAAATTAAAATATGCATTAATTAGTCATTGGAGAATATAAATAATTTGATGATAAATGAAAAAAAAAAAAAAAACAACAACATGAAATCAGTGGTGACTGAAAAATATTAATAGTAATTTTGATTTAAAAATGATATACTATAATTACAAAGTTTGGAGTCAGTAAGATTTTATTTTTATTTCTGAAAGAAATTAATATGTTTAGCCAGCAAGGAAACATTCAATTGATCCAAAGTGACATTTATGTTGTTATAAAATGTTTCTATTTCAAATAAATACTGTTTTCTAAACTTTCTATTCATCAAAAATTTTGATTTTGTTTTTATCACAGTTTCCACAAGACTGATAATAATTATACATGTTTCTTGAGCAGCAAATCAGCATATTAGAATGATTTCTGACGATCATGTGACTCTGAAGACTGGAGTGATAATGCTTAAAATTCAGCTTTTCATTATAGGAATAAATTAATTTTTAGAATATATTCAAATAGAAAGCAGCTATTTTAAATTGCAAGAATACTTCACTATATTATTTTTACTGTATTTTTATTAAATAACTGCTGCCTTGGTGAGCATAGAGACTTTTTTCAAAAACATTTGAAAAATCTTATCGACCCCAAACATTTGAACGGTGGTAAATACAGTATATATATATATTCCTCTTAGAAAGGGTTGTGGACATGTTGTTGACTTATATAAAGTGCATGCAAAAAAATGAGTACCAAAACAATTATGAGATGACATTCAGCTTTGCAATGACTCGGAAACAAATTCTCTGAATAGAAATATATTCATGAGGTCATGGGCTAGTAAAGCGGTCAGTCTGCGGCTGATCCCCTTCACCTTTACTAGGAAAAGTCCAGGCTTTGTGAATCTGTTCTCTAAGCCTTCTGAGTTCAATAAGGCACCACATACTTGAATTATACAAGAAGATTATATTTTTCAAAGGATTTATTTTTTATACAACCAGTGCTGATATGAAGTCTGATATGGAGAGAATTTGATATAACTTGCTTTTTCCAATGCCTTTGCTGCTCAGACAGAAATATAAGAATAACATGGATATTTCAGAATAACCTTTCCCACACAGTTTGTGCTATAGACATGATATATGATATCATGCGACTTATGAAGACGTGATCATGATACACCATTTTTATGCACTAGACGTTCCTGGACGTTCCCACAAAATTATACTGAAGAGTGACTAAGAGATTTAGTTCCAGTAAGAACCACTTAGCAAACTTCTTATGAATTAAATGTTGGTTTGGGGAACATACGTTATCTTTTTTTGTTTCAGACCCAGAGGGCCGCAGGTTAAAGGGCATCCAGAGGAGTACAGAGACAGGGCTGGCCGTAGAGATGCCCAGCCGTACGGTCCGGCAGGCGAGCCACGAGTCCATCGAGGACAGTATGAACAGCTATGGCTCGGAGGGAAAGTGAGTATTATAAATCAGTACTTTTCAAAATACTACATTTCTTTCAAAAATCAAAACTGGCTGCTTCCTCTCAAACTGAAGAAGCCTAACAAATATAGAGTCTGTTATTTTGTTTGTTATCAGCTTGATCGGGTGATACATTAGATGGGATAAATATAGGAAAAGTGTTATATTACATTGTGGAAAGGTGCAGGTGAGATGAGAAAATCGCTTTAGAAATCTACCACTGTACACTGCCTTTGGATATATTCAACTACATGTTTCATCCAGACAAATCAATCTTTTTTTCTTTCTTTCTTTCTTTCTTTCTTTCTTTCTTTCTTTCTTTCTTTCTCTCTCTCTCTCTCTCTCTCTCTCTCTCTTTTTTTTTTTTTTAGATATTCCCATAAGTTACATAACCAACCATATGAACCCCTCTTCTTCTCGGTAATAAACTTTTTCTGTGCTGGCTCCATTTCTGAATGAAATCCAGAGTTCAGACCTTCTGTGTTGATGTACTGTAAACTCATTTCAGATCTGGACACTGTCTGGAGTGTCACATCAAAGCTACAGGTTTTGAGTTTTGCGTGATGTAGTCTTGGTTTAGGTCTGTGGAGGACAAAAGATGTTTAGCTTTAATTCCAATGTGCCAAACCATTTTGCACAAGTTTGGATACATAAATGGAGAGGATATTTGCTGGTTTGGGCTTGCTTGAACCAGGGCTATTATCATTATCTAAAACTTAAACCATAAAAAACATTCCCATTCACAGAAAAAGCATTAGAAAAAGACAAACAAACATTGAAAATTATTTTATTTCAGTTAGTTGCCAAGCTGCACAATAATTTAATTAAAGTACAATTTAAACTATTTTTATCTTTCTTAATGAATTATCAACCATTTACTGTGGCCCAAAACTATTTGGACATGCATGAATGCCACTGCATTAGATAATAAAATATCAAAGCAAGTGGTATTTGTTTTAAAGAAAGATTGCACTAGTACACATTTCATACAAAACATGATGATATGAACAATAGATATTTGGTTCAAAATAAAGACCAAAATGAGGATGCGAGATAATGTAAACTTTAAATATATTCATGAAGATTTTTCAGACAAAACCATTAAAATAAGAACCACTCATTAATGACAAAAACTTCTGAAATGTGTCTGTAATTCACTTCAAAACAACATGTTCGGTTACATAATTATAATGTTACGCTCAACCGCAGTCTATACTGCATAAATTTCCCCTCAAACGCTTTGTCCAATACCCAGCGCTCCATTAGAAATTCACAAACAAGACAAAAACTCCCCGCAAACCTTACGTAATGTAGTTGGATGCTCTTCCTGTGCAGCTCCATCATGGGAGTAAAATCCAGCCCAATTCAGCGGGATTACTGCGCAGTTTATGGAGCATGGGGATTACAGTTTTGGCTACCACTGCTAAAGATATTTGACCATATTACATTGCATCTTATGCATCTCATGAATACATAACAGAGTAAAATGTATTTTACATAAACACTCACTGTCATTCTGGGCTTTGACAAACAACTGTGATGGAAAGTCATAAAGCGAGGCTGATTTAATGCGGTGGCTTTTTTTTTTTTTTGCTTCTTTCTGTAATATGTATTCAATATCTAGTCTTTATTTTATTTGTTTCCATTAGATATTGTTTGTAAATTGCCTTGTGTTTTTTTTTGCCTTTAAATACTTCAAATGTTACTAGATCAAACAACTGTACCAAAAAGTTATAAAACTATTTAAAAACATTTAAAAATATCAAAACTTTACAAAGCATTAGGGAGCATTATTAAACCATTACAAACTAGGAATAAACATAATATGAAAAGTTATAAAATATTATGAAGTGTAAATTAAAAAATAATGGGGCTTGCAAAAATTATTAAAACATAAAGTACAAATTATTAAAATATTACAGCACATTATTTCTTTGCAGTTTTCTCTTACAAAATCTTACATTTAAATTCAATGTACTGTATAGTATATTGTCTCAAAACACATTGCAAATCTTACAAAGATCAATACATTTACAAGTATTGTTCATTTACAATACAAGTGAGCAGCAAGCATCATCTTGCTGCAATTGTTGTACAGGTATACAAGCATCTTTACAGTGGTTTTATAGGTGATTTTGCTAAATAATAGAATGAATCTGATGCACTTTCTCTGATACTCTTACAAAAAAATCTGAATTTTTTGCATCTCTGACCTCCACAGCTCCAACTTTTGTCAATAAAAAAAGTCTTATTTGGTGAGCAAGAAGAGCAAAAGAGGTCACATTACTGACATTTATGTAATGGACCTGTCAAAATATCCCTAGAAAGCGGAAAGCAGCAATCTAATGCCCTAATTATAACTCCAAAAGCAGAACTGCTCATAGTGCATGGACCAAAAATATAATTATATTAAATGTCCTGAATAAAATATATTTTTTTAAACAGCCAGAAACTGAAATGCAGTGACATAAATATGAGTGCAAAAGTGAATGCCCTCAAGTTCACACAGGTGTCTTATAGCAAAAAAAATAACCACGGGTTTGACATTTGACACCCCCCAAAAAGTGTCCAAATACTTAATTATAAACAGTATATCTGCTGATTTATTTATTTATTTATTTTTATTTAAAACCTAACAAACTTATTTTTGTGAAATGATTTGCATGATACCAGGCATGTTCTGTCCTTATTTAAAATGCTATTTCATATTCAGTGAAATTCATACATTACATGCAAGTGTCCAAATACTTTTTGGGGCCTCTGTAGAAAATGAAGATGTTGAGATCGATATTCAATAATTTCTCAAATAGGAAGGATAAAAATCTGAGAGATATAAATATAATTGAATATCAGATTGTCTTCATGATAGTTATTATAGTTATTAACAACTTATAAAATACAAATAAAAAAAAATTAAAAAAAAAATCCTTAAACTTATTTTACTTCAACTAGTGGCCAAGGCTTCATCTTTTATTTTCCTTTAGTTTAATTTGATATTCTAACATAAAAAAATACATTCAATATATAATTATATTATATATTTAAATAAAAACTGTACAGACAAAAACACAGCAAATTAAAATTTTACCTAAAATTAAAAAGTAAATAGAAAAATAAACACTAATACAAAATATTGCTAAAAACTATAACAGTATCTCACTGATACTAAAATAACACAGTCTCCATGTCATTTAAAAATAAGTCTGCACTCTATTTCAGATGCATATACATTTCCCACATACCTTTCACTTTTTTCCAGAAAACAATAACTCTTGTACTTGCATGCAGGAACAGAGCATCTGGTTAAAATGTTTGCATGCAATGAATACCAGAGCGCCAGAAGAACAGCATGGAGACAGTGATATATAAAGCAATTGAGAGCAGTGCACTGAGACGCCATGATTAACACATAACACAGACAAATGTTTATTCGAGTGACATCAAGAATGTGGTGTGTAATATGTGGAGCGGTGATAGGTGTATTTGTCACTCTCCGAAGCGTTTGTAGTAATGCGTGTGTGTTTACTGCTGACGCCAGTGCACGCAGGGGCCAGTGACTAATATTGACTCTCCGTTTTGCCAAAAGAAATGATGAAATGTCACAATCGAGAGAGGAAGAGGGGAAAGGAAAAATGAACATTCTGTCATCATCTACTCATCCTCAAACCCAAACCCAACCGTCATTCTTCTGTGGGACACAAACAGAGATGTTTTGAAGAAATTGCACACAGCTTGTGACCACAGCTGTCAAATTTTGGTCCAAATAATGAACAAAACACTGCAAAAGACCTTAAAAGTAGTCTGACTTGTGTGTCTTTTTCCTAGTCTTCTGAAGCCATATGATATAACTTTGTGAGATGAACAGATGGAGAGAAAGTTGTTTTCAAAATCAGTTCGCTTGGCTGCCATCTTTCAGCAGCTATTTTTTTTATCCAAGTACTGCTCCTGTCTACTTGAATAGGAAAATCAGAACCTACAATATGTCAAGATTTTGTTTCAATAACAAATTTTAATTCAGCAATACATTTTGACAACAATGGCATCACACATTTAGCTTTTTTAGTTAAAATTGTGGTTTAAAAAAAGTTTGGTAAAAATATAAATAATAATAATATATATGTGTGTGTGTGTGTGTATTTTCTTTATTTCTATTTCTATATTTTCTATTTTTATTTCTTAATTAGCCTTTATTTGTCTCATTTACCGTTTCGGGTCAGTGAGAATGTTCGAACATTTCTAGACATCTCAAGGCTTAATTTTTTTTATGAAAAATACAATAAAAACAGTATTATTATTATTATTATGAGGTATTTTTATAATTCAAAATAACTTTTTAATGCTTAATATACCTTTTTCAGGATTACTATGAAAAATTTTAGCACTTATTTGAAATATAAACCTTTTTAACATTTATAAATGACTTTGCTGTAATTTTTTTCACTTTAATGCACCCTTGCTGAATAAAAGTATTATACTGTAGTGTATACTGTATAATAGTGTATAGGTATATTAAAAAAAGCTAAATTTACTAAATATGCAACACTGCATGAAATATTAAGTATTCTTTTCAACATTGCTATTCAAATCATATGAAAAAAAGATATGTTCTCTGAAAACAATATTTTATGCAGCTTTGCGTATCAAGTAAAATCATTTTCTTCATATTTTAACTGAAAAATTTGGGAAATAAGTTGTATGGTCCACTTTTCTGATTCTAATGTTGTTATATGGACTGTGTGGGACGATTCTCCGTTTGTGTTCCAAAAGGCTTTGGAGTGACATCTTGAGAGTAAATGATGACTGTTCCTTGGAGAACAGAGAGACGAGCGGATAGAGACACTAGACGAGAGACTAAATGATGAACTAGATATTGACGTGGGACAAAGAGACAGGATGGAGTGAAAAACGAACAAAAGAACAAGGCGGCGATGAAAATGGGATCTCTTGGGATGCTCGGTCTGACTATTAGGCATCAGGATTGTCTGGACCCTACCAAAAGCATTTAAAAAATAAACCTGTGCGGAGATGGCAAGCGGAAGAGACAGAGCCGGGAATGGGTGGAGGGGCACTGGAGAGAATCAAGGTCAGACCGCAGAAAGAAAATTAATTATGAATCCGTACACATTAGTGTGGAGGATTATTGAGAACAAACACACAGGAAGGGGAATGGAGAAAGGGGGGAGAGACGGTTTTAAAGGAGGACTCAAGGAGAGCAAGAGAACAACCGTCATGTAGAGCACCATGGGTAGCTTTTTAAAATCAATATAAAAATATATATTAATAAAGAAGAAATGTGAAATTTGCCATCTGCCATTGGTCGGTCAAAACAGCTAGAATGTAAAAACACCTTATGTCAGGGTGGTTACGTTTGCTCAAACACGCATCCTTTTGCCCTCTTTGGCCTCCTTTTTATTTTGCTTGCAAAAGGAAAACACTTCTTTCATCACCACCTGTTTCTGTATCTAAAAATGATCTCGTTACAACAACAACAACAACAACAAAAGACCTAATTAATCTGATCCGAGCACAAGCGGCTGCCTTCTGTGAAAGTGAAAACCTATGATTTGCAATAAGGGATTGTTCACCTGTGTAGATAGCTAAAATTAAGTCAGTTTCCTTCAGAAGATCTAGCTAAAGAGTAAAAAAGATATTATGTATAAAAAGAAAAATAAGAGGTTGATAAAGTAGCATTGCTTCGTAAGTGAGACAAACAGGTACATGGCTATTTTTGTTTTATTGTAATATAATAAAATATTATAATTATTATAATATAATAAATTAGGAATTTTAAGATCTTGTTGGTGTCGTTTAAGGCTTAGAATTCTTTCTTGAAGATGTTTTAGTGGGAGAAAATTAATCTGAAAAATCATTCCAGAAGGCTGATGAAAAAGTGGACAGTCACTGTTGTGCTATTAGATGAAGGCCAGACCTCCTGTTTGAGAGGTCATGAGGGTGAATATGACACGGAGCATGCAGCTCATCTCCTGAAAACACATACAGTACACTGAAGTGATGAATTTTTGGTGTCTCAAATCTGCATGTAGGAGCAGGAAAGCAGTGTGATTATATGCGTGTGCGCTGGGCACTATCAGAGCTGAGCTTCACTTTCAGGCATATAGGCTGTCTATCTTCATTACGTAAAAGAGAAGTGCCTTCCGCCCATCGATCCCGTCCCATCACAGAGCCATGCCGTTATCACTTCAGTCATCACAGAGGGAAGGAAACCGTCATAATATCTGTCATGCATGCTCATATGATGTCAATCTTCAAAGCCATCACAAGCAACACACACACACACACACACACACACACGTTTGTTTTTGTGAAAAGTGGGTTCATCCCATAGGCGTAATGGTTCTTATACTGTACAAACTGTATATTCTAGCGCCCTTCACCAACCCTACACTTAACCCTAACCCTCACAGGAAACTTTGAGGGCATTTTTACTTTCTCAAAAAAATAAGCGTTTTGAAAAATGGGGACACGGGTTATGTCCTCATAAGTCACCCTCTCCTTGTAATACCTGTGTCATACCCATGTCATTATACAGAGTTGTGTCCTGATATGTCACAAAAACAAGACCACACACACACACACACACACACACACACACACACACACACACACACACACACACACACACACACACACACACACACACACACATGCTTAATTCAGGCTGTCTGCACCCAAAACAATGAAATATATGTACATATATGTGTACATAAAACATTCTCAACATTTGTTCCATCCAGCAGACAGACTCCAGCACTCAATGATGTGTATTATTAATAAAATGAGCTAACTTCCACAGTAACACTTTGCTGTTTTCTTCCCTTTAGTCTGAACTACAGTGGAATGTGTTTGGCATCAGATGCCCAGTTTAGTGACTTTCTGGATGGGATGGGACCCGCTCAATTTGTGGGCAGACAGACACTAGCTACAACTTCAATGGGTGAGTGCACTTCTACATCACATGTAGTACAAGTGAACAGGCTATAATTTGTCCTTTTCTTTTATGGACAGAAAGGTTAGCCATTTAAAATAATTTTTTTTTAGTAAATACATTTTTGTTAGTTGTTCATTATTAGTTCATTTTAACTAATGTATACCTAATGTTAACAAAGGGAACTGTATTACCAACAGATTAAAATAACTACGATCAACACAATGCTGTTCAAAAAGGGAGAACTAATGTCACTCGCCCACGTGTCGCTTGACGCTCGTTAACGTGGATATTAATGTCTGCAGGAGATGTTGAGATTGGTCTGATGGAGAGGAACGGACAGCTGGAGGTGGAGATCATTCAGGCTCGAGGACTCATCATGAAGCCCGGATCTAAGGGCCCTCCAGGTGAGCCAAGTCTGACAGCAAATGTTTATAGATTGGTTTTCAAATACACAAGTTTCTCACAAGATTATTCACTTTTTCTTATCTGAGCATTCATTATCCAAAAGCAAGCATGTGTGTCAGAAAACTGAAAAGAGTGGCTCTTCAGTGGCTCTTCAAAGTGGCTTTCAATATCTTGTGGATTTCAAGGATGCCGTTTGAATTATTGTATTTTGTATTTTGTTTCCTTCTTCCCTTTCAGCGGCCTACATTAAAGTCTACCTTCTGGAAAATGGCATCTGCATTGCCAAGAAGAAGACAAAGTCTGTCCGGAAATCGTTAGATCCCCTTTACAATCAAGTCCTTGTTTTTTCAGAGAGCCCGCAGGGAAAGGTTGTACAGGTAAACTCGATTTTTACCTTTAATGAAGACAATCAGGGTTACTTGTGCAAAACTCCACCAGAGGATGCATCAGAGGGACTTCAGTTTTATTGTCCACCAAGTGCTTAAATATTTAGCATTGTTAGGTGATGTTTAGCAAGTATGAGGAATAGAAATAGTGTTGCTTGCCTTATAAACCTGAATCAAACCAGCAAATGAATCCTAGAATACTTGAATTTCTTAATGCATTTAATATTAATGTGTCAAGCACTTTAGAGGCATCTGTCTGGTTGGTTATTTAAATGACAAAGAAAATAGGCTGTAATTTACGGCATAGTTTACCCACGTCTTTTCCAATATGGTGTAATTTCCCTGTAGGTGACGTGATGTCAGTGAATTATCATTTCTTATGCATTCCCTCCATCATTTAGCTCCACTGCAGAGAGAACTGCCAGAGAAACTGCAAAGCAGTGAACACTTTATTTTTAGCAGCACTGAAGGAATAGGGGGAAACCTTTCATATCTCTCCGAATTAGACATTTTTCTAAGGACAACATTTATGAAAGCCTGTCACAACAAACAATAAAGGTTAGAACAGACTGCAGGATGTTCAGGAACATCGGGTGGTTGGAAAAACATCATTTGCATCTGTTTATTCACTGATGTACAGCATCCTCCATCCAAACATCCGTCATTATTATGTAATGAATCTCAGGGAACTTTCAGATTGATCTACAGTAGGCTAAATTATTCTTCAAAATTTTCACACATTCATTATCATATTTGGAAATTCAAATTATTCAGTTTGTGCTGCAAGATGGATGAATCACACAAAAGCTGTCAAGCATGTACACGTCATATTGCGTTAAAAAAAAGGGAGAGAGAGAGAAATTTGTAATTTGTAAATGTAATATTTTATTTAAAGCACATTTCCCCCTAATTATCATAACTGTAGTGCAAAACACTTAATTTATATTACTTTAATTAAGAAAAAATATGATGTACAATTGGAATTTTAAACGAATTATGCACGTTGAATGAAGTTATGCTGGATTTGAAGCTTTTTCAAAAATGTTCATGAAAAAAAGCTTATGAATTATGATGAATACAAAATTTTGAATCAGGAATTTATTAATTACAAGGATTATATGTGACCCTGGACCACAAAACCAGTCATAAGTAGCACAACTATATCTGTAGCAATAGCCAAAAATAGACTGAATGGGTCAAAATTATTGATTTTTCTTTTAGGCCAAAAATCATTAGGATATTAAATAAAGATTATGTTACTAGAAGATATTTTGTAAATTTCCTCTTGTAAATATATCAAAACATATTTTTGCTTAGTAATATGCAAAGCTAAGAATCCATTTCAAGGCAATTTTCTCAATATTTTGATTTTTTTGCACACAACATTTTCAAATAGTCAGGTCTTGGCCAAATATTGTCCTATCCTAACAAACCAGACATCAATGGAAAGCTCATTTATTCAGCTTTCAGATGATGTATAAATCGTAGTTTCAAGAAACTGACTGGTTTTGTGGTCCAGGGTCAAATTAAATTATTTATCCAGACGAATGGAATTTAAAAAAAAAAAAAAAACTTATGAAGAATTATGGTAAATTCAAAATGAATTTACACAATTATGAATTTATGAATTTAAAAGGAATATATACATTTCAAATTTTATCCAGATTAATAGAATTAGAAAAAAAAATCATTATGATCTATAATATATTTAAAATGACAATTCTGAATTTATGGATTAGGATTATATATAATCAAAATCTATATAATTAGATTCATCTTGATAAATGGAACTAACTATTTATGAATTTATGAATTAGAAGGATTATACACACACACACACACACACACACACACACGCACACACACACACACACATATATATATATATATATATATATATATATATATATATATATATTATTATATATTATTATTATTATTACATTCTGAGATTCACCCAGAAAAATGAAATTAACTAAATGTAATGAACTAAAATTGAGAATTTTGAAATGAACTAAGGGTTATATACACATTTAAACAGTTAATTCTTCTTGTTGTCAAAAGTACTTTTCATTGTTCCTTATGATAACATAATACTTCCATTTCTCATTAACAGGTCATCGTTTGGGGAAACTACGGCCGGATGGATCGTAAATGCTTCATGGGCGTGGCCCGCATCCTATTGGAGGAGCTGGATTTGACAAACATGGTGATTGGCTGGTACAAGCTTTTCCCCACCTCTTCTATGGTGGACCCCACGATGACGCCGCTGATCCGCCACTGCTCACAGCTGTCTCTGGAGAGCACTGTCGGCCCGTGCTGCGAACGCTCATAAGACTAACAACTCATCTAGATTTATCTTTTCTCTGGAAGGGCTCTCACAGCCCCCCGATCCTAAGAGTGTTGGTTGTGCATGACTGCGGCACCGGCACCCTCTGGAATGTTCTAGAATTTCTTCCGAACAAATGACTTTTCTGGAATATTCCAGAATTGACCACAGAGGGAATGCTCTCTTTCAGCCTCTAAAAAAAAAGACTTCACGACTGGCAGAGAATGCAGACCAGATGTTTGGGCTTTATTTTAGCTTTCAACACATTAGCTTGTGATGTTCTGTATGAGGAAACGTCCTCCATTTAGAACTACACGCAGGTAAACGTTTGTGCAACGGATGGGTTCGTGCAATATGACACATAATAGAGAGAAGAATATAATGGTAATAAAAGTGTGGGTTTGCATTGATCTTCTTGTGTAATTAATAATACAGGAATAGTTATACGTCTTAAAAATATGTGTAGTTTGGAAAGACTCAATGTTTGTAGTTCATGATTTCATTCGCACACGGATCTTTTTTTGTTCGTGTCTCTTCCGTTTCGTCTTTCTCATTACTGAACAGTGCCAATGCTGCCAGCGAGTGGCTTTATTAACGGCTAGTGTCTATATTCGGTGACTACAAGCTTTATGAATCAATAATCTACGCAGACACATATTTAAAAAGACCATCTTTTCCCAAACGGTGACATGTCATTGTACGTTTTCCCCCACTAACAGTATATGGAAAAATGAAAATGGATGCAATATGCTGAAGAAACATAGTGATTATGAAATAAATGTGAGTAGATGATATACTTACAGTTATCATTATGATAGATATGAGATTTGTAATGGCTGAAACCAATATCTAAAGAGAAGAGTGATATAAACAGACATAATATATACGTATATAATAAAATTTTATGATAACATGTACATAAAATTAATGAATTAAAATCTAAATGAAAAAATGAAACGTGTGCAATCCATTATTTTTTAAACGAAAAGGAAGATCTAATGACAACTTCTGTAATTTAAAAAAAGAAAAAAGAAAAAAAAGGATCAAATATTAGTCAAATTAATTACCAAGGCCAATATTTAAGAGTATATTATTAATTATTAAAATATAATTTAGTTTTGCACTTTATAATCTTGAATGTCTTTATTGTAAGCAACTGCTAGTTTGGCATAAGCCAAAGTTCACTTTCTTCTTTACATTATGATATTATTTCTGACTTCGGGATGCAGAACCTTTAGTAGCAATGATGAGGTTGTAGCATTAGATAGTAGCATACGCATGAAAGGCATCTTAGTTTGCCACCATCTAATGAGATTTTGCATGAAATCGATTGATACGAGTTTATCGAGCATTTTCGCTGGCAGTCGAGCAAACATGTAGCAGCGGACGATCAAACGAAAATGCTGTTACATCGCACTGAGATGTGCTGTGTGTCGTCCTGAGCTTCGGGGATTAATAAATACTGATACAAATGT
Organism: Carassius carassius; assembly: GCF_963082965.1. Classification (NCBI taxonomy): domain Eukaryota; kingdom Metazoa; phylum Chordata; class Actinopteri; order Cypriniformes; family Cyprinidae; genus Carassius; species Carassius carassius. The sequence goes on from NC_081771.1 coordinate 3,881,824, forward strand.
TTTTATATGTCCAGAAATTATGAAAAGCAAAGCATTTCTACATGCCAGAACAGAAAGGGAAGAAACAGCATTCTGCATAGCCAAGAATTTTTACGTCCAGCATCAAAATACGACTATTTGTGAAGAAAACACACTATTTGCCATACAGTAGACAAAAGGATATTTTAAAGATTCCTTCCTCTCTGAGAAGCTCAGGAGTGACGATTTCAATTAACACTGAAAAATGTACCTCAAACACCCTCAACATACTCATGTTGTGAAGGCCATATAAAGCACTGCCACAATCCTTTTAAAGGTTTTAATGTTCATTGTCTTAAAAAGCAATAACTAAATGAATTTTTGGTCACTTTATTTGTTACAGGGAGTAAAGCCAGATTGTCTCTGCATTACATTAGAAACTTATGCATGCATGTAGCAATCTAGTAGATCCTTGGTTTTAGACGAAGCGCCGAATGTCTGAGATCCTCATGAAATTAATGCCATTTCAAAGATGTGTTGATGATTTACAAAAAACCTTTTGGGGTAATATAGTGCTTAGCACTGTATATTAATATAGACAATATATATTAATATACATCAATTTAATACAGCACCATTGCATTGTTCATAGACTTCAATTGCTGTCTGAAAAACTACATATGAAATAAAAAAAAAAAATTTCGGGCTGTTTATTGTAAATAGACGCCTTGGATTTAGTGGGCAGAAAAATAATAAATCTTCAAGGTATGATCTGAGTTGTCAATATTGACATTTGAGTTTTTTAGGCTGTAAGCAACACATTTCTCCTGTTTCTATCAGCATGATGTTATTGCTGATATTTTAAAATCTGGATTGGATATATAATTACTTTTAAACACCAAATGCACTCCAGATGTTATAAAAGAATGTGATTTATATGTGATTTAGAATGAAATATCTCCTTTCCACAGTAGTTTTTGTATAGCCTTAACTTGTAAACCAGAGGTCTTAACACAATTCCAGTTTACGATACGGCGGAGAAACGAGCATGGAAGAATGTCATTCTGCTTTTATTTCTATTCATTTTCTGTCTTTCTCTTTCTTTTTGTATTTACTTTAATCTGGTAAATAGTCATGGCCTTTTCGCGTTTTTCACCACACAATTTTGTAACTAAATAACCATCTACCATATCAACTGTACTTTGGGCAAAATAATCAACATATTCCAAAAAATTGGATGCTGTGATATTTTTCTTTGTGGAGATAATTGTTTAAATCCTTATTGCTATATGTCAATTTGAATTCGTAAAATAATGTCACTGTTGATTAATGCACAAATGAGTGTATTGTTACTTTGTTGAAAATGGTTATACAGAATAAAATAGCTCACTCTGATTTACAAAACAAGCATTTGGCTGATGATTGCCTGATGCTTCATGGGTTTAGGAGGAGATTTATCCTGAAACCATCTGATAATCTTCGACTCATAACGTAACACATAACGTTAAGCGTATTGTGCACGTCAGAGAGAATCAGACATTGAGTGTTAGTTAGCCTGTCTGTCTGCTGCACTCAAGTCTTTATCAGGAGACGAAATGGCTTTTTAAGAGCTAGATCAAGGAAAATTAGATCAAGCACTCTTGATTTGGGAATTGAGCTGGATGTTGGTATTTTGGGGATCTGTTTGAGTTTTAATATTATTGTGTGTGTGTGTGTGTGTGTGTCCACTAACAAATGAACAGATTAATAATCTTGTCCCTGTTTGATGTTACAAAGAATAAAGATTTCTTTTACACACATCACACAGTATGTATACCACTCACATACATGTTTTATATAATATATATATATATATATTTTTTTTTTGCATTTTAGTAACATAAATAAATAAATATAATAATGATGATGACATCAATCTTTATGTTAAAATTATATAATAATAGAAGTGATACATTTTATATGTATGGTACATACATATATGGTACATACATATATATATACACATACACAAAAACATAAAAACACACACACACACACACACACACACACAAACACACACACACACACACACACACACACACACACACACACACACACACACACACACACACACACACACACACTATTTAATTTGTACAAAGTAATATTAATGTTACTTTTATACATAACATTTGCAGTATTAATAGAATATATTAATAATACCTTTTAGAAATTATACAAAATAATAAAATATTTATTGTGTAATAAAATATTTTTTATAAATATTACAATTATGTAATATTGTTAATATCGTTATATTTATATTAATGTTGCTTTGTGTAAAACCTTAAATGACTAAATGCAAACATTAATATTTCTACCAATAATACATTTTGTCCCCAATGCAAAGTAAACACAAAAATATGTAAAAAATAAATAAAAAAAATGTTGATTTGTATCTTATCTACAAATAATTGAAAAAGTGAATTAGGACAATGTTGTATTTTCAGTTAAACACAAATGTGGTTTTTTATTTCATCTTTTACTGACAGAAAAAATCCACATCAAATAAATAAATTAGTTGTTTTAAACTACATAGGACTGTATATCTTTAAATATTTATAACAAATCTTCTGTAAGAAGATTATCATGCTTTCATTTTGAAAGAGGTAATTCAAATGAGCCACAAACTCTGAACAATAAAACAACAGCAAATGACTGAAAGTAGACGCAAATTAACAAAATGCTCAGATGGGAAATAATGATCGCACCAAAGCAAAAAAACAGACCCTACCCCTATATTCTCACAAGCATGAAACATGAGATGATTTCCCAAACAGGTCTAGACATCAAGGCTGGTGTACTAAGCATTCAGAGGATGCCTGATGTTTGATGCGTGAGGAGACAAACACGAGATCCGAGTATATTCCCTTGTGTAAACTGTGAGCGAGGAGTTGCCCTTTCACCAGCTCAAATATAAAGCTCCTCAACACTAACACTAAATCTACTTTCAAAACACGTCATGCACCAGAATGCAGACAGAAGAGCACATTCATCTCAGAGAGTTCATCAGATTTCTGGAACATTCTCAAGGTTCTAACATTTCATCCTGCTAAATAAAATTATAAATAGAGGGCTAATTTGAAACTGGATACGTAGAATCTAATTTAAAGTCGTTTAACTATACTCAAGTCAGTTTATAACCACTTACATTATCTGGTGCAAAATTTTTTTTTTTAATAATTCAGAATTTGAGCAGCTTTTGCAATGTGTAAAAAACAGCAATGCAACATTTTGACATGTAACACCGCTACTTGTTGAAAAAAAGTAGTGGAAAAGCTACAGTATTTTGAAAACAACTGAAAAATGAAGGTAAAAGAAGTTCAGTAAAATAAGTTATTACTTCTTTTACACTGCAACCTGGCAACATTCTGGAAAATTAAACTAGTAATGTGATTATAATGTCATCATCCTGGCCCTTCCAGAGCATTTCACCCTTAAAGTCCACCATCTTGTGTTTGCGACAGCGCAACAAAATTCCCACAACTTTATCTGAGATTTTGACATAGCGGTCGAACAGGCGGCCGAAGGTGACATAGATACGACCCTCTTCATCCCGCTGGCCCATGTCGCGTATGATAAAGCACATCTCCTCCATCTCACGGTAGATGTGTTTCTGGGCCCGATCGGCACGCTGGGCTGTTCTGGATCCCTCTTTGGGCCGCCCGTATCCCGCATCGCCCTTGTGGAGTCGAATAGCCATGGCATGTTCATAGTCAAACTCTTCGCTGAAAGGGTTGACCTTCTGACCTTCAATGTGGTCTTGAGCGAACCGCTGCCACTTGCTCCTCAAGTCGTTCATCGTGGCTATTTTAATCTGAGAAGACAAGTTTCAGATGTTATTCAGGACCACATAATCACATAACATAGTGTATGTTTTAAAGAATTAGATGCAAAAATAAAATAAGATGAATTTAAACAAATAAATAAATATTTTAGAATTAATAACAAATATGTATTTATAAATATAGTTCATAAATAGATTTTATAGATAAAATAATTTATTTTTATTAACAATGTTGTAAAGAGTTGTATAAATTAATAATGCAAATAAATGAGTTTTATAATTAATATGAAATATTTATTTATAAATGAAATGTATCAATGGCTCAGATCAGATTAGCTTGCACAATAAGACTAGGAATGTCTGTTTGTAATTTAGATTTCTTGTTGACTTAAAAAAAAAAAATCTCTGTTTACAATAATATATTATTCCAATCTTATTTAAGGTGTAGACAACCTGGCTTGTCACCTGACAGTCACATCACACTACTGTCTGTCTGACATGCCTAAGTATTACTGTTAAATATTTCTCAGGATGTCTTTAAGGCGCACTTATTTCACATGGGCGTCATCTGAACCCGTACAAATGCGTCCTGTGAAACGCAAGCTGGTGAATCAAATACCACGGTGACACAGCTGTGATGGATCTCACTCATCAAGCTGAGGGTGAGCATGCTGCTTTGTGAAGGTCAGATGTAAATGATCCATCACTGTTTTTATTTACATATATTCCATTGCGGCAGAACATGACTGAGTCTATGATGGAACATTATGCTGCTGTGAAAGTATAGTTGGACTGTTATATGTTGTATGGTCAAGAAATCCTTTTTTGATTAAAACCTTGAATAAATAATCTGTTCATTTGCAGTTAGCTGAGATTCTCATGTTTTCAAGATTCCCTATTAAGACACATTTTATATAGATTTTGTGAGTTTTAAGACAACCAATCAGAGTGATCACTAGAACCAATTCCCGCCCTATTTTCTTTTTACTTATCATTATTTATTGATTGATTTATTTTGATTTTACATTGTACATCACAAAATGAAAAAGATGCATGCCTTTACTATATATGTGGCTGCCACTACATGAACTTTTTAAGAGTGAATTCAGTACTCACTCACATAACAACCAAATTCAGTGTGAACAGAATAAGATTCCCTTATAAAAGGAGCGACAATCAAATTACATTCAAAATAAGAAAACATGACAGGTCCTATTTATTTACACTACTGTAAAAAAAAAGGGGTAGTGTATTTTTTTTTGGAATATTACCTTAACATTATAGAATATGTTAAAAAAAAAAAATAATCTAAAATGCACTATTATTAATATTTGCCTTTGTTTATAGAATTTGTTTATAAATGTTTTTTTATTTACCTCTATTTTACATTATTTCTGAATTTTATAATAAAATGTGAATTACACAATGTGACTTATCTGTGGGATTTTTTATTTTCTCAGCAATTCAATTTTGATCTGTCTAGTCAGTATAAAAATATCAAACAAAAATAGTTGTTCACACTAAGTGCTAATAGTAATACAGGCAATTCACACAAAGTGTGAAAAGAATTTATATGCAATTTAAACTAAAGCTATCATTTCTAAGCAGGCCATTCTAATTGTAGGCAGAGTTAGTAAAAATAGCTTTTACCAATTAGTTTGTCTATTTGCACTCAGTACAAATAGAACTTAGCATGCATTGTACAGATAAAGGTACCTTGTGTCTGTTGACATGTTTCTTCTGTTCACTTTCATTCTGATCGCTGTTGTCGCTCAGAGACGCTTCCTCCCCAAGGCCACTGTCCTCAGCATCTGAACCGCTACTTCGGGATCCCATTGTCTTTTCCTCTTTCTGTCCAAGCACTTTAGCCAAAGTCCCTGCTTTGCCACCACAGTAGCGTCTTCTGGTGGGAGATTCGTTACCAAGAAAGCTTTTGGTATCCTCTGATGTAAGCTGATTGGTGTTGATCTTCTCCTTGATGACGCTCACTAGGTCTTTCCCGTATTCGTTACACTTTGGTGTGATGGCTTTAGTCACCATTACGGTCTTGATCTGGTCGTCTGCACCTTCTTCGCTGTTCACCGAAACCACGCGAGGCGTAACCAAGAGTTTCATCTCACTCTTCTCCTTCTGCTTTTCTTTTGCATCTTCAATGATGGTATCAGGCATCCATCCGCTTGGGATCGTGTCTTGCTTGTCGGTATGTTTGTTCGCCCAGTTTTGCCAGCTTTTGGCGAGGCTGTTCACCGCCGAAGCCACCTTGATCTTTCTGACGGCTCTGCTGAAAGGCCGGTTTTGCTGGACAGCAGCAGTACTCATGGTTCTTGTTGTGTTTCCTGGTTGGAGAGGTTCAAATCTCAAGGTTCGTAATCCTTTTGGACGTTGCTGGTGGTCACCAGGGCCTTTTATTTGAATGGAAATAGGAAGTGTCTTCTAAAAGTGGGCGGTGTGACATTCCTCTGGATGCACATGGTGTCCACTGTGACCCTAAACATGCTAATGGAATTTCCCCAGTGGAATAACAGGTGGCCACGTTATGTCCAACCATGCAAAAATCACTCCTGACATCACACCTGACTGTGTCTCTTGTTTTAGCTGCACCCATGATCTCACCAAACCCTAAAACCGCTCAAGGACGCCTATAGATCCTGATGAAATGGCTACAGATGCATGCTTTTCTCCACTGCCATGGCATATTTTTGTTCAACGTGCCAGTGTGATGATCTATTTTTGCAGACTGGGTGTTGAATATGTGCATGTGCGTGCTTCTGTTGATTGATACATAGGCTTGTTCTTAAAGCGCAAGCCAAGCTATTTTAAGCAGGAGTCGTGCTGAAGGAAACTTAGGATGAGCTTTGGATTTGCACTTCGACTCTGTTTCATTTATACTGCTTTGCAGATAAAATGGTGATTAGTATTATTAGAGTATTAATCTGCTAGACATTTTCATAAGGTTAACCATTAAACAGCTTGGCTACTGCAGAGATAATGCATAAAGCAGGAGTTCATAACAACCCACCAAAAAAACTTCCTGCACATTTGTTCTGATTAGGTCATGTACAGCTAAATTTAAATAGTCAAATGCAACTAATAATTTAATGGCTACTGCATCGGTAGGATTGTAAAATATACTTCTCATATTTTTGATGTTGTTGGCTGCATGTTAAATCAAACTCTGCAACATTTTCTAGGAAGTAGCTGGTGACAATTTTCTGGAAACAAGTTTGCACTGCATTATATGTGAAACCTGCTGAAATGATGAGGTCACACACAAAAAAGCTAAATTTAAATACAGCAATAAAATGCAATTTGAGGGTCATTTACAAACTAAAAGTTTGTAACAACTTTCTTATTCAGCCTTAGTTTTGTCATTATGCATAGTAATATCAATACATGTCAATGTTTAATTTCTAAAGACTTTCCATTTAGTCTGGTAATTTGTTGGGTCGCCATATGTAAAAAATGTAATGTAAAAATCTAGGTTGTGACGCAAAACCAGTCGAGACCCAGTTCACATTGCTAACGTGAATCCTGCCCTAGATAACTCCAAGTTATGCTACACCTTAATTGCTCAAGGATTATCAGAAATCGGTGTGTGCTAAATATATTCCCGCCTCTTAAATGTTTTGCTTGTTTTTAGCTCCCACACAAGATTCCTGAATCTTTGGGTACAAAAATAAAACGACTGTCATATTTGGATATTGTTCTCATCTCTTTCTGCTTCCTCTGGCTTTTGGTGACTCACATACGGAGGAGTGTACCGAGGAAAGAAACCGTCACTTATATCACAGCTAACACCACCAGCTGGATGCACTTACCGGCTCACAATGCAGCTCAACAAACTCACATTAATGCTCATTAAAAGCTTCACTGACTGACCAATGTAGCATCTCTTAATGTATCTGTAAAAGCAAGGCATTCAAAACCTCAGACAATTCATATTAAACTCATTCCGAGACATACAGTAAATGGCTTTCTGTAGGAATGAAAAAAACAATGGAGATGTAATTGAGATCTCTCAAGCTGTAATGTTGCAATCGTTAATCTCAAAAATTTAGTTATAAGGAAAACAAATCAAGACTTTTGTCTGTCTACTGTTTTAAAAGAGATTCAAACATCACATCAAATCTGTATTCAGATTTTCCAAGTCTAACCATTAACTCAAATGTTTCTAATCTGACTCTAACAAGTTAAAATAACCTATAACTGTACTGAAATTTCTATATGAAAGTCTTCTCTTCCACTCATATCTCATTTGTACCTTTGTATATTTACATATTTAAATGTAACGTAGCAGAGAACTCTATTAAGGCTCAATTGCCCTAGATGTATAGTACAACTCACACGACACCAAATGATAAAGCTATTAGCAACGAAAAACACATTACAATAAATGTGCTTTATAATAAATGCAATGGGCTGATTTTCCAATAACCCGAATGCATGTCTAATCTCACTTGGGCATTAGTTCAAAGATTGAACTGCGCATAGAGTCATTTCTTCTTTCACACAGTCGTCTCATTAACAGACCATGAGTAATGGGCTAATCAACACTGTGCTAGGCTATGACGTTAACCCTGCACAGTAGTCAGTCGTTTCACTGACAGCACAACTAGCTTTAGCACACACAGCAGTAGTGGTTTGACAGCTTGGGTATCATTAGAAACCAGCTTGGAGGAGACAATTAGTGTCCTCGTGCTCCGTTTGGTCCTCGTAAACAAGCCAACCCTGCATTTTAGCACACAGCTGTATCGCTAATTGTCTCTGCTTATGCTAACCAGCAAAAACATGCTTGATTCTTTAGTATTTCATATTAAATGATGTGAAGGACAACCTTATATTCTGAAATGTTATTTATGTTCACACGTTCTGGTTAGTTCATGCTTACAAAAAAGTATCATGGTATTACCAAATTTTTTAGTCATGGTCTCAGTTCATGTCAGGGTAAAGTTATGAATGCAGGACTATATTTTCTTGTTTTGGAAACTTGATGGATAGACTCTAATAATAATGGGTTACCACCTAGCAATGATATTAGAATGACATAGACTTGCTGAAGTCACTTTGTATTTCTGTCTCTGTTCTATTAACAGACAACCTGACCCACAAAGTACCCTTGAACTATATATATTCACCACAATGTTTTTTACCATGCTTTGTCAGTAGCTTTGGTATAGCATGCCTGGATTGCTGTTACCAAATACAGCAAGATGTGGCTCTCTGAAGTGGTACAGTATATGAATTCTGCATTTTTGAAATACATACTGATATATATGCTTTTTTTTTAATGCCATGCCAGCCACAAGAGTCATTTTCATGGTGAAAACTGTACTTGAGTTCCTAAAATTTTAAATAGAATCTAAATATGATATTTAAGATGTTTTTTTTTTTTTTTTTTTGCTAAAAGTTGGATTCATTTAAACCTCTTTAAAGGTATCAATGGATCAAAAGTTGTTGTTTTTTTCTTTCCAAGAAGTACACAAAAACAAAAATGACGAAGAAAAGGTTTTTGATAAATTAGTATTTAATTAGTATAATTATAGTATTTTCTTGTAAAACGTACGCCTGCTGTAATGTTAATGTACAAAGTAGACAGTACTGATACTGAAACTGCAATTACGTAAGGTTAGGCGTTTGGAATTGCAGTTATATTCTTAAACCAGAACTTCATTCTCAGAGCACTTAAGCAGTAGATGCCATTTTACCACACTGACGACCTAATTTAGCCATCCACTGAATCTGAATGAGTTAGGCCAGAAATAAGAAGCTTACATAAGAGTCACCAGGTACCGCGAAAGGTGTTAAAAGACACCAAGACGTCCCTCCTCTCTCTCTTTCTTTCTATGTGTTGATGAGGACTGGTGTGGTTTGTGAGTCATTTCTGTGACTCAGATCAGATACTCAAACTGTCCTCAGACACTCTCAGCACGCAGCCAGCACCTGCTCAAGACGCAAATGCTCTAAAATAAACCCTCCCTCTCCATTTTTCCTTCTCACCTTCCCATCTCACCCCCTCTGGGTTTTGAATCTCAAATCCATTTTTTGTCTATTGCTTTCTTGCATGTCTTTCTCATATCAATAGATGCAATCAGGTCTGAATCGCAAGCGTGTCGCGACCCCCGACCGCATGCAGACTGAAGTCACTGATTGTCCTTTGTTGAATACGTCTGATGAGGTTTGACAGATTATCCTGCATGCCATTTTTCTTTTTCACGTACAGATTTAGCTTTTAGCAACCATTGCTTCCTGTCTAACACTGAAGAAATTGTCTTGCATAAAATCTGCGGCCTGTCACAGTGTGCTGATCAAAAGCAATTTGTAGGAAAGCAAAAGCAGGAAAATGCTACAAATAATTTGTCTTTTCGATGCTATATTTTATATGTTGTCGTTTTCATTTTCCTGAAGATCATCTAGAATTACACAGCCAGTTTAATGGTACAGCCGTGTGAAGGGAAGTCTACTGCCTACATGAGGACGGAGGTTTGTTACCGCCACACTTCTTCACATGCCTTGGATGAAATATTAGCAATTCACAAGACAGATTTTAGTTTCAATACTTTTAGCAGAAAAACTATAGTACCATGGTACAGTAATAATGCTATGCAATTCAACAATTAAAAAATTAAAATAAAAAGATAAACATAACATACAAAAGCTTATATATATATTACCATGCTATTCTGTTTAAATACACTAAAATATTAAGCATACTTACTTATTACCAGGCTGGTCCAGAAATTACAATGTTAGTACAATGGTAAAATTACTAAAGCTAAAAAACATGAGCAATTATGTGTTTTTGTATTGTTATTCTAGCATCATTGACATAATATTATAGTCTTTATTAATAATTTGTATTTTGTGCTTTCATTTTAATGTTAGTATATATATATATATATATATATATATATATATATATATAGCCACATAATTCCGAATTTAATATATAAATATATATATACATTTTATAAATTAAATAAGTAAATCAACCAAACAGTCTTATATAGTAATGATTAATTTAAATTTAATTTAATTTAATTTAATTTAATTTAATTTAATTTAATTTAATTTAATTTAATTTAATTTAATTTAATTTAATTTAATTTAATTTAATTTAATTTAATTTAATTTAATTTAATTTAATACGGCATTGAGAATTTCACAATGCAAAGAAAAAAACATAACTTTCTTAAAAACAGGCTTCATTTTCTGCAAAGTACAATTTCTTAATTCCTTCTTTTGATTTAACATGTTCTTGACAGACGTGAGATTCACCTGTGAGTGAGATCACAGGGTCTGTGTTTGTATGACACACTGTGAGTCTGTCACATTGCCACACAGAGGCCTCAGCATAATCTGAATGATTTATTGATTTGCCTGTAATAGCACCTGCATATATTTACTTTATAACCACTTGGACAGCAGATTGGAAACATGTCGTGAAAGGTGAGGGGGACAAATGTTACATTTAAAAATAGTGTCATGTCTAGTATTACCTCAGAAAACTTAAAGACACTACTAGAAAAATACAACACAGCACAAAATAATTGGAATAAATCATATAATGTTATCCATAACATACAGTATGTTTTATTTATCATGTTTAATTATATGTGTGCTCTGTTTTAAATATAAAAACCGTATGTGCCAAGGTTGTTAACATTACCAAGAATAGATAAACACAGCCATTATGCTGATCCATGTAAAAACATACCAAATCTGACCACAGTTAACAAAAGTTAGCAAATATATGCAGAAGGCATCTCTGTAATGTACACACAATTCTGTCACTGTCATGAGGTTTCATGCTTTGGACATCAGCGCTATTTAAACTACCATCCATTTATTCACTCTAACACGTCCTATATGTTCATATATTTGCAAATGAACTAGACTTTCCTAGAAATCTGAAGAAATGAACCATGGATGTTGGCAAAATAAATAAATAAAATGTATTCAAGTAACAGTGAGATATCCAGCTTTTTCATACTGACAGTCCTCTGCATGGTCCATGTATAATTTAACACTAATGAATCAGTTTGTCAGTAGTGAAGCACTAATAACTTATTGATTTCAGACTGTAGTGACATCACATTTATAACAGTCTGATGGGCCAATAACATCAATTTATAAGAAAAAGTACTATAGTACTACCAGGGGCATGAACACAAGTATTAAAGTGTAATATTGACAAATGTATTTCCAATATACATTGACTGAAAAAGTAGCCTACCATAATTCTACCATGTTATTTCTACACAATTATATGGTAATGTCACTGAATTATTTAAAGTACAATTGATTTAGCATGATTTTATGTAGGATAGCAGTGTGTACTGTATATACACAAACACATATACATTACTGTATATACACACATCTCTCACATATTATGATTGGTTACCATTTACGTGATAAAACTGGTATTTTTTTTAAACTCTTTAACTTTTTAAAAATAAAAAATATATATGTACAACATGTTATGTGTTAAATACTAAAATGAATGAACTTACGTAAGCAGACAGTAAAAGACTTCATTATCTGATTCTAAAGAGATGTACATATGAATGCATAAAAAACAGACTAACATGAAAGCAGCCATGATACATTAATCCACACAGAAATAGATCCAAACAGCAGTATAGTCTCAGTATCCTCAGCATCCCCTGAGTTAGAATGTTTACGATCAATCTAGAATAGCTAAAGCTGAGTGCATTTACAGACCCCCTGCGTTAGGAATGATGGGACAGGACAGCTGCATCACCAACCACTGTTTTGGAAAAGTGTTTAGCATGCCAGCATTGCAGACAGTTTTCCATGTTCGGCATATGGGACATCAGTGACAAGGTGCCCGGGGTGAATTGTGCTTTCTACCTAACTAAATTACTGTAAGGTTAAAAAAATATTCCCCACTCAATACCAGTTAAGCGAGAAGGGTCTGGCTGCAGACTTGCACTTGCACTCTCAGACTTGCATTCTCAGACACTTGCACTTCCGCTAGTGACATCACTTGCAGTTTTTTTTATTTATTATTTTGTTCTATTTATTGATAACTGTTTGTTTGAATCTCTCAACATTTTACAACAGTAGCCAGGTGGTGAAGAAAAGAAAAAAAAAATTTAATTACAATGTCACTTGCAATCGCTACTTGCACTCTCAGCTACCTGTGACGTCACTTGCAATCAACACAAATCGTGCATGTTGCCAATGGAGACAGACGCTGTGGTGGTGATTAAACGATTAAAACTAAATTAGTAGGCCTACTACTATAACATACAGGGTCCTGCAAGAAAAAGACAAGACCGGCAAATCCGTGGCCACAGAACAGCGGAATATGAACGCAATGCACAAAGTCTTTCGTTAAGCGTTTTCCTCCTGGACCTTCCATCTTTATTTGACCCTCTAACTTTAACACTCACTATTCTACTTATATTCTTTAAAAAAATCTAACTACCTTTTTAATCTTTTTATATTCTATTTTCTTTTCATTAATTATGCAATTGTATGTGTGTGTCTGTATGTGTAAAGACCTCTAACACTAGCTTGCTCTATTCTTTTTTTATTCTATCTGTTTTCTTTATATTATATTATTTAAAATCCCATGCTACGTGTAGTACTGTGTTAACCTAACTGAGACTTGTTATAGCACTTATATTACTCTTTTTGTTGTTTTTGATTGCTTCCACTGTCCTCATCTGTAAGTCGCTTTGGATAAAAGCGTCTGCTAAATGAATAAATGTAAATGTAAAATGAAAAAGGTACTGCACCAGGATACATGTTAATATACAAATCATCTACAAAAGTGCCACAAAATTCAAACATATTGTGACGAGTGGGGCGGGGCTGAGGGACTTGGGAGCGAGGCCGGTGGAGTGATTGGAGATGAGCTACACCTGTTCGACCCACCGGTCTCGAGGCCCACGGAGGAGATGGAAGGATATACAACTGGAGCGACGACAGTGAAGGACGAGAGAGGACCAGGCCTGGGCTTTATTTTAGGTTTTGGTTTTATTTTGTGCGCATCAGTCGTCCGTGAGGGGCTGGTGCGCTGTTTTGTGTTTATTTTGGAATTATTAAAGTTTCATTTTGATTGTCCGCCGGTTCCCGCCTCCTTCTTCCCGATGATTAGGAAGTTTTAATTCATCACACATATGTAGGCCTAACATGGAACTAAAAGATACAAATCACTTAACTTTGTCTATGCAAATTTACATGCAAATATTAAATAAATAAAGTACATATTTGAGCATGTCATGCTAATTACAAGTCTATTGTATATGCTATACTGCAAATTATCAAAATTATTTTACAATCTGGTTAAGCTTTATTAATTAATATAGACAGACAGCCACACGCATGCACGCACACACACACACACACACACACACACACACACACACACACACACACACACACACACACACACACACACAATGTTTTCCTTGAACTATAAATAGGGAAACAAATGAAGAAACCTCTACTGGAATTATTGTCACATTTCTTAAGGAACTAGAAACTTTTGATTTTATAAGTGCAGCTTTTGGGGATATAGCAAAAACAAAACAAAACCAATATTAAAAAGTATACACTTATTTAAAGTTCACCTATGTTCACTTAATTGTGAATAAAAACCTAATTAATATGATCGTTATTATGTGCATGTTTATGCATATTTTATACCGTTTATTAATACATATGTTGGGGAAATTAAAACGTATCTCAACACCAGTGACCCTGGGTAATCTTTGGTCATTTAACCTTTACTAATAAACCGCTGTCACCATCTGCCCTCTGCTGGTGAAGTATGACCGTCTATACATGGAATATCATGTTACATATGTCTTGGCAGACATCTTATTAAATATATGTATTGTAAAGATAAATATTAGTCAGATAGAAATAAACTGTGGCTGTCTACAATAACCTAAGAGAAGTTTCTGTTGTTTAGACATCCCAACCTAGATTTCCCTCGAGCTTCTCCAGAGGAACAAGAGCCGGAGGGCTAGAGCAAAAAAAAAAAAAAAAAAAAAAAGACAGAATCCAGGTCGCAGGAGGAAGGGAGGGCGAGAAGGAGAGAGAAAAGGAACAAGAGAGAGAAGAATGATAAATAAGAGCAAAGAGTGTGTTGAACACAGCCAATTTTATTTCACATACAGTACTGCTCTGACCTGAATGTGCAACACAACTCTTCATTCCAGACCACAAAAACTGTTGAAACTGATATAGAAAACTACTTCATTAACATGTAGAATAATCCATCACGCGGTGCTAAACTGATATCATACAGTACATAGACGACTTAATGCGACAGGGCTGGTCAGCAGATGGAGCTAGAGAATAACTGCTCTTCAAAACAACTGCCAGACCAGTTTAGCTACATATGTGTTTGAATGCTGCTGGCAAGACTAACTAAAGTCTAACATTTCCAGTCTTTGTTTCTTGTTTTTGCACGCAAATAGGATTTTTGGTCATTTTTAGGGCATATCTATAGTTATTTGTCTCAAGCTTCTCACATCCCTGTTGAAAAAATAGATAAATAAAAAAATATATATGCTGGTATGTTTTGAAGCAAGGTTGCTGGTTTGAGCTGGTTTAAGCTGGTCATGTGCTGGTCCTAAACTGGTCCTGAGCAGGAACTGTTTGCTTAGGCACCTTTCTGCTTCAATTGTTGTTTAGAGAAAGCCTTGTATTATTACAAACTTACAAGGACCACATTTAAATTGCTATTTCATATATAATAGATTATATTTACTATTTTTTTAGAGGCACCTTCATCTGTGAAATGGCCACACTTATATTTCCCCTTGTATTCTCACCTCAAGAAGCTCATCTAACATAAATTCTAAGTACATTATGAAAATGTTACTTCTGAATGTTCTCTGAACATTTAAAAATGTTAAACCAATGTCCACTTAAAAAGTCTCAGGAATAAAGCATTCCATGAACAATAAATAATGTTTTTGCAGAAACAGTTTTGAGAATATTATTAAAGACCAGATAACTTTGAATGAATGAATGAACTTTGAAGTAATGCTACTGAGAACATTCCCTGTTAGCATTATACCTCTTTGTAGTTTGATTATTAATTAAAGATTAATTATAATTTATTCAAATAAATATATTGTAAATAAAATGTTAAAGGGATAGTTCACCCAAAAAGGAAAATTATGTCATTAATAACTCACCCTCATGTCGTTCCAAACCCGTGAGACCTCCGTTTATCTTCGGGAACAAAGTTTGAGATATTTTAGATTTAGTCCGAGAGCTCTCAGTCCCTCCATTGAAGCTGTGTGTACGGTATACTGTCCATGTCCAGAAAGGTAAGAAAAACATCATCAAAGTAGTCCATGTGACATCAGAGGGTCAGTTAGAATTTTTTGAATCATCGAAAATACATTTTGGTCCAAAAATAGCAAAAACTACAACTTTACTCAGCATTGTCTTCTCTTCCGGGTCTGTTGTGAGATTTCAAAGCACTACAGTTTAGTGATATCCGGTTCGCGAACGAATCATTCGATGTAACCGGATCTTCTTGAACCAGTTCACCAAATCGAACTGAATCGTTTGAAACGGTTCGAGTCTCCAATACGCATTAATCCACAAATGACTTAAGCTGTTAACTTTTTTAATGTGGCTGACACTCACTCTGAGTTCAAACAAACCAATATCTCGGAGTAATTCATTTACTCAAACAGTAAACTGACTGAACTGAGGTGAAGAGAGAACTGAAGATGAACACCGAGCCGAGCCAGATAACGAACAATAGACTGACTTGTTCACGAGTCAAGAACCGGTTGCATCGGTTTTCAGATCACCAGTAGTTCTCTCGGACAGTTTGATTCAATAAACCGGTTGAAGAAAACGGTTCACCGGTTCTTTTGCGCTCGACGTAATGGCGTCACTGCCGATGATTGCCCTTGATTCAAGCCTTCGGTTTACCCGCGCTCATAACATTAGCACAGAATCAGTTCAGAATCAATCATCAAAAGAATCAGTTCGGTTCAGACGCTCTGTGTGTCGGTCTGCTTCACGCTGAATCACACATGCGCAGTATCATCAGCTCCTCGGTTCTCGAATCGGACACCTCTGACAGAAACGGTTCTTGACTCGAGAACGAGTCATTATCTGGCTCGGCTCGGTGTTCATCTTCAGTTCTCTCTTCACCTCAGTTCAGTCAGTTTACTGTTTGAGTAAATGAATTACTCCGGGATATTGGTTTGTTTGAACTCAGAGTGAGTGTCAGCCACATTAAAAAAGTTAACAGCTTAAGTCATTTGTGGATTAATGCATATTGGAGGCGCGAACCGTTTAAAATGATTCAGTTCGATTTGGTGAACTGGTTTAAGAAGATCCAGTTACATCGAATGATTCGTTCGCGAACCGGATATGACAAACTGCTTTGTTTTGAACTGTCTTACAACAGACACGGAAGAGAAGATAATGCTTAATAAAGTGGTTGTTTTTGCTATTTTTGGACCAAAATGTATTTTCGATGCTTCAACAAATTCTAACTGACCCTCTGACAGAGGTGGAAAGAGTACAAAAATATTCTACTCAAGTAAAAGTACCATTACATTAATGAAATTTTACTTAAGTACAAGTAAAAGTACCAGTCTAAAAAATCAACTCAAGTAAAAGTAAAAAGTAGCTCATTTAAAATTTACTCAGAGTAAAAATTACTTAGTTACATTTTAACAGTGGGAGGGAGTCAAAAATGGGACAGGCCAAGAGTGTCAAACTCAGTTCCTGGAGGGCCACAGTCCTGCACAGTTTAGATATAACCCTAATTAAACACACCTGATCCAGCTAATCTAATCATTTAGGTTTATTTGAAAACTACATGATATGTGTGCTGGAGCAGGGTTAGAACTAAACTCTGCAGGGCTACGGCCCTCCAGGAACTGAGTTTGACACCCCTGGGATAGGTCTATTAATCTCAAACTAGTTGTTTTTAATTAAAGGAATCAGTTATTTAGAATAATAAAACATTTGGGCTGTTATCTGGCAAATCAGTATCAACAAACTCATCTTTTCAATACAGAGGAAATGCAAAAGCTTCATCGGACGTGGCATTTAGATGTATTACACTGTTTAGTGCAGGACAAGAATGCCTTTAACCTGCAGTTACAAATGCATGAATAATGTTTTGATATGCCAGACATAAAATGTTGAACACTCATTTGAAATTATAAAAACTTAATTATAAAAAAAAAAAAAATCTAAAGATACTTTAAATGTGAAATTAAAATGGCCAGTATGTGTCAGCAAGTCACTATTAATAAGTGAGTCATTGCGATTGAACCAAATCATTTAAACGGTTGATTCATTCAGAAACGAAACACTGTCATGTTGCTCAGAGATGCAAAATTTTGCTTTGGTGGCTGTGTTTGGAATAAATTTTTGTTGTAGAAATAGAGCAAAAACCGGCAATATGGTGTCTAAAACGCAAGTCTCTTAGTTTACTGTCCTGTTGTAAAAAAAAAAAATATATATATATATATATAAATATAAATATATATATATATATATATATATATATATCAGTGGCGGCTGCTGGTCTTTCAAAGAGGGGAAGCTCATTTTCGGCCTACATTATAACCCTCTGATGGTCTTCATTTGTAGTGACACTCGGGGTCTTTTTGACCCCAGACAATAACATTTCATTTTGTAATAGTAAAATATTTAAATTTTTTACAAATATAATTTTACTCTGTTCATTTATGTTTTTACTAAACTTTGTACAGTTTTTGGAGGATTTAAATCTTTTACATTTCTATAAATAAATAAATATTTATTTAAATAGGCTTTTTTTTTTACAAAAAAAGAAAAAAGCATTTCAGGTAAAATTCACTTCATAAAAGACCCAGATTTCTAACTTTCATACATGGGGATACCATGGATAATTTTATAAGGTTTAATGTAAGATTTTTGCCCATTTTTGGGGAAATTCAGTTTAAAAATTGTAATAAATCACTTTAACCACTAGATGGCTATAGTGTGTGTGTGTGTGTGTGCGCGCGCGCACATTTTCAATCTGTCTTAGTTACCATTTCAATTTTGTGGTGGTTCTGCATTTTACAAATATCAAGAAATATTGCCGCAGTTTGTCTTTCAAATACACTTGAGAAATCCGCGATCATGGGACTGAGCGTGAAACAGCTTCACCGACTTCTTATGGTGCAGACCGCTGTCAGTCAAAAGGAGATCGACAGATCCTCCAATCATCACGCGGAAGCCCAGTCTTCATTCACCTCCAGAGACGCTGAGCGTCCGTGGGCGGGACATAATCGCAGCATTTATCCAATGACCGTCTAGATTCGGAGCACTGAAAAAAACTGTTCAAAGCAGCCCCATTGAAGTCAATGGACGCTCGGCTTCAACAGGGAAATGCACTGTGACGCTACGGGAATGTATGAGAAGAAAATCGAATCAGCCGACATGTAGCTGATTAACACAATACATAATACACAATAGTACATATTTGACCGTTGGTTTTTTTTTTTGTACATTAGAGGGGAAGCTGAGCTTCCATTGCAGTCTTAAAGAAATCCCCACTGATCTATATATATATATATATATTTATGTATATATGTGTGTGTGTGTGTGTGTGTGATTATGATTTTTAGAGGAAAAGACAGCATTCTTTGTGTGATTTTGATTCTAAATGATTTTGATTGATTTCATTCTAAATGCATTTCAACAGACTGAATCACACAGTGAAAGAACACTCTAAATGCGCGCGTACATCATTAAAACAACAATTATGATATTATCGCAGACGATATATATTGCACACTCCGCACCAGTCTTTTTGGCTAATTTGTGCAAAACCTCTTGCTAAAATGTCAAAGCATCATTTTAACCACCAATGCAATGACGCAATTATTTAGCTCACCTCTATATGCTTACGTGGGGTTGATGTCTTGTCGAGATTTTATAAGCTGCTAGTTTGGTCTCCCTAGGCAAGCACAGCATAATAGAGTATAAATATGGGCAGGGGTTCACTTCATTTCCTTCGAGTTCAACTTCAGAATATGACGGGGTTTCGTTTTCAGCGGTGTCTGCACCACTAACGCCTGTTTTGTCCGTCTGCATCTTTCTTGTGATTTTAGCGTCAGTTTGCCCTCCTGCCCATTATTTACTGACATAGCTTCCAGGGAGCGATTTTTTTTTTACTCAGTAATTAATGTGTTTTAAAATGTAGCGAAGTACAATACTTCAAACAAAATATACTTAAGTAAAAGTAAAATTACAGATTAAAAAAAATACTTAAAAAAGTAGAAGTACACAAAAAAGCTACTCAATTACAGTAACGCGAGTAAATGTAATTCGTTACTTTCCACCTCTGCCCTCTGATGTCACATGGATCACTTTGATGATGTTTTTCTTACCTTTCTGGACATGGACAGTAGACCGTACACACAGCTTCAATGGAGGGACTGAGAGCTCTCGGACTAAATCTAAAATATCTTAAACTGTGTTCCGAAGATAAACGGAGGTCTCACGGGTTTGGAACGACATGAGGGTGAGTAATTAATGACATAATTTTCATTTTTTGATTAACTAACCCTTTAACAGTCTGACTCCAGTGACATATCAGATCAGGTTACAGCATGAAACCGATTAAGAGCAAAAGAATGTACCAAATGTCTATATAAGAAGCACTTTATTGCTCATTAAGACCCTTTAAAACAAATAAAAAAATTAATATCTGACATGACAAATTGACGTTTTTACAAAGTGAGTAAAGACTGATCAAGAGAGAATGTCTTCCATACGCTCCTGCTGTTCTTGGCAGAAAACTGGAATTCAGTTAAATAAAAACACTGTATGAACTAGGAAGCTCCAACCACAAAAAGACAGGAAAGCCTTTGGCGTCTTCCACTTTTGGTTCAGAATAGTAAAATAAACCTCCACTGTTGAAAAGCTGTTATCCTGTTTGCCTCCAGAACTGATCTGCAGGGTTTATTATCAAACTCTAATAATATGTGATGAAAGGTCCATGGTCAGAAAGTATTAACACCACAGCAGCAACTAATAAAATTGTTCATATTGTACAATTGTAGGAACAGTCAACTCATATAAGCATATATCTGCTGTGTAACCACATGACCGTCATACTGTACTCCTTAAAGTGCATCCTCTTTAAAAAAAATGACAATATAGTTTTGAAATAGGAACAACTGGTCACAAAGAACACATTTAAAAACATTAGTAAACAAAATATAGTATTTTTTTTTACACACAAAACATACAAATCACAAGAGTACAACATTCATAAGCCCAGAAACACACTTTATGCAAGCGGGCAAATGCAACACATTGCTTTTGAGTTGTTTTAAGAAATGTATGCACTAAAGAAGGCAACCGAATTACCTTCAGAGCAAGATTTGCTTTCAGATGTTGCTCCGTCAAGACCATACATGAGATAGTATGCTTAACCCCACTAACAGCACCCTACAGCAATGATAAGAATATGACACACATTAAATGAATTATGACACATTGGACATGCGTTCGCATTCACATGCTTGTGCAGAGTATGTTTCTGCCCTAAAAAATGACAACAAAAAAAAGAAAGAGATGCAAAATATAAAAAATATCCAGTTATTAAAAATATACATATAAGTATGTAATGTGTCAGTCGCACCTGCTGACTTGCTAAGATATACACTACCATTTAAAAGTTTGCGGTCAATAAGATTTTTTTTTTTTTTTTTAAGAAATGAACAATTTTATTTAACAAGGATGCATTACATTGATTAAAAGTGACTGAAAAGACATTTATAATGCTGAAAGATTTCTATTCCAAATAAATGCTGTTGATTTTTCTATTTATCCAAGAATCCTGATAGGAAAAATGTATCTGATTTCCACAAAAATGTTAAGCAGCACAACAATTTTCAGCAATGACAATATTGAGAAATGTTTCTTGAGCAGCAATTCGGTATATTAGAATGGGTTCTGAAGGATCATATGACACTGAAGACTGAAGTAATGATGCTGAAAATTCATAAAAAAATATAAAAATAGTATATTGAACAGTTATTTTAAATTATAACAACATTTCACAATAAATCTGTTTTACTGTATTTTTGATCAAATGAATGCAGACTTGGTGACCATAAGAGACTTCTTTCAAAAACATACAAAAATCTTACCAACCTCAAGTTTTTGAATGGTAGTGTAACTAGTCAGCTGCCTCGCTAACAGCTATTATCTTTTACAAAATAGAATACAACCTCTTTGAAATTAAGGTTATTCCTCTGGAACGTCTAGAACAGTTCCAGAATCAGACTCATTAAGGTTATACGGTTTTTCTTTGGAATTACATCATGCCTCATCGATGACCCACATTCTGTCCCCATGAGTGTTTCAGGTTACAAGCCACACATGAATTCGGACAAGAGTAGCTGTGAAGCGGAAGCGTGTTTGCATGTGTAAAAAAAAAAATTAAAAAAAGAAAATTGTGGAATGGTAATGATTTTTCAGTCTGATCACTTTTCTCCACTCCAGCTCTCGGATTTGCAGTAAAAACATCACCGTCCATCCATTAAATGATATCTTTATTTGTCTCCACCTTGTTGCTTTAATGTCCAAAGCGAGCACTTCAAGTCCTGTCATTGTCAATGTGACAAGCTTGCGGCAATGCTAATTTATTCACGTCAGAAATCAGCTGGACGGATCATCATGGAAGTGTACTGGAGCGAATAGCTGGGTCCTCGGAAGTGATGCCACCTAATGCCATTGAGTTTGCGGAAGTTGTCACCCACGGTGTAGTAGATTCCATTGAGATTTGACAGACCGCAAGCATCAAACCACCAGCCTGAAAGAACGACAAATAAAAGAGACTGAGGTAAATACTTGAAACAGCTTTATAAACTCAAAAGTGTTTACTTTGGACCTGGATCAGGATTATTTGTTAAATAAAAAAACTATTACAAGATAAAATAGATAAGATGTTTTATTTATTTATGGAAACTATTAAGTACCAACTATTGGTATTAAGTGATTATAATGTGTATAATTGTTTTGCTTATAATACTTTTATGATGCTTTTTGACCTTTTTGGAGCTTGACAGACTCTAGTTCTAACATGCTTTCATTGAAGAAAAAAAAAAAGATTATGCAAAATATTTTATCTTGCATTCCACAAAATAAAGAAAGACATACTGGTTTTGGAATGACGTGAGGGAGAGCAAATGATGGCAGGATCTCCTCAAAACAATCAAAGCCCTTGATTCATCTTTCTCCTCTATATTTTGTCTTTTTATTTTTCTCTCTACAGTCCGTCAGTGTTTTAAAGGGTATGTTATTCCCACTGTGCGGTCGATGTCTCAGCAAGACCTGTCAAAGCAAACTAATTCTTCAATAAAAACCAGACTTTGTCTCTTCAGAGAGGACACCATCTCTCTAACCCTGATTAAATCAGTATCACCTCCCTTAACTCATGTTTAGTTTGGACAGGCCGCACAGATGGATCCATCTTTCCATCTTTTGATTACCATTTGAAATGCAAACATAAAGGGCACTCAAAGGTCTCCAGCCGGTTCGACGGTAATTAACTCCAACAACTTTCAAAATCAATCGCAATGCATGCTATTAAAAGCTGTTTATCTTGGACCCCAGAGGTGTGGGATCTGCAGTCGAGTGCAGCCATAGAGTAAATTGTTTGCATAGCGGGCGTTGAACATGCATCTGAACTCTGGACGTGTTTTACATAATTCTACGATGGGCTTGCATTTTCTTCGATTAGAAGAGGATCAGAGGGATTTTGCATGACCGTTTCGGCTTCACATCCAGGCCACAAGTGAAGAAATGTGACTGAGAGGTTATGAATGTAGATGGCTTGCATTCAATAAGCACTGGTGAGTGCCAATCTACAATCAGATTAGTCTTTACGTAACAAGCATTTTATGCCAAATGATCAAGTATGTGACAAGACTGTTTTTAATTTAAGTCTTTGTCCATGTTTTTGTCAAATAGAAATAATGAAAATTAAAGATGCAAAAAGCAACTTAACTGACGGACATTCGATATCTGTGTGAACAGCAACATTTTGCTACATCATTGTAATAATATGCAATAAATATGAATATTCTGACACTATCAGATGAGAACAACACTTTCTGATTCTATTGTCTTCTGTGGAACTGCTTTATAGCTGAATCAAATTAGTGAATTAATTGATTAATTTTGTGACCTTGATACTGTTTGACAACATTTGTCATTGAACTGAACTAAATTGAACTGAATCAGTGCTGAACTGACTTGAGCTGAATGGTGACACTATTGCCTTCTCCATAGCTGCTTTACGATCTCATATTTGAAAAACGTTTGCATCATTATGTTATTTTCGTCTTTATTACTGTGAAGCTGCTTTGAAACTATGTATTGGCTGATATGATATGAATATTTGGACATAAAATGGGGAAATCAAATGAACTGGTGAACCGTTTTTACTAAATGTATGGACATTTCAGGAGAGCATGTCTGAGTGTGTTGCATCATTACCTCAAATTGCTCAGCCACAATATCATTAAAAACAGCTATGTTTTTAATGCTGTGTCATTGAGAACAGATCTGGATAAATTTAGCATTACATTACTTGTTTACCAGTGGATCATCAGCAGTGAATGGGTGCCGTCAGAATGAGCATCCTTGAATAAGATAAAAACTGATAAAAACATAACAATAATCAGCAAAGAATCCACACCACTCCAGTCCATCAGTTAACATCTTGTAAAGTGAAAACCTGCACGATTGTAAGAATCTTCTAGCGGCACCCATTCACTGCAAAGGATCCATTGGTGAGCAAGAGATGTAATTCTACATTTCTCCAAATAAGTTCTGATGAAGAAATAAACTAAAAAAAAACTAATTTTCATTTTTGAGTGAAATATGAACGAGATCATGTGGAGTAGCTCACCTCCGGTCATCAAAAGGGCACACTTGCAAACACACTTGTCGTTGTCAGCGTCCCGGGTGCTGAAGCCTGTGTCGTTTAATGCTAAACTACTTTGCTGTCCTGCTGTTCCACTATAGCTCCCTAGCAAAAGTCTGGAGAAAGAGAAAGAGAAAGATGATGATAGACATATTGCTGGATATTAACAAATTGTCAAAAAGTCTTTCATAAATATCATATTGGTGATGATACCTGTACTGCTGTTTTTCTCCGGCCAGCTGGAATTTCTCATACAGAGCATAGGCGCTGTTCGCCTCCCAGTCCTTAAGTTCCACTCGGAGGGAGTACTGGGCTTGACTGGTGATCAGGTGAACAGCCTCATTACCCAGCCAGTGCTCTCCACTAGGATCGCCAAATCCCTGTGAGAACAACATATAATGAAAGCAATGCTGTGTTCCATTCATCTTGTAAAGTCAGATTTCAAGCTTCCTATTTGGGAAAGGAATAAAACGGCACTTGAAGTTGAAACTTCAAACATAAGGTTGCATACAGTAGTTACTTATAGACACTTCAGTGCAAATACAATGCATCAGTGAGTCAAAGTTCCTTTTGCAAACAAGTCAAATGATCATCTCCTTTATCTTCTTATTTCTGGACAACAGGAATATCACATTTCCAACTTTAAATGAAACACAGCATTAGACACAAAACAGCTGTTTTGTTTCCTTGAATTAAATAGGTACATTGTCTGTCTTTTATTTCCCAGCTCTTTATAGAAAGAAAGGCTCACAATGACATTTGGCAAGATTAACAAAATGTAGAAAATTGCAGTATTGATTTTCACTGCTGCAGTTTCACAGAACTGCCAGTTTTCGATCCATTTCAGCATATTTAAGCACTTAAAATATCAGCTATTAAATACAGAATGTACCAAACAGTTCAGCTACTGCCAATGACGCCAATCTGTCACTTACAATTTAAGCCGCCGTGCTTCATCCTGTTTTGGCTGATTTTTTAATCTATGTCATCGGAATAATGCCAAACTTTTTATCACATCTTCCCAGCACACGCAGAAAACATTTCTTAAATGTCACCCTTTTCTTTACACACAATCAATAGGGATTTTCATCATTGTCTACAAATGTAACAAGTTCTCTTTGTCTGTACACTGAAGTGATGCTAGGAAGTTCTGCACAGTCAGCTGTAATGTTATGCAGACTTGTAACGTCTATGTCCACTCACCAGTTTATAGTCTTTCCAGCTTTTCTGGAAGCTCACACTTCCATTGGCCCTGCGCTGGAACACCGTCCAGCCACCTCCGCTTGTCACCATATCACAAAAGACCTGTCAGAAGCATATGTAACATCTCAGTCTCACTCTCTTACATTCCTCGTTCTGTATGTCACAGCCGAGATACATCACACTGATTCCTCATACTTGTGAATGAACGCATCCCACACCTTGGTTGGCTCGGTCGTGTCTCCGATGTAAATGTGGTAGACTCCGCTGGTGTTGTGACCGGATTTATAGGCCTCGGCACAGTCTCTGAAACGCTGCTCATTTGATGAGAAGCCTGTAAGGGAAAACACAGAGGCTCTGGGGTTTAGAATTGATTTGAACTGAAGGTGAGAAAGACAATCAGCCAACAAAACACTGCCTTGACATAGCCGTTAACGTACAGTAAGTACTCTGTTTGTACTCATATGTGAATGCAGACTCTATATTATTTAGTATAATAAACTGTTGTGTTCCATGAAGCTGTTTTCAGTGTAAAAATACCAAAGAACATTTACTGAAATAAAGTAACTGAAAAAAAGAAAATATTATTTTATTTCAGCTAATGGCCAAATAGAATAACTAAGACTGAAATAGACATAGAACAGACATAAAAAAACATAAAATTGACAAAAATAAAAAAATCACTTGGAAAAATTTAAAATATAATATTGAATCAAAATAATAGATACTATAATAGCATATTAATTATACTAAAATAACACTGATTTGAATTGCAATTGACCTCATTGGCATAAAAAACTAAAACCATATTTGTATTTACATATTTGTAAAATTAACTTTTAAGTGAAACAAATTGTAATAAAATATTTTTTAAATGACTTATTTCTGCTAGTTGCCAAGGCAAAGAAAACAAAAATGTATAAACATTTTTGTTAAAAATTTAATGAATATAATAAAAAAAGGCATGACAAAACACTTAAATTGTAATCAAAACAGAAGACACAAAAACTAAACTGTAATAGAATCTCAATAATACTACAATAAAACTAATACATGCACAGTTTTTGTGCTGAAACATAAAGTTGTATAGTGGATTTGCCACACAGTGTGATGAAACCAAATGATGTGGTTACTGTTGTCAAAAGAACAAGATTTATAATAATTACATGACCTCACATTTTCAGGTCCATAATGGTCTAGTTTTGGGATGAGTCATTTAAACATTCAACACAATGTGTTTGTTTGTCAAGCATCTGAGAGAGAGTTTATTTAGAAAATTTGGTACATTTAGTTCTTCGATTGAACCTCTGTGCAGACATTTATAAACCGACATGTCTTCTCTCCACATAAAATGCTGCAGTCTTGATTTAGATTATCAGTGCATGTTGTGACGCATTGAACTTCATCCAAGATATGGGAGCATGCTGCCAAAGACCTCACTAGCGAGAGCTTATCCCCTCTCTCTCCATGAATCACGGCTGCTCGATTTATCATTAGTGTCACGGTTAATTAACCAGATCTTTCAGGTCATGTTAAGAATCTGCCACCAGATTTAAAAGCTGTGGTACGCCCAAGAATCAGACATTCTCAGATGTCTAACCTTACTTTGTACTCTAACTGGGTACTGAGTCATTTTTCTATCCTCTCAGACAGTGAAAAGCTGTAGCGATGCGACAAATCTTATCGAATCAACATGAAATGGCATTCAAAATGCATTTTAGCTTTCATAATATGACATACGTTAAAGTGAAACAGGCCAACATAATGCACTTCTATGGCTTGATAGACAATCTCCTGCACAGATCAAGGACTGGATACAAGTGAAAACAGTCCAGAAGAATTTTGATGTGAGAGGACACAGAGGATGGAGGAAGCATTATTATGGATTCTGGACAGTATTTTGGCCAGAACGAATGACTTAAAGATAAAACACTTGATGGATTTGTTTCTTACAAACTTGCAGCTTTTCAATTCATAAGATGTTAACTAACAGACTGGAGTGGTATGGATGCTTGTGGATTATTGTTTTTATCTGTTGTTTGGACTCTTCTTACGGCACCCATTCACAGCAGACGATCCATTGCTGAGCAAGTCATGCAATGCTACATTTCTCCAAATCTGTTCTGATATAGAAACAAACTCATCTACATCTTGGATGACCTGAGGATGAGTACATTTTTAGCAAACTTAAATTTTTTGGTTAACACGTCCTTTGAAGGTGTGCATTTTTACCTGTCCCTGAAGACACCATGCCAATAAGTGTGTGTACGGACTTCATGAGCTGTTGATGTTGTCTCTGCAGGACTGAGTTGTTGGTGCTGGCCACTCTCAACTGTCTCTCCAGAGCTGTAATGGCTGCTGTCTGTCTCTTTACCAGGTCCTGCAGTCGCTCTTTCTCCTCCCTCATGTCCTCCAGTTCCGTCCTCTGCTTCGACTCCAGGACTAAGACTTTACTCTCCAAATGACTGGTGGAAACAATGTATAATGCATTCATTTAAAAAACGAATACCAATAGTTTAAGTCAAAAAGACACTTTTTCAAAGCATCTCAGTTTCTGAGAAATTCCTAGATAGTGCAGGAATGAATGCAAAATGGATACCTTAAGCCTCTACCTTGGGACTTTAGTTTACAATAGGATGGATAATGGTGTTTTGCAAGCTATAGGAGTTTATCTGAAACATTTAGACCTAAGTATTAAACTTTGGCTCTAAACCAATCCCTCACCACTTTTACTAGACATTCTTAAGAGTAGAAGTTTGCTATTACTTTTAAGACATCAGTAACTACCCTAAACAGCCTAGCAACAGACTGAACACAATACGCATACATGTTATATGACTGTTTTTTCACACATTTGTTTTGTCATATTTCATAGTTTTCAGACTTCCAAAACGCCATAGTCATGTAAATGAACAGCCAAAATGCATAAAACATTTTCTGTTTTTTTTTTTTTTTGGTTTCAAATGTAACAACAACTTTTTGAGCATACAACGCAGCTCACATAAAGTGCCATCAATATAAGCATTATATATCAGCATATACTGTATCGTCTTGAAATAACCAATTAACATTAGATTGTTACTCTAGCTGTTGCTAACTACTGTCTAGTGGCTTGCTGTGTCATGTGAAACAAGTCTGAACTCTGGGCCTTTAGGAAATGGAGATACAGTATTTCCGTCAGCACTATAGGTTCATAATTTAGTGTCTGGATCAGAGGAGATAGCACGGAATCACTCAACAATGAGCCACTGCTACAAAAACCAGTTTCTAAAGAACTCCGCAAAATCCTGTCGGCTTCAATCTGTGTGTGATTTAGTGAGCAAGTTTGTGTGTGAGCACTGAAAAATAACACTACCCGAGGGTTTGAAGCCGAAAATAACTGGAAAGCAAATCAAAACTCCATTGAGCCATGTAACTGGACGCTTACTTTGTTAAATTACAGTAGATAGACATTAAACATGCTTTGGTTGCCAGTGGTTCTCGACGCTTATGTTTATATGTTTGATTACACAAATAGTTTTCGCTCAATCGATTGGCAAGGACTGCTGAAATGCCTTGCCAGAGTTTGTAATGTGTAAACAATGCTGAGCAATTGTTTGCAGCTATTATACTATGAAGCTGACCCTCACTAAACCCGCATCAATTCTGGGAGCAATTATGAACACTTTTGCTCGTACCGCCGTAAGTCGCCTTGGAAAGGTCGAAAACTCTCTGTTCTCACTCGTACGGGAAATATGAAATACTGAATCATCTGAAACGTAGCGGTCCATTATAATTATGTCTGATGCCCCCATGCAGCTACCAAAACATTGCTAGCAACACAGTTCAATTGGTCGTCAAAGTTGAATGACAACAAGCGTTATCTGTTTAATCTAGCGAGAGCCAAGTACAAAGCTTTCTGGGAAACCCTTTGTCCGGCTTTGTAAGTGTGCAAAGGAAACTTGCCTGGGGTCTGCTTTGTGTGCTGTGCTTACTCCGTAGTTATTAAACATTATAAACAATCAATTAAGTTGCTGATTATTTTCCTTTACAAAGCCTTTACCCCTGCTGTGCTCTCCGACTTGCCGGGTATGGGAAAATATCGTTTTGAGAATGACAAGAGAGACAAAAGTTGCTGTACACTGAGCGAACATGCAGATGCAGAGGCAATCTGACCCTTAAAAATGACTCAGATCTTATTGGTCAGCGGTTGTAATGAGCACAATTAAATAATGCAGTCCTCAGTTTTGACTCACTCAAGCATCATTTTGTCTGATGTTTCTCATACAATATTTTAAGGGAAATAAAATGGACAAAAAAATAAGGGAATTGCTGTAAAATGAATTCTGTAAAATGAATGTAGAAGATGAAATTAATCTCAGTGCTTTCTATGACAAGCATTTTTTGCCAACGTTAACATAGAAAGTACATTTTAAGTCACCAGACAAAACACTGGGCTGTATTTGAAACAGAAATAAATGTAAGAAATAAACATTAAATTAATAAGTCTTACCTGTTCTTGTCTCGAAGTTTGGAGATTTCTGAAATCTGTGTTAAGAGTTCCTTCTCCAGTTTGTTTGTTGATAGTGAATTCTCTAATAACTGAATGGCAATTCTTGATGTCTGGTTCATAACCTTCAAGTGGAACACAGTGAAATGAAGAATGAGAAATTACAAAAAATATATCATATATATATGTTTTATTTATTTTAAAATGTACAAATGATACAATAAGCACAAAGTTTTAAATAAAAACATGGATACGGATGTTTAATTTTGTTTTAATGACAACTAAAGCAGCTGCGAACATGACATGATGTTTTCCAGCATGATTTTAGATCTTCCAAAAAGCATCTTGAGCTTCAATGGAAGACAAAATCTGAACAGGCATTACATTTGATTAGTGACCTAGATATTGCAGAGTATAATATATATATTATACAGATTTTCCATGTATCTTCCTCCATAATATTTCTATGTTTTACATTTTGAAGCTTTAAACAACTTTGTTTATTTCCAGGTTTAAAATCATT
Organism: Carassius carassius; assembly: GCF_963082965.1. Taxonomy (NCBI): domain Eukaryota; kingdom Metazoa; phylum Chordata; class Actinopteri; order Cypriniformes; family Cyprinidae; genus Carassius; species Carassius carassius. The sequence continues at coordinate 3,912,764 of NC_081771.1, forward strand.
TTGAATTTAGATTTTCAGTGTGGTTTTTGTGCCCCAAATACAGTATACATAGCCTACATGTAGCAAAAAAAAAAAAAAACCTAATATCATTATATATATATATGCAATTTTAAACAACTTCAGTTCTTAACTTCTTATTCTTATCAATGAAAACAGCTGTGCTGCTTAATCTCATATTTAATAAAAAATTATGATGTACGCATTCATGCATTTCTATAATGTGAAATGAGATTACCTTGGCTTCAACCACATTGAGTTTCCTGGTTTGCTCTGCAGTCTGGGTGAGCAGGTTGGTGCCAATCTCCAACATAGTGGCCGCCTGGTTATGAACTGCATCAGCTTGAAAATGCACCATCCCTGTCTTTTGATGGATGTAGTTTTCTAACTGTTGAGCAAAGAAAAGAGAATTGTGATCTCAGATAATATTGAATATTGCACATATGTTGGGTTTACCCATTTTTGCAGCAATACCATATACAGTAGATGAACCATTTTTGGTTTCACAAAGAACCTTTCAGTAAAACATTCTTAAAAGAACCATTTTTTTTCTTAGTGGGAAAAACATTTTAAATCTAAAGAACCTTTTTTTCCCATTTGGGGAATGGAAAGGTTCCATGGATGTTAAAGCTTCTCCATTGAATCATTAAGAACCTTTATTTTTAAAAGTGTATGATAGTCATAATTAAAACATGATGGTTGGTTTAGAATTCCCATTTGTCATTTCAAGATTCAGAAGGGTGTTTACGAGGGCCCCTTCTTGCAGCTGTGATGTGTCCTCATTGCTCCCTTCTGTGAAGCACTCAACAGTGTGGACTCAAAAGCTGGAAAGTTGATCAAACCCAGTGTTTTTTCCCTAGCCAGCGGGTTTTAAATCCGCTGGGAGAAGATCCAGTGCCAGGCAAAGGTGAGGTATAGTGACCCTCTCAGTCCCAAAAGACTCTGAGCTCTGCAAAAATAAATATAGCATCACCAAGACCGCATGGACCCTGAGAGAAGGACTAATGAAGGATAATTTTATCACAATGGAAATAAACACGTTAAACCCAGAGGGAAATCAATGCGCTTGATGTGGTCTGTCAGAACTTACATGGAGAATGAAAACACTTTTTGATGTGTGTTAGACATTTATAAAAGTGATATTACAATATCAATCACTCCAAAGTGCACTCAGTGCCCTGACATGAATGTTTTTCAAAATAGTTCCAAAAAGAAGTTCCAAAGGTGATGCAACAGAAGAACCATTTTTGGTTCCTCAGAGAACCTTTCAGTGAACAGTTCTTTAAAGAACCATTTATCTCTTCGTGTGAAGAACATTTTCAAAATCTAAAGATCCTTATTTGGAATGGAAGGAAGTTCTTGATGGAACCACACAAGAACCTTTACTTTTATGAGTATGCTAGTCATAATTAAAACATGATGGTTGGTTTACCAAATTAATTAACATAAACAAGAATGCTTCTACTGTTGTTGTTGACTCTCTAAAGACGCAGTGTGCCCTGACCGCTTAATTGACCCAAGTTTCCTGCCTTGGATTAAAATCACATAGGACGAGTCCAGCTTGGGAACGCTGATCTGGATTCAGTTGGATCAGCTTTACGAGTGCAAACCAAAACCAGATGTTTCATCTCATTTTGACTGTCTGGAGCTTCCTGGGATGTTTCCTTTCAGAATGTACTGTAAAACACCACCAATGTGAGGGTAATGCTCTTCGGAGATGTTTTCTGCTGAGTCATGGCGATCTGCGTGCAGTCACGACACAGATGATCATCATTCACACGTTCCACAGATGTTTATAAGAGATCTCTTCAGAACGATTGTGTTGGGTTGTTTGCTTCATGAAGATTCATGCCGATTACATCATTTTCGAAAACATAGCAGCATAAATTCCAGTAAGTGTTTCGTGATGGCCTCTCATAATGACAATCAATCATTGTTTTGTTTTAAAACTAGTTACTATTTTGTCATTTAGCTGACAAAGGGATTTATATGACACTTACGGTGCAACCTGGGGTTAAGTGTTTTGCTCAAGTCCATGGATCAACCCTTTTGGGGTTTAAACCTATAACTTTTCTGTTAACAGCCCAGATTCTGAGCAGCTAGAATATATAATCAATATGGTATGGGTTAAATGAGGACAGATACTAATTTATAATGATTAAAAAAAAATATTACAGTTGCTCCCCAACAGTGCTATTACACACACACACACACACACACACACACAATTTTCAAAAACTTAACTGTATAAATTCCAGTAAGTATTTCTGATGGCCTTTTATACAAAAAATAAATAAATAAATAAATAAATAATAAATAATTATAAAATAATCTACATTCTTAAAACATATTCTTATTACATAAGATTCATCAGTGCATGTTATTTTAAAGAAAAAAAAATGTTTGTTCAAAATGTAATAACTTGCTCTGACTCTGAAACAACTTTCTATATCGGGTGACGTCAAAGTCCTACACAGCCACATTCAGGTCTGGCACTACTTCTTATGATGCAATCCTTTCCCAATGGATAAAATAAAGCCCTATATTACATTTTGTTATCTTTACAGAAGTAAAATAAGCTGTGAATGCCATTTTCTGTTGTCTTTCTAAATAAAAGAATCAGTTTAAGTCAATCTCCACCACTAGATCTTCTCAGAAAGACCCAGGGAGATTACTTGATTAACCCTCTCATTAAATCAGTAGCAAAGTAAACTCGAAGGCAAACATCCGAGCATGTAGATCTTTCCCTGCAGAACATCTACATCTCCACATCAACCGAATCTCCTCTAATCCAGACTCCGTCTCTGGGGTCCTCTGCCATCTCGGTCCCCTCATCTGACATCTACTGCACACCAACCTACAAAACAATCAGCAGCTTCCTGTAGCCTGTTCTCTGATTCCAGCCCAGTATAAGGTTTAGTTTTAATCTACTCTTCTTTTTCATCCTGCAGGGGTATTTCTAGACACACTTAAGCAAAGCCTTCTAGACGTGAGCCGCAGAATTTGTTTATGGTTGTCTGGTGGAATGCAGTGGTTTATAGGGAAGGTTTCCTGTAGCTACAGTAAGGTATTCATTTCCTAACAAGGATTATTGAGTATAATAGAGGAGAGGATTAGCAAATCTCTTTCTAAACAGAGGAGGAAATATGCTAAGAAAAATGTTTAGTTAAAATTAATGAAGCGTACTATTATGTTCGAAAGACACTGCAAAAATGTTCAAAAGCCAAGACAAATGTGTTTAAAAGAAGGAAATTTATATTTTTAAATAGGTTAGTGCAGTCGAAAATGAAAAACCTGCCATCATTTACTTACTATAATGTCATTTTCAAACCTGTATGAATTTCTTTATTCCGTGGAATATGAAAGAAACAATGTTGTTTTATCGAGACATTTTTTTTTAATCAGTATTCATTTTTATAGTTTCAGTTTTCATTTGAATTTTTTTGCTACAGTTTAAGTATTTTGTGTTGTCATTTTAGTAGTATTTGTTTATAGTTTTATACAGAGTTTTTGGTATTTTGAATCTGTATTCATTTTTATATTTTCGGTTTTCAATTAAATATTTGATAAGGTTTAATTATTTTGTGTTGTTTTCATTTTTATTAGTTTTCATTTTTATTTCAGTTTCAGTTCAATTAAAATAGGAAATGTTGCTTGGCAAGTAATGGCAAGAAATGGCAACTGAAATAAAAAGTTTTTTGGCCACTAATATTGAAAAGCATTGCAAAGCAAGCCTGTCCTCCAACAAAAAAAAACACCATATAGGTCGTTTGTGAAAGCACCTTATTACGACCTATATTTACTTTTTAAAGTTAAGCGGCCTCTAAAGGGCGTAAAAATAATGACAGTATTGCGTTGCGTCTGTCGTCATGAAATGACGTATAACGCCATCACCAATCAAAACGCACGTTTATTTAAATGCAACGTGTGGATTTTTTACACCGATCTCACAGTATTTCGTACATATTTTCCTAGGTGGCTTATTCGTTATAATGACCACACCTAACCCCACCCCTAAACCTAACCCTCACAGAAATCATACTAAATTATGATTTATTGAGCATACACATTTTCATGCACATCCATTCGCTGGAATCAAACCCATGATAGCATGATTACATATCAAGGTATAATGCAATAATCTACCAACTGAGCTACACGAAACACAAATCAGAGTGCAAATAAAAGAGAACAAAACATTAATATGAAAACGACCTTTTGCCGATAGGGGCGCAATTGTAGTATACGCTCTGATGGGTCGTATTTCAGGGATTTGGACAAACGACCTATACGAGCGTATTGGTTGGAGGACATGTTGTGCAAAGCATAGAAAATTTGTCTTTTTAAGTCAAATGACAGCTTTGTGTGAGGAACAGACATTTTCAGTAAACTTCTTGTTTGACAGATGTGGTCAGCCTTCAGTTTCACCAGTACATTTATAAACAGGTCATCATTTACTCAATATTATGTAGTTTTCAAAAACATGTATACATTTTTTTCTTCTTCTGTGAAACATGAAATAAGACGATTTTAAGGATGTTCACACTGCTCTTTACTATACAATGGATGTGAATGGCCATAGGGGCTGACAAACTTATAATTATACATAAAATTAGCCCATATGATGTGTGCAGTATATTTCATGTCTTCTGAAGTCATACGACAGCTTCGTGTGAGGAACAGACTGACATTTTTCAATGAAAATCTTGCTTAGCAGATGCAGTCAGCCTTCACTTTCACCAGTTTAACATTGTGCTATAAATTACTGCTTTTTAGAGTCTTATGGGTTCAGAATGACATGAGGGTGAGTAAATGATGACATAATTTTCAATTTAGAGTGAACTATCCCTTTTATGTAAGTGCAACAGAGTAAAACAACTCAAACAAACACACTGGAAAATCGCTCTCAATGTTTAGCCTTTTTAACACATTTGATTGTTCGCTCATCAATCTTGAAATTTGAGATTTGCTATGTTTACATTGCAAGAAAGCGGTTTGCAGTGTAGACCAGCGGTTCTCAATTCCAGTCCTCGCGCCCCACTGCTCTGCATATTTTGCACGTTTCTCTTTAACACACCTGATTTAGATAATCAGCTCGTTAGAAATGAACTCCGTGCATGAACTGTGTTCCAATTGTTCATTGCTCCCTACTCCCTGAGCAGGGGAAATCTGTTGAAGTTTACCTTACATCGAAACATTCATTCACTGATTTGTGCTGTGCAGCGTCTTTAAACATGGACAACTGTGACATCATATACCTCTGTAAATCGATACAAATTAAATTCACGTCTTGCACACTTCAATGCACTTTGATTGGAACATATAGCCAGTGTTGGGAAGGTTACTTTGGAAATGTAATAGGTTACAGATTACAAGTTACCCTATTTAAAATGTAATAGTAGTGTAACTTTTTTAATTACTTTAATAAAGTAATGTAACTAATTACTTTTGAGTACATTTTGATTACTTTTATAAATTTCTAATGAATGTTAATTTGCAACTGTTAATCATCTTCAACCATTTTACACCATGCAGGTTTAACCTTAACAGTAGTGCTCAATACTGTCAGACTTTCATCATCCTTCATCACCTGAATTAAGATGATCACATTTGAACACATCCACCACACAATCAGACTTTAGTACTGCATTTTACTTAGAGATTGATCTGAAGTTCAAAGCAGATTTAAAATCAAAAGAAATAGTTTATAGATACTGTTTTTGAAACCAAATCTTTGCATAACTACAGGCATCTAACTGCATCTAACAATGGTTTGGGGAAAAATAGTTAATAAAAAAATAAAAGCATATACATCAACTCAAATACAGTTATCTAATAAGCATGTGTCCTATTTTGTGTACTAAACTCCTGAAACATTGGTGTCTTTTTGAAACACTGCTGTCTCTTTGTATATGATATGATGATAGTTTCTCAAAATAAGTAAAAAATGCTCATGAAGTGACTTTTCTAGAGATTAATTTCCATGAGGGGTGGACTGGGAAAAAAAATAGGCTGGGAAATCTCACACTCATACACCCACAACCCATTCTGAAACATGGACAACCCTATTTTTTTTTGGACCTGAAAAAATATTTGAGTTCTCTCCTGAACTGCACCTTCACTCCCATTATCCACCCATCTCTCTCATGACTTTAATACTGAAGATTTTTATTTGACTTTTACCATGTTTTGTAAGTGCAATTTTGTTTTTTTGGCAAATGAATTACCACTTGTATTTATTTTTACTACAAATTCCATAGTTAAACCACGGTTAGTGCCATACCATAGGCTACATTAATTTTCCTAAGGGTTGTGTTTTTGTATCCACTAGCTCCCCCTAAACCTATGATAAAATATGATAATTTGTCTGCTAACTTACTACTGTAACATTACAATAGATAATAATGACGTGGTTTATACAGTATTTTGAGTGATTGCGAGCAATGTGCTGCTGCTTGACTAAGTAAACAAAGACAAAACTACATTAGCATATTTACAGATGAAACTGACCTGCACCTGAAACCCTGAACAGAAGTGTCACTTCTCTGCTCCAGCTGTGCACTTAGACGGTTCACTCCGGTCTCTCTCTCTCGCATTGATTACTCGGAGTCTGATCCAAACCGTTCGGCGGAGGCGCAGAGAGCGCGCGAGCCCAACCATTGCCAGTCACGACTAACCGATTCATGATTTATTAGAGATTTAATTATCGAATGGCGGAATCGGAAATAATCGCTTTAGTATATTCGGCCTGCAATTATACAATAACAATATTAAAGTAGAAGTCCAAATCGTCTGCCAGGCCACCGGCAATAGTCCCGGTTCTCCCGATGTCCAGTCAGCGCCTGATTTCCACAGACACGCAGAACGTGCAGGATTCATATTCAGTCTTTTTGCGGCTTAATATTCACAGACATCAGTCCATATCGGGTTTTGATTCAAGTGTACTGACCTACTTTTGATTTATTCGTCCAAAATGTGGCATATTGCGTCCGCGTTATAGGCTGAATTCCATTTTTATGACTGGATTCTACTAAAATGTTTTCCGCATCTCGGATATTATGGGCCATATGTCTTAGTGCAATTTGGGAAAGAAATAAGCTGTATGTGGATGTTTGTAAATATTCAAATGTAATCCTCTTTGTAATCTTTACAATTTTCATAAGTAACTGTAATTTAATTACTCATTTTTTCTTAGTAACTGTAACTGATTACTGTTACATTTATTTTGTAATTAAATTACGTAACGCCGTTACATGTAACTAGTTACTCCCCAACACTGCATATAGCTACGTTCGCTTCGAACTGGAATCATGGCTGAATGTCCTGTGATGTCCACTGCGCAGGGCACTTATGTTCGAATAGTACAAACGTCTAAAGCGCTAAGAGAAACGTTCAAAATGTGCAGAGCAGTGGGGCGCGAGGACTGCAATTGAGAACCGCTGGTGTAGACAACTTCATGAATTATAATGGGAATGTTACAGTTTTCTCGTGTCATGTTTCTCACTCTTTATGAATGTCAGAAAAAGCCCATGTCATTCTGCATTTCATGCTACGATCATATTTTAGTGGCTGTGTTACTTGAGTTCTGTTTCCCTCTTGTCAGGATTTGCTTGGACGTCCACTGCTATAGGCGTAAAAACCCCAAAGATTATTTTTAATTCTGAGACCTCTCAGAGACTTTATCTGTAATACTATTCTGTTATTAATTACAGAGAATGAATAAGTTATGGAGATACGTTACTGACAGGATTCTGATAACAGGGCTCGGAACAAGTTTTGGCTCCAGTTCAAATTTTTGTTACACTATACTCTTCAAAATATTAGGATTGGTAATATGTTTAAAAAATGTTTGCATTTTAAGTAAGACTCTTATACTCACCAAGGCTGCATTTATTTGATAAAAAAATAACCCCAACAAAACAGTAATATATGTTGTCAAATATCATTACAATTTAAAATATTTATTTGCATCAACAGAAATCTTTTGTAGCATTATAAATGTATTTAATATCACTTTTGATCAACTGAATGCATCCTTGTTGAACAAAAGCATTCATTTCTTAAAGAAAAAACTACTTATTTTTATACTCATATCCCATATTTTCATCAAAACATTCTTGAAACAAGATAATTTATTTGAGAAGCAACATGAGATAAGATATTAAGACTTGTTGTCAAAGAATGCATCTTTAATTTAATAATTTTATTTAGAACTTATATTTAGGCATATTTTTAATTTGTTTTAAGTTTAAAACAATTGAAGTACAGTTAAGACTAACTACACTTATGTTCAATATCTTAATCATCTTCAAGTAAAAAATACTAGACCTTCTTGCTTTGAAAGGAACCAAAAAGTCAAACAGTTTGAGTTATCATTCATGTTCATAGCACAAATGGTGCAGGACAGGTTACACACTCAAGTTTAAAACGAGTCTGCCACAAGTCAGTTATTTTGACTGTCTTTTGCTTTATTTATTTTGGCAGCTTTAGGATACAAGTTTTGAGAAAGGAAGAGTCATGTTCATCTTTAATGCATACTGTTCACTTTAGTTGCTTTTCTGGGTCACCGCACCAGATTTTACAACAAATCATGTCAAATTAGGTCTGATGGGGTGGATGACCTGCAGTGTGAGGCTGTTTTTCTTTGTGAGAGTGAACGGGAACATGTATCTTGATTATTTTCACATTATACATGATAAAAGTGATACTGATCTTCTGTATGCATTTTAGCAGCACATTCGGTGGAAGGTGCGACAGAAACATTTCTGGCAGGCTGCGTTGAGGAAAGTGCTGGTTCTGTCTCGTGTCCTTCAGGAATTTTTCCATAAAATCTGTGTGGTCTATACAAGAAGGGTTTTCCGCCCTTATAAAAATTATTTAAACTTACTCTCTGTTTTGACAAGCAGAAAAACTCTGATTCAAGCACAGGTGGTCAGGGGCCTGTCTTCAGCTGTGACCTCACACATACAGTATATACACTGGAGAGCTACAGTATGTCTATATACTACTTCTGCAGTTTATATACGGTATTGTGCACTATTTGCAATTTTTCTGAATGGATGGAATACATATCCATGTCATTTTAGTAATTTTAGCTTGTGGTATCTAGTTACCACCTAAAAAACAAATATAATTATTATATACAGTGGGGAAGTCGTGGCCTAGTGGTTAGAGAGTTTGACTCCTAACCCTAGTGTTGTATATCTGAGTCTCGGGCCAGCAATACCACGACTGAGGTGCCCTTGAGCAAGGCAACGAACCAACAACTGCTCTCTGGGTGCTGCAGCATGAATGGCTGCCCACTGCTCTGGGGGGGTGTGCACAGTGTGTGTGTGTGTGTGTGTGTGTGTTCACTGCTCTGTGTGTTTGCACTTTGGATGGGTTAAATGCAGAGCACGAATTCTGAGTATGGGTCACCATACTTGGCTGTATGTCACGCCACTTTCACTTATTATAGATTTTTTTATACATTTTCCTGTAAAAAGTTTAGAAACAAATATTAAAATTGCTGGTATAGTTCCATATTATTCATAAAATGGAAAACAGAAATGAAATTATAAAAAGGACATATTGCTATGGAAGCCTGCTTCCACCACTGAATAAAAAAAAAGTACTGAAATTCTTTGTATCTCTCAATTCTGACTTTTTATCCCACAAATCAGATTTTTTTAACTAGGGTGGTTCCCTTTCAAATGGGGTCTATGTATATACTAGTGGATATTTATATAATACTGTATGTATATTAGGGAAAATAAGGTAAAAATATGTACCTTTAAGGTTTTGTAACTCAGGGTACTGCCCCAGCTTTGTCTTTTTTTTTGATAATGTACAGTACAGACAGTAAAAGTAATGTAATAATATTCAGTTCTAAACTTAAGTTTAAAAATTTGATCTAATAATGCAAAATAACAATTTTTAATCTAAAGATAACTGGATGCCTTTCTCTGAATAAAATCAGGTCATGTGACAACTAGCATACTAATGCAATAATCAGTACACTAGTATTCCACTCGAAGCATAGCTAACATGTTATAGTATTCATGACAAATAATACATTAAACTTAGCTTGTCATTGTTATAGCATTGCTCAGCTTTACAACATCCCATAACCAAAATGTGTTTATCCTATGCACCATTGCTAAGTCTTCACAAATATAACATCATTCTACAAACATTTATTCCATACATAAAAAAAATAAAATCTGTTTATAATGTAGTGTTTCATGTTTGCAAAAAAAAAAAAGAATAAAAAAAGGAAACAAATAAAGTTTTTATTGTGACAAGACTCAAAATGTTCCAGCTACAGAGGCTTTTTCCCTTCCATTTATTTAATATTTTGGTATATTAAGTTTTAAACATCCTTTTATGGATTTAAATTGGTAAACGTGTAGGTGTTAGAAATATGGCTCAGAATATGAGATATTTATACAGCTTCCTGTATGCTGCATAGATTAATTTTATCATGTTATCTTTCCACTTTAATACCCCAGCATGCCTCACTGCTGACCGTACAAACATGACCTTACTTGCTTCAGCATGACAACGTGGTAAGACAGAAACTCAGGGTCAAAGAGCACAACAAATAACATGACGAACATGATTAACATGACTGGATTTGAGCTCAATTTAGCAGGAATGCTTTAGTCACAAGGACTTTCTGAGTTGAAGTTTTGTGTTAATACTTGGACCAATTGTACTAAATTGTGGCTTGAATGAGGCCATAGTGAGCAGAAGCAGGTCTGACCCGCAACGAATCGTTCCTGCAACAATCATCTCACACATCTCCCTTTAAACTAAAAGCAGATGGACAAAGTCAGTGCTGTTGAGTCTATACACGCTCTTTACAATTTCTCAGTTTTTCTAAATAGGCATATTGATTTTTCCACCTGCCTTTTCGTTTTGTCCATCCATTCATCATACAAAAGCTAAACGAAGTCAGAAATGTCAGTCATTGATTATCTAAACAGATACAGAATGCATTCACACACTTTGGGTCTCATTTAATACCAGTGTTATTTTAGTAGCATTGAGACAATGGTATAGTGTTTATTAATATTTAAAATCATTTATTATATATATTTTCTATTAAAGCAGTTTTTGTGTGTGGTTTGTATTTTATTTAGTAGCCTATATGTTAAATGTATATTAATTGTAAGCACATCAGGCCCACACACTTGAAATAATTCAGCTTGCAACTGAAATTGCACGTAAATAAAAGCCATTGCATCGAACAGACGTGCATTTGATGTACATTCCATCTTCCCTTTCTGAGACATTCACCTACTTTTCTTTTATATTTCACAGGTCAGGACATAAAACAAAGGTCATAACGGGTACATCTGCACATGCAGTCCACATCAGAGTCCATAAGGTCTGATATTAGAGAGGTACTGTATCAGTCAATGTTACTCACAGATCTCTGGAAAACATTTTAAATGGAAGGAAAGGAATGTTTAGTAAAGGAATTCCTTTTGGAATTTCTATGATCTTTATCCTAAAGGAGCCTATAAGCTCAAATAAGAATCAAAGACATACTGCTGTTTGATTCTGAGGAAATACATATAATGAATAAATGTATGTCTCTGAATAAATATATTTTTCACATTACTAAGCAAGGAAACAATAACTTGACCAAACATGAAAATAAAGACATTTATAATGTTAGATTTTCATTTTAAATATATATACATACAGTATAGGTATTATTATTATTATTACTTTCTATTCATCAATGAATAAAATGTGAAATAAATAAAAGAATAAATAATTTAGAAATATAACACTCCTATTGGGAATGATGTGTCCAAAACAATTTAGTTTTGTTTTGTGCTACACTGAAACTCTTCAAGAAAACTCCCTTTAGGATTGCTTCCAAATTATGATAGAAATGCCAACAGACATCCTTGACTAGATCTTTTCAAAAGTGTCTCAGAGTGTCAGTTTATTGTAAATGGAAAATTAACAGTGCATAAGAATGACAGTGTTGATGGTTGGGCTGTTTATGGTGGCACTAAGCCACTAATCCATTATGACAGTGTGCCGGTGACGGGACAGGAATGTGCACATAGACTGGACACAGCGATATTGCCAGCTTGTCCTTCGAAAAGCTTAATATGCTAAAATAATTTGTGAACAGTATTAGCATGCTCTCAAATTCACGTGATACTGCAACACCAAGTTTCCTCAGACAGCAATTAGATAATCATTTATCATCAACAATACATCATATGTTTTTGTACTATGATTAACATTCATCACACAGGCAGCGTCCAGAGAGAGCTCGGATACTCAGAAAAAGAAAGAGTGGGATGCTATGTGTTCCTCAATGGCTTAAGCGTTTAGCCTGATGTCAAAGGGAAAACCCTGTGAGTATGTTCATATACAGTACATGTGTGGAGTCTGGAATATCCCCAGTTTTCTCTTTATACTACAACTCAGTTGCTCAAACATTCAGAGTGAGGTCAAACAGAACACACAGAAAAAACACAGAGAGGCTTTCAAAGAACACAAAGATCTACTCTCTATTCTCTTGTACTGAATGCCCCAAAAATAGCCCCCAGTCTGAGAACATCCTATTGCTAATTCTATCAGCATGGTTACAGAGAGACACCCTAATGTCACAGCCACTGGAGACTTCAACATCTCTGACGTTTGCATGAATTCATCCCACTGACACACACAACCGGATACTGATGATTACAACAATCTTTCCTGACAGACACTGTATAAGGAGACCGGGGCTAGTTGTCACACAGAGAAGCACCGCATGTCAATAAATTATTAACATAGTAAATCTAGCAGATTGACATTTCTCTCTCTTCTGCAATGTTATTTTTTATTGTTTTCCTGTTATTTTTTTTCTTTTGTTAAACATTTAAGAAATGCCACATAAGCAAATGTCATGTAGTATTTCCTAATATCAGAATTTCAAAGACGAATGTGGCATTGTTTTAAACAATATTTTAATCTACTAGTAAAAGTTAAATTGCGTAACTTACATTTATTGCCACAACAATTTCAGTTATTTGTCAGTTTTTACTGCCCCAGTGCAATAAATAGTTTCAAACTAATCTTAATCTGAATTGTTATTCGACTCCGATCAACACGCAGTAGCAATATTTTGTTCCTGAATCATTTTTAACAAATCAGTTGAATGAATGATTCAATGACTCGCTCATAAAAACCTCCTGAATGAATCATTGTTTTTGAACTAACCGGAATTCAAATATATTAGTTTACACAGTCGAAAACATAACACGCCGCACAGACTATGATGAAGGCATGTGGCTTTGAAAATGAAAACTGAATCTTAAAATTAATTGCATCTTTCCCGGACCATAACAATGTAAATGAGCTTTTCTGTAGTCAATATTTCAAGTGAAACATCAAACTGAGAGAGAAATACATCTGATGTGACAACTAGCCCTGGTCTTCTGCATCCATCAATTCTAATGACATGGTTCATCATTATATTTTCAAACTGACCGTTTTTTTCCTTTAAAACTGTCATTTTTATTGTAAACTCTTCTAAATTGTCCCCAGATGTTTTAAACACTAGAATTAGCTTCCGTCTGTTGAATTCATAAATAAGCCAAAGAGGATTGTGGTGAGCCAAATTTATGATTATACTGGACTTTTGGTTATGGCTTTATTATCTGTAAAGCCATCACAGCTGGTGAAGCTTCAAAGATTTTGGATAAAAAATAAAAAATCCAGAGCTGTGCTAAATATATGTTAAATATATGATTTGCCTGTCAAAGTACATGCACGTTTTACAGCACAATCTGATAATGCGATCTGCCAAACAGACCTTTAGGGAAGAAAGTAATCCATCATACTGTCTAGAACATAAGCAAAGGAAATAGTGGATATCATTTCATGTCATATTTTACACTTTTATTGCACAAAGTCACCATTTCTGGTAATGCAATCAGATAAGGTTGAAACGATCCGCAACTGGCAAAACAAATAACTTCAAATTCTCAATAACCCCCGAATTTTGGGAATGAATCATTTGGCTTTCAGAACTGAATCAACTGATTCACCGAGAAGACTTTGACTTAAAAGAATGATTCATTAAATTAGACTGTGTCTTAGTTCATTGTTAATTCTTGTTATTATTTTTTTTAAGGATGTTGTGCAACTGTTTCTGTTATATTCAGGGAAGGGTGTATTTTCAATTTATGAGATTGTTTGTATAATGTCACTGATTTGTTAGGGTTTGAATCTTTAATGTTAGTTAGTACTGATGAGAACCTTGTTTGTTTTAATAGCTTAAGGGTTGAGTGTGAGGGTTCATCATGTGAGTGTGAAGTGCATGATGTTCAGCTAAACAAATAATACTCTGTTTGTGCAAAAGCTGATGCATCATCATGGACCCAAGACTTGGACAGTACAACCGACTAGTGTTATTATAGTAATATTTATTTAATATTTTTATTTCTATTAAGAATTAGCTTTATTTTTAATTACACAGTTTTCATTTTATTTTATTTTTTCATTTTATAGCAATTGTATCGTTTTGTCATTTCTATTTTTTTTATTTTATAAGCTTTAATCAGTTTAAACATAAATTGTCTGACTATAAGACTGATAAATGGTTTGTCCATTTCATGTTCAGTTGTATGAAATTAAAGCAAACAATATTCTGACATTTTAAGCTACTTTTTATTCATTTAATGATGCTTCTAAACTATTACCCACTTTTCTCGTCAAACATGCTCTAATACAATGAATTATTCACCATATTATGTAATTCTATTAAAATACCTAATGCAAGACAAGATAACTCCAAACAAGCCACTCCAAAAACTGCTGCTTGCTTAATTAATATTTTCTATGATTACTCAGAGGTGAAAAGGTTAAAACTATATTTGACTGAGCCAAACTCTCCCATCAATTATGATTAGCAAAGTCACTGCTCCTCTGGAAGGCAGCCATGTTTTCTTTACAATTGAGTTAGAGCTGCAGCCAATCAGAGAGGGGCTGTTGACCCTGTGGTGGACGGGGGTGCAGCTGTGCAGCGAGAACTGCAGTTCCTCACTAACATAAACAAACAAACTGTGGGCTAATGCTCAGCCGAGGAACATCCACCTCGGACGACAGAAGGCAGACTGGGTAATATACTGTATGAGGGAATTACAGTCTTTTCCTTTTTGTAAACAGTTAAGATTAAGGATTAAAAATCGGTTTTTAGTTTTATACCAGATATTCTACCCAAAATGTGCTTCATGTTGTCTAAACATCTAACTGGATTTATTAAAGGATGGAAATAAAGGGGAAGAGGGACTCGGAGTTATTATTAAGATGGCAGACTGAAGTTAATATTTTATAAATAGAATTTATTCGATCCATTGCTAATATTTGCCATGTTTGTGCTGTTGACCCCCCCCCCCCCCCCCCCCCAAATGATATTACGTCCTAGAGGATGATGTCATTAGGAACTAGCTTTTGTTAAAGGGGCATTACAAAAAAGTAACAGGATGGAAAGTGTTATTGAAAACATGGGGTGGGGGGGGGGGCTTTTGAATTGATCAATTTAAATAATATTCATTTAAAAACATGCAATGTTTGAAACATTTTAAAATTAAAATGAAGAAAAGGGCAAATAATAATAATAATTTACACAATAATTATAAATTCACAATTTAGTTTTGTATAAAATATTTCATCATTTATATAATATTACAACTTATAAATAAATGATAAATTATTTTAAACTATTAAAAACATTGCAACATCTGTTCAAAACAAAGAAATAAAAATAATATATCAGTATAATATATCTAATCAGTTTTCAGTTTATTTCCAGTATAATTATGATTTTATTGTCTCATACTTTTAAACCAAACTTTATCTGACACAAAAATGTACTGAAGAGCTGGAATTGCCCTTATAAGATAGGTATTGGAAAATCCATCTACAGATTTGTTTATTATTGATGTGTAGCCATGGAAACGCTTGAGATTTTAGAATGTTTGGAGAAAGAAACAGCCCCATCTGTAACATCTCTTGTAAAAGCATCACTTTTATTCCATAAAATGGATTATTGCAATTGTGTAATGTGACGTTGGAAATTCTGACTGAATCTGCCCACATTTTATATGAAAGTCCTTCACATCAGCAAAAAAAAAAAAAAAACAGAAGTGTAAGAAGACACTGTAAGAGAACAAGGAAAAGCACAACAGATGTTTTAGTACTTGAGGCTTTTTCCTTTTTTGGGGCTTGTTGAGGGTTGCAACATTAATGGGTTCTCAAGTGGGGACGGGATAGGTTCAAACCATCTATTTCCATGTGATCTACACATTTGACCCTAAAACAGGATGCACATTTATTAAATTGTGCTTTTGTTATTATTAAAAAGCCTTTTTAAAGGAAATTTAGGAAGACAGTTATCACAGTTTTAAAGATGTAATGCACTGCATGCATGTGGTTTTTGTGTTGGGGGTAAATTGCTGCTACCGGTTAGTATGAGTTGACTTAGAAAAAATGCCTTTGATCAACCCAAGACAAAACCCTGTGCCTCATAAGAACAAACAGCAAACCTCAAGACTCTAATCACTCATCTGTAATCTGCACAACTCAGCTGAAGGAAGAACAATGAGCTAATGTTCTGGAATTAGATTCAGCTTTAGTTCCAGGTGTGGGATGCAATGTGGTTTTTGAGGTTCAGTCTAATTGGAGGCATCAACTTTAACATTAAAATGAAAGAATTCATTTAGGTTTGGTTCACAATATGTTACTTTATTAAATGTATTTTTAGAATTTTTTTTTTTTTTTTTTTTTTTTTTTTACATGTTGTTGTACTATCACAGAGAGGAATAAAATCACTTTCCAGAACATTTTCATTCACTATTCCTTTTTGTTGAAATGATCTTACCAACATAGCTGTCCATCTTAAAGTTGGCGTGCAATTTCTGTCCAGTGTTACCAACTGAAAAAAAGCTTTTACATAAGCAGGATGATGTTGAATGTAGATGCATACATGAGAGAAAAAAATGAGAAGTGATGACTCAAGCACCCATAAGCACATGTCTCAGGACACTTGTAATGCAAGACAAAGAACAGAGTTTGTGTCTCTAAATCACTTTGAATGCAGCCCATGCTTTCCATGTTTGCTTTGGTCCCTTATCATTATTGAGACAAACTCCAGGATATAAGCATGATACGGTCCTAGGATTGAGATATCGCAGCATGATTGTATAGTTAAATGCATGTCAAAAAAGTCCATGAATTAGAATAATATCAGTATTCACATATAGCAAATTCAATGCGATATCACATTTATCAAAAATGTGGAGGAAAAAAGATCCAGCATCTTCTGATTGGTCAAAATGTAATGGAATGTGATCAAATAAAAATACTTTTTAGAAAATTAACAGACCAAAAGATGATTCATGGTTTAAAAATGAGTTTTGTGTTTGATGAAGTGCTGGTTTAGTTTCAAAAGGCATCCGCTGAGCAAAAGGGAACAGTAAAAGTCAGGGTACATTCAAGGGCGGACGAATGAGATCCTCTTGGCCAAGCCAAGAACACTATGTTTTCAATTCTACAAAATGCTGTCGTTTGCTTCCATTATTCCATAATTGGTCCTAAAATCTTATTTTGAGTCAGTAGACTCACACTAGTTCAACCACACACACACACACACTCGCACACACACACACACACACACACACACACACACACTTACAAATGCCACACACACACACACTCGCACACACACACACACACGCACACAAAAAGAGTTAAAGGCATAGTTCAGTCAAAAATGTTAATTCTGTCATCATTTACTCACCTTTGAGCTGCTTTCTTCCGTTGGACACAACACTATTTTATTTCATACTAAGGAAGTCAATGGCTACCATCAACTATTCAGTTTCCAACATTCTTCAAGATATTTTATTTATAAAATAAGCTTAAAACAACCTGAGGGTGTATAAATGATAACACAATTTTCATTTTGGATGAACTATTCCTTTAACATTAACCTTATCATAAAAGAATACATGATCAATGTCTAGCTTCTAAAACAGTTTATTGAAAGTACCAAGTAAACTTTTGTGTTACTTTTAGAATTTATTTACTTTTACAGTTACTTTCAGAGTTTAAAAACTTTTTTATTCAGAAAAAACAATGTGAAATGGACAACAAAAAAAGGTAATCCATTACATTACATTGCAACTTTATGTAACTTACAGATCACATATAGCTTATATCTCACAATGTGACTGACTTCTTATATAGTTTATAATATGAAATATTAAAAGGTTAGTTCACCCAAAAATGAAAATGCTGTCGCTCTTCATTACTCACCCTCATGCCGTTCCAAACCCGTTGGACCTTCGTTCATCTTCAGAACACAAATTAAGATATTTTAGATGAAATCCGAGAGCTATCTGACCCTCAATAGACAGCAATGGACCACGATCAAAGTCCAGAAACGTAATAAGGACATCGATAAAATAGACCATATGACATCAGTGGTTCAACCATAATTTTATAAAGCTATAAGAATACTTCTTGTGCGCAAAAAAAAAAAAAAAAACTTATTCAACCATTTCTTCTCATCTGCATCAGACTTCGACATGCATTCACAACAGTACCACGACGCATGCATTGACTGTTTTAACTATATCCATAGAACACTGCAGTTACGTCGCTGTCTATGCAGGATCATAAAGTTATGGGATTTCATCAAAAATATCTTACTTTGTCTTGAAGATGAACGGAGGTCTTATGGGTTTGGAACAACATGAGGGTGAGTAATTAATGACAGAATTGTTATTTTTGGGTGAACTAACCCTTTAAAGTCACACTGGGAGACTTAAAATCAAAATGACAATGAAATACAATTGAAATTGTAAGATATAAATTAACTAGGGTGCAAAACAACAACAATGTAAGGTTTTGAACCGTGGCAGTGTTTCAGTATTATTTCAATGACAGCTGAATGTGTTCAGTAGATACAGCGCTGGTGCCAAAGCGGCTGTGAAGTTCAGCTCTATCAACGAGGCGGTTGTCGCTCTGTAGGAGTCCCGGCTCCAAGGGAGATCTCCTAATGTTTACTGATGTCAGTGAAAGCAACACAAGAGAGCCCATGTCCAGCTCTTCCCCAAGCCCTGCATCTCTCTTTGCTCTCAAAGACACTTCCCCAAGAATGATAAACATGAGCGCAATGTTTGTTTAACAAAGCGAAGCCTTCTGCTGTGATCTGAGCCAAACTCAATATACGAGCAGGCATAAATAGAGACGACATTTATAAGAGACAAGAACGCACACATTTAGCACATTGTGTGTATTATTCAAACTCAAAGTCTTGCTGTGCCACCGGACTTCTGCAGAGATCCGAGTTCAGAGTGGACATTAAAATACTTGAATGCAATTTGGAGGCATTTGTGGCTTAAGAAATCATTCGAAAACGATCATAGATTTTTACAGAATATACAAGAGAACTAATCAAAAATGTTATGTCACAATCAATGCAACAATCTCCAATTCTCAGGCTTCCCTAACATATTTGTGAGTCTCCCACAAGGGTATGACTTTTATTTCGAGCTCCTAGAGAACATTCCTCAGAGAAACATATGCTCTGAGTGAGCGTTTGATGTGTACGGCTCAGATTCGGTACGTTGATAGCAGTGGTAATCAGCAGTTCAGCCCTCGCTCTACTCCCAAGGAAACTCTGCATCTGTGGTGTTTTATAGGCTCATTAAAGACAGTGCCGATACATTGTAAACTCAGCAGGCTTCGTGTTTTCCCATCCTCTGCTCTGCTCCTTCTATCTTTCTCAGTTCTCCACTGAGGACTGATATGCACAATAGGCCAGAGAACAAAAAAACTATTAGCTGAGACGCTGGAGGCTTGTTAATGTGATGTTGCATTAGGAAAAACAGCACGTATTTAAACCAGTCACATGCTGAGAAGTTTTACTGTTCTTCTCTTCTTTTAGTATTTACTTTCTAGCTTTCATTTTCTCTTTTACGAAGAAATAATTGAGCCACCTTTGCTCAAACAGCTTAAAGTAGGCCTACATTTGGCTTTAAATGTTGTTTTTACAGCGTCCTTGGAAAAGAGCATTGATTGCCGAGTGATTAATGCATAACTGTTACCAAATTGCAAGTCTTGTTTCAGTTATGAGGCCTTTTGACCATTGCCATTGTGCTGCATTGCCAACAATTAGGCAAGCATCACTATTATTATTGCTCAGATTTAGGGTTAGGGATTTGAACAAACCCCTAACGATAAGTATTAAACTTTGGTGTGTGGTTGTCCTACACAATTTGCACTACAGACGTGAATCATACCTCAAACCGTGCAGCTTACTGAGGAGAGCTGGGACTTAATTAAACTTTTGATGTAAGCATAAAACTAAATTATAGTCTCAAGATCATGCTAAACATTTATTCCAGACTTAGTCCAAACATTGAACAAGTTGTGTATTAACAAAGAATATATGAATAAATGTAATAATAATAATAATAATATAATAATAATAATTAATTAAACGTATTATAGGCCTATGTATAAAATACATATGTACGTATGTGTGTGTGTGTGTGTGTGTGTGTATATTATACACTTGTCATTATGTTGTGTTTTCACCTGGACTCATTATGTTGTGTTTTCCCTCCATGTGTTCCATTCCCTATGTGCTCAGTATGACCTAGTTTCTGTCTTCCCTTGATTATGTCATTATGTCCAGGTGTGTCTCCTTAGTTCCCTCATTATCCTCATTAACATTCCCCTTATAAGTTGTATTCTGTTTAGGCTTTGGTTGTCTGGTAATGAGTTTACGTAGATGTGTACGTGTATGGATTACGCTTTCTGTGGATTATTAAAGTCTTTGTGTTTCATTTTTGATCTCATTTCGTTTCTTTGTGCACCAGTTCGTGACAACACTAACTTTCAAGGCTTCATTTAATTGATCAAACATAAACAGTGATATTGTGTATTATTACAATTTAAAATTAGATACCACATTTAAAAACATAATTTAAATGTGATGCAAAGCAGAGTTTTCAGCATTATTACTCCAGTCTTCTGTGTCACATAATCCTTCAAAACTCATTTTAATATGCTGATCTGGTGACAAAAAGAAACATTTATTATTATTATTATTATTCTAAATGTTGACAACAGTTGTAACAGCAATATTTTTGTGAAAATCATGATGCATTTAATTTTCAGGATTTTTAGGTTACTATGAAGTAATCATAATATTCTAGTTGTCTTTATACTGTCACTTTTGATCAGTTTTGATGTATCCTTGTTGAATAAAAGTAATAATTTAGTAGTTAATTTTTTTATTTATTTCAGCAAGCAGATCATAGGCCGGTGTTGCTTTGATGAATGAATCGTTGTGAATGAATCGGTTAATGAATGATTCAAAGAATCGCTCGTAAACACATTCACTTGTCGCCATCACTTGGTATAACTACGTTACATGCAGAGAGTCACTGCAAAATCCCCACCAGTAATGCATGAATAATAAAATGGTGCACTTTTTTCCTGTTTAATAAAGATGTTTTCACAGCTTCACGTTAACAATTCCTTCTTTTCCTCAGATCCACTGTATTTTTTTTCTATACCAATCAGAGCATTAAGCCAAAAAGCCTGTGAATAGAAGTGGAGAAGGTTCAATTCAGAATTCAGCTTTTTGCCTTAATGCTCTGAAGGTTCTTTTCTTGTTATTCAGCATCCAGTGAGGCTCCCTCTCAAAGGGGTCTGGGGCTTTGCCATATCTCAGGCTGCTCTAAATGGGACGTACAATCACTAATCCCTTGGCCTTTGAAAAACTCTTTTCCAGGGAGATCTTTGGTCTATGGCCATTACACAAAAAATAAGCAAAGACTTCAAATAGCTCCTCATGCTTTCCATGCACTCCTATGCTCCATATACCACTCTCCTTCCCTCCCCTCTCTTTCCTGTTAATGGTGTCATATACATGGCATGTCTCCCATTGCTTGTGAATGCAGTTATCAGGTAAGGGGTGAGCAGCAGGAGCTCTAAGAGGGCATATCCATTTAGTTTCAGTCATTTGCCAGTAAACTAAACACTCCTCCTCCATAAACATTTTGTCCAATTATACAGCCGGAGCAACACCATCTGTACCAGGCCCTCAAAGGATTTTAATTAGTTTACAGAATACCTAACATTCAAGTCAGCATATTTATCCAGTTCAAATGATTTTTTTTTTTTTGTTAGTAAATATATATGTTTTTAAGTATTTATACTCCTTGTTATTCACCACCAATTTAATAAAAAAAAATGCATGAATGTAACAAGAGCAGCAAGTGTTTATAATTAAATGACTCTTATCGCAATCTGACCTCTTCTTAAACAGAGTCAAGGGTCGCGTCTCTTTCCTGTGGAGGTGCAAGCCATCTCCCTTTGAGCCGTATTGATTGTCAACTTGGGTGGTGCACTGAATACATAGAGACAGACGCAAAACATGCTCACATATGGCAAACTTTCACTCTACACCACAGCACTTCATCTATTCATTAGCTCAATTAATGTCACTGAGCAAAGTTCCCTTGAAGTGCCAATCAAAACTTGCATTCTTCACATTTGAATGGAGTAATAAATCACTCTTCAGTCACTTATGCAGATCAAATGCTTCTCTGGTTTTGTCATCTGGCTCCTTTTAATTGCCACTTCTGTATTATTACTGAAATCAGTGTTTCATCTGTTTATTCAGATGTGAAAGTTCTTGCAAGCTCACTTTGATTTCTGAAACTGTGCTTAGTCAATGCACTTAGCTAAAGCTGCAAATATAGTCCTGTTAATGGAAATCACACATGACAGTTCCAAAAGCATTGGAGGTCTTGGAATCCGTCAAATGGCTGAGTCGCCTCTCAACAGGTCGTGTTTTTGGAAACAATGCAGTATTGAGTATTCAACCACTTCTTTCCATTCTATTTTGATAAATGTATTTGCATTGCTCAGCTTCTCAAACCAGCTCAGCCAACATCTACACCTGGCCAATTGGCCAGCATCTGCACCCTTACAGATCAGCCATCTGAATACAAATAGGCTACAGGTCTTTACATCTGAAGTAGGGGTGTAAGCCTTTGCTCTGACCGGTAGTCTGATTACGAAAATTTGCTAAATGATGCAATGCATCATAAATTCTGCAGTTTGGTCATTATTTTAATTATTTTTATTATGCTTAAGACCCACATTCAACTATAGGGACAATTTACTTTTACATTTTAAAGTGACCTTTTATTTAGATAATTCATTTTTCATTTTACACAATAAATTATAGGCTAATATTTGTTTTTGTTTTTATTATAAGAATTGAATGCAGAATACATTGCGTATTGTTATAGTAATTATAATCGATAATTAAATTCTAATATACTAAATTTTCCTTGTCAGAATGCAATGCACTAATTCAGTGTTTAGGCTTCCTCCAAGTCCTTCTGGTAAGTTCTTAATTATGAGTTTAATAGTAATAATTAGTGTTTAAGGTCTGAAAATATTAAGAATATTGGTGTGACGAGTGGGGCGGGGCCGAGGGACATGGGAGCGAGGCCGGTGGAGTGATTGGAGATGAGCTACACCTGTTCGACCCACCGGTCTCGAGGCCCACGGAGGAGATGGAAGGATATACAACTGGAGCGACGACAGTGAAGGACGAGAGAGGACCAGGCCTGGGCTTTTAGTTGTGTTTTGGTTTTTATTTTGTGCGCACCAGTCGTCCGTGAGGGGCTGGTGCGCGGTTTTGTGTTTATTTTTGTAATTAAAGTTTCATGTTGATTGTCCGCCGGTTCCCGCCTCCTTCTTCCCGACGATTAGGAAGTCTTTTATCATTACAATTGGTCAACTTCATATTTATTTTCCTCTTTTTCTCAAAGACAAAGCATTTTTGATGCTATAGTGCAGCAAAACAAGTGCATTAAGTGAGTAATTTATGTATCACTCTGTCACTTCCACTAAATGAGTAGTACAAACTGTGAACAAACTAAATTGCACCATCAACACTAACAATTTAAACATAATTATGATAAATACCAATAGCTTTCTAAGTTTTTTTTTCCTGCCTAAGACTTGGACAGTTGAGGCTTAATACAATCACTCACAACATGACTTGAAGCCAGACAAAGCTTCTCTGGTGCTAGTGCACCAAAACATGTACAATAGGTGAGTAATTGATGTATTATCTTGCATTTTAGTATTCTAGCATGGACAGAGAGGATGATGGGAAGTGTAATTGTATTAGCCTCAACCCTCATAACCAGCTAAATGAGTAGTATTTTTTTTCTTTCTTTTTTTGCAAGCTTTTCCTCTATTTATCATCATTAGTATGCTAAACTGTGTACAAACTAAATTGCACCATCAACATTAACAATTTAAACTTAATTATGATAAGTACCAGTTGCTTCTGCCA
Source organism: Carassius carassius (assembly GCF_963082965.1). Lineage (NCBI taxonomy): Eukaryota > Metazoa > Chordata > Actinopteri > Cypriniformes > Cyprinidae > Carassius > Carassius carassius. Next base: position 3,937,158 of record NC_081771.1, read on the forward strand.
TGATTTTTTTAATTGCCATTCCTCAGACTTGGAAAAATGTGTCTGCAAGTCATTAATATTGTCATACCTAACATGACTTGAAGGCAACATTACACCTTCACTTTAAATACTGGCAGCATTACAGCCCAACTTCATCATTATTTTTCTTTTTTTCAAAGACATAACTTTTTTATGCTACTGAATCAAAGGGTGCACATTAGGTGAGTAACATATGTATTATCTTGGATTTTGGCATTCCAGTATTGCCATAGAGAATGATTGGAAGTGTAGTTTTATTGCAGAAGCCTGTCACCTCTTAAACCGGCTAGTATTTTCTAGAAAGCTTTTCCACTATTCTGCACCATCAGTATGCTAAATTGTGTACAAATTACACTGCACAGTCAACATTAACAATTTAATCTTAATAATGATAAATACCGATTGCTTCTGACAATAGACATTCCTCAGACTTGGAAAGCTGAGAATAAAAAAAAAAACTCACAACTCGTAAATATTATTCCCGACATGACTTGAAGGCAGGATTACAGCCTGACTGAAACATTGCCAGTTTTTAGGAAGTGAATGACGTAATAACAGAAGTCACCTGTGTCTCATTATGAGGTCACTCTCACCTTCTGCAGCCACTGCGTGTTGTTTTCCATGGCCGACTCCAGATGCTGCAGCTTCTGAACGGGCCACTCGCCATCAGCCGGCGGGGAGTCCCGCTGAACCACATTGGTTCCGCTCTGACAGCTCTCCATCTCCGGCAGGATGAAGGTGTAGCTGCACTGGCCTTGCTGCACGCGGTGAAGCTTCCTCCGCCTCTCGCCTCCCCCACGTCTCCCTTGGCCGGTTCCGTTTCCGGAACTCACCAGGCCAACAGACGCCAGCAGCAGTGCCAAATGCCAACCACCTCTGGCAAACCTCATGGCAGCAGGAGCAAAAGCAAAGGCCACCTGCGGTCAAGAGAAGGTGCCAACTCAGTAGTTGGAAAAACACATGGTTGGATGGGGATGAAAAGGCTTTTTTGACTCTTCTCTCTTCACAGTTGGATTGCAGGATCTCCTGGTTTTCACGAGGTTCCCCTTAAGAAATGGACAAAGGCACTGAGCCTTGAGTAACCACAACACACACTCACTGATAGATAAGAAGTCAAAGAAAAAATTCACGGAGAAGCGGAGACAGCCTGTCTAAATGAGTCTCCCAATCTGTAGGCTCTTAACACGAAAGAAAAGTAAACAAAAGAGGAGAATTCTCCTTCCTATCCCAGAGCGGTGTGAAATGACCAGAGCGAGAGAGTTCTGCCCTCTTATCTGGGAGCGAGGGAGTGTGTGGAGGAGCGGGGGGAGGCTGAGGGAGGTCTATTAACACACGTTCTGTCTCTCGTCTCCTCTGCTGCATTTCCTCACCCCCGTGGCCTGGAGGATAGAGAGTTTCTTCTCCACGTTTAGGGCTGTTCTGAAATTGGTTATGGGTCAGATTGTTGCTCATTAATGACAAATTCTCCACATAATTCTCTCTTAAGAAATAAAAAGGATGTGCACCATTGAGAAATGGATGGAGAATGCTTTTTAAATTCTATTTCTGTTTCAGAATTTGAACTGAAGTAGAAAAAAAACATGCAGGATTGAACTTTGATAGTTAGGAAGTACAAAAACTATCTTACAGTAAAATTACAGTAACTGTAATTTTAAACGGATATGCACTTTTTAAGGACAAAACCTTTGAATGTTGGCGTTTGAGAGAGACAGACAGATAGATAGATAGATAGATAGATAGATAGATAGATAGATAGATAGATAGATAGATAGATAGATAGATAGATAGATAGATAGATAGATAGATAGATAGATAGATAGATAGATAGATAGATGATAGATAGATTACGCAAAAAATGTAGTTTGTGGCTCTAACGTTATTATGAGCTGACAGATAATCTTTTTGCAGGCTTATTTCATGCTGCAGATTGATGTTACTTTTCATGAGACTTTTTAATGCACTATGCCCCTTACCAACTTGTTTATTTTTACTTAATTCTTATTTTGGTTCAGTTTGTGGTGAGGCTGTGCTCTTGGGGAAAGAGGTCAAACCGAGTGACTCTTTGCCCTGACTGAAATCATTCTCATGGGAAACACGCGATAGAGAGAGCCAATGCCAGAATGTTCCTCACAATCATGCAAACTTAAGGGCCCTTTTTCTGTAGGTGAAACTTTACACGTTGCTATTCACCTTTCCTTTGGGAATACCACAGCCGGATTGATCCGATGTTTGTTTTCACACGTTGTGCATAGCTCTCCTCCACTCAAGGGTATCTGTGTTTTATTGAACTCCAGCTCAGTTTTATGTGAAGTGCTTGGCGGGATTGACATAGCACTTTTATGATACGGATCAGGATTTTTTGAACCACTTCCAGCATTTGTGTAATCCTGACCCTTTGATATTGCCATGGATCAACTACATTTTAATGTCCAATAAATGTTATGTAGTTTATCAGGTGTCCTGTAGTGTAACATGCTACACAATATCTAAAACAGCACTTTTTAATAGTTTAACATTTTTATGCATGCATTTTTTATGATATTAAACGTGCCTTTTGTGCACGAAAAAAATTCTGTATTATTATTTACAGTTATTTTATAGAGTAGTTTTATTTTCTATTTTCTATTTTATTATTTATAGTATTTTTTATTTTTTTAATTCTAATAGCACATGACGTCTCAGGTTACGAATGTAACCATGGTTCCCTGAGAGGGAACGAGACACTGCGTCCTCTGAGGGGACACTATGGGGAACACCTCGTCGTGACCCGTGTCTGAAGCATACTTTGAAAAAAGCCAACGTGTTGGCCGGCGACAGCCTCTGACGTCACTACCAGCGCGACTATAAATACGCGCCCATAGGACCCGTCACTTATCTTCTTCGTGAAGCTTGCGTCCGAAGCATGGCAGGGAGATAGAGGACGCAGTGTTTCGTTCCCTCTCAGGGAACCATGGTTACATTCGTAACCTGAGACGTTCACTGTCAAGGGAACTTTGAACTGCGTCCTCTGAGGGGACACTATGGGGAACAGTATACCCACGCCGCCATGCTGAGGGGAGTGCAGACCAGAATCATGGCAAACACTAAGTACCAACTCTACCACATCACCGGGAGTCGCCCCTGGGATGGTTCGACGCCTGTCTATGACATTATCCCTTACGGCCAAAGGCCTAAGCTACATACCCAACTTACCTGTAGGGCCCTGGCCCGGGGTAGAGCTGAAGGCTTGGAACCACAAAAGATTTCTTTAAAGGGATACGGCTAAGAACCTAGCACTTTCTTCTACCAAGTCTTGGCTGTCACACAGGGGCTACCTGGGTGGAGTGGTGCCCAAGATGAATGGGGCTTTAACCGACTCAAGAAAGGGCACGAAGCAGCCGCACGAAGCCCTTACCATATAGGATTTTAGAAAGAATGCAGAGTACTAGCGTGCGAACTTACCATAACATGGATTTACAAATACTGTTCTAAGGAGGGGCTCTCATGGAACTCTGATAGAGCAGCTCGTAGATGGAATGGCCCGGGAGCAGAGCAATTGGAGGACGGAACGTACAGATGAAGACTCAGCCACGCCTGTACCATGGCGTCCAGCCCCCAATGGAGCTGGATGAGTCAGAGGAAGCCAGAGGGGATAGTGCGATGCTCTCTCGAGCTGCAAAACCGATCCACCCAAGTCTGGCCAACCTCTCCAACTCTGCTTCAACACCTTGGTGCGAAGGCGCCATTCCCCGAGCCTCAGCCCCTGCCTCAGCAGGATGTCTGCTCTCACAGTGCGTCTCAAAACAGTATGTAGCACTGGAGCGCTCTGAAAGAACCGAGAATCAGTCTCCCATGAGAGGAGGACTCCGAGCTCCGAGCAGCATGCTCATAGGCGACCCTTTCAGAAAAGGGGAGCGCTGCTAAACTACCGCGAGAATTGCCCACAGAGCCCCCCATGTTGAGGGGCGATGCTTGAGGTGTATAACAAATACACACCAGTGGAATGAAGCCCAAGGAACCCCGGGGCTTATCATCTCAAGAAAGGGAACGAAGCGGAGCGCGTAACCATTACCGTACAGGATTTCAGAAAGTGCGCAGAATCTTGCGTGCACACTTACCACTTTACGTGGATTTCAGAAACTGCACAGAGTCTTGCGTGCACACTTACCACTTACGTGGATTTCAGACAGTGCGCAAAGCGTTAACGTGCACACTGACCACCATGTGGTTTTGAGAAAGTACACAGGCGTAGCGTGTGTACTGAAAGGTTACCTGACAACCACAGTATGTGGGAGCTCACATTCAGAGAGACCTGTGAAGCCTGCTACCTGATAACCACAATATGTGGGAGTTCACCTACAGAGAGGCCTAGAGAGGCCTGCTACCTGTTACCAGATAACCACCTCAAGTGGAAACTGAAAGTAATATGAAACTCGACTCCAGGGAGGCCTGGTGAGGCCTACTACCTGACAACCACAAACCATGGGAGCTCGCTTTTTAGTGGAAACGCACAGTATGTGGGAGCTAAATCTCCAGGGAGGCCTGGTGAGGCCTACTACCTGGCAACCACAGTATGTGGTAGCTCGCCTTCAGAGAGACCTGGTGAAGCCTACTATCTGAAAACCACAATATGCTATTTAGTGGAAACGCACAGTATGTGGGAGCTAAATCTCCAGGGAGGCCTGGTGAGGCCTACTACCTGACAACCACAGAATGTGGGAGCTCACCATCAGAGAGGCCTGATGAAGCCTACTACCTGATAACCACAATATGTGGGAGTCCACCCAGCCCCTCATGTTGAGGGAAGCGATGCTTGAGGTGTATAACAAATACACACTGGTTGAATGAAGCCCATGGAACCCAGGGCTAATCATCTTAAGAAAGGGAATGAAGCGGAGCGCGTAAACCCTACCATACAGGATTTCAGAAAGTGCGTAAAATCTTGCGTGCACACTTACCACTTACGTGGATTTCAGAAAGTGCGCAGAGTCTTGCGTGCACACTTACCACTTACGTGGATTTCAAACAGTGCGCAAAGTGTTCACGTGCACATTGACCACCATGTGGTTTTGAGAAAGTACACAGGCTTAGCGTGTGTACAAAAAGGTTCCTAAGCATAGCAGAGGTGCTGGATCGCACGGGAGAGGCGAGCTCTAACCCTCAAGCAAGGGGAGCATCACCTGAGGCAGTATATACTTAAGAATTCCGTAACTACCACCTCCCCGGATGCGCCAAGCGGCCAGGTGGCCCCTCAGGGTGACCTGGCCGGACATCCATGAAATTCCCCACAGTGCTGTGCCAGTTCTGATGATCAGCCAGGCTCCTCGGGAGGGGGTGTGGGATGGACAACTGCAGAGCGCTTGCCCCCCACACGCGGGTCCGACTCCGCGGTGGGTGTCGCGGCCCAGGGGGGCGGAACCCACGCGGTGCGGCCGCCTGCCGAAAGCCTGTGATCTTGGCCACCTAATACCTAGAGCACTGTAAAGGAAACTCACAGAGTTTGTTAGTAGACATATAACCACCAGCAACATAACACCCATAAGCAGGTAAAGCAAGGGTTACGTACTCACCCACCCCCTGTACTGGAGTCCCACTTGCGGGGCGCCCCCTTCTGGTCCGGACCGTCAGTAAGGCGGTTACTATGAACATAGAACCAACCAAAGAATCATAGGTCCAGGACAGGAGACTGTTATGTGAGAAACTTTCCACCTAACCTCGACCAGGTGGAGAGCTGGTGGCTACAGGGGAATTAGGCAGGGGAGGATAAAAACAGAAGTTAAAACAGAGGTTAAAAGCATCCGGAGCTACTAGGTATCTCTCTGATCCGGGCGAGGACGCTGCCTCGTCTGAATCGCATCCCTCAGACCCTGCTTACCTCTCCGTGACCCGCGATTCCTCTTGCCCCTGCCCTTAGGCGGGGGAGGAGCGCGAGCCGCGACGCTAGCCTTCTGCACCTGTCTCCGATCCTCAGATCGAAATGGGCCAGGACCCCTTTGTTGTTCGGGCTCGGACCTGGACCTTCGCCTGTATCCAGGTCCTTCAGCAGGCCAGCCTGGTAAGCCTGAAGCACTGCCATCGTGTGCAACGAAGCCACAGCCTGACCTGCTGCCGCGTATGATTTGCCATTTAAGCGGGATGTATCCTGGAGGGGCTTAGATGGCAAAGAGGGAGATTTAAGAGGGAGATTTAAGAGAGGACGTTTCCCCCACAGAGAGATAGCTAGCCAACATCTCTTCTACAGGGGGCATCCTCTCATAGCCGTTTTCGTGCATGCCTTTGATATCAGCATAACTCGTATGCTGAAACCGATGGATGTGAGAGGAAAACGGCCTCTTCCATTCCTTTTCGACTTCTGCATGTAAGTCAGGCAAGAATGGAAGGCTCACCTGGGCTGGAGGGCTATGGTCAGACAAATAACGCTCATCGAGGCGACCTCGCGACGTTACTTTTCTGGCACGCTTCCATGGCAAGACTAATTTTGCCATGACGCGATCCATAACCTCTAACAGCTCCCCATACGCAGGGCAGGAGGATTGAGAAGGCTCAGCCTCAGCTTCTTCGCCACTCTCAGACATCTCCTGCTCTTTCTGGGTAAAACCCAGCAGAGCACTAACTTCAGTGTCAGAATGGGTTAATGACGCATGATTGCCCCCTCGAGGACATCGTGCACGTGCTCTTCGCCCAAACAAGAGACGCAAAGAGTGTGTGTGTCATCAGGTGTCAAATAACGCTGACACGGATGCACACACTGTTTAAACGCCTTGCTAGTGGATGCCATGACAACAATAATAGATCGCTCTTACCGTTTTGGTCGTTTCTCAGATGCACGCTTCAAACAAAACAGTCAATGAAGATGAAGAAAATAAGTGACGGGTCCTACGGGCGTGTATTTATAGTCGCGCTGGTAGTGACGTCAGAGGCTGTCGCCGGCCAACACGTTGGCTTCAGACACGGGTCACGACGAGGTGTTCCCCATAGTGTCCCCTCAGAGGACGCAGTTCGAAGTTCCCTTGACAGGGAACCCATATGTTTTAATATTTATAGTACTGTTTAGTGAATATAGTTTTTTTTTTAAAGAAAATAAACTTAATTCTGTCTAAATAATGTGGCAAAAAATAAATAAAATAATAATACATAAATTGTAAATTTGTATTTGTAGGCTACATATACATGAACATGAAAATAAACATAAGCAGTGAAAGCGTTACATTCAAATTTCAATAAAACAAAACAATTAATCAAAGAAATGCAAAACGCTAATTGCAAATCCTAACTAAAAAACAGATGTTTACATATGTTTTAAGTTAAAAGATACATAGCATTTCTCACTTCATTGTGTTAAATATGTCAAATAATGTGAATAATTTGAACATCCTGTTCATTATATCAGTAGTAAATCATGGGGACACACAAATGGCATTTGAGTTTGACATGGTGAACATTTTAAAGCATGTAAAATACATATTTTCCCTTACACATGCACGTAACTTTATTCCAAAACCTTGATGTTGAACAAAAGTTCATGTCATTTCTCAGCCGCCCACTTACGGTTTAATCAGGAAATGTCACATTATACAATACAATAGCAGTTTATGAGCACTGCTTTGGCTGTTGGCCTGATTCAGTCAGTGCCACTGGATTTAGTTACCTAATGTAGAATTTTGGTTTTACAACAATAAAAAGAGCTTAATTCAGACCAGAAATGACCAGGGGAGAGAAAACAGCTCCCTGTCAGAAATCATCTGTCCTGAAAATTCACTTACAGTCATCTTTCTGGACAGTTCCAGTGTTGTCCTTTTATGGAGCCCCTGTCATCCCTCAAACTGTAGCGTTTAATTGCATTAATTGTGTAGATTGTTTGCAATCTACGGACCAGTTATACAAGACGTAAATGAATCATAGAGACCTGATTTTGTAGAAATAATCCTAATAGGATGTTTCAACTTTCACGGCCAGAAAATATATGCAATAAGTCAATTTTAAAAGGATGATGCGCAGGTCAAGAATGAGATAAAAGTCTAAATGGATACTCATTAATGTGATTTGTCGGACATTGCTCGAGCCCTGTGATTGGTTGGCGTCTCTGGTGTCTGGGGGACCTCTTGCCCTGCAGCTTTGTTTTAGATGGTGATGTAAGCCGCTTTCACTGATGTTGCTTTGCCATTTTTATGTAAACTTCTTTATAAAGGTTGGATTAGTTTTAAATTAGTTTCAAATACTGATTATTATTTTGCTAAGGTCATTTGATGTTAAATCGTTTAATCTAAGAAATACCCCATATGATCTATTTGATATATGAGAACAAGTATTATTAAAAGCTATACTTATATGGATTTAATTTCATTCTATTTTCATTGTACTTCACATTGAGTTGTTTTCCAAATTGAAATGCAAATATATTTAATTTAATCTTAGATGTAATTAGTTTATTAAAGATTAGATCTTAAAACTTTTTTAAGATAACTTATTTTATTTGTATTTATTTAATTATTTCTTTATCTTGCATGTTTTTTTTTTTTTTTTTGCATTTGTCTGTTATCTGTATAAGTGTTTCGGGAGATAAAATCTAAAATAAAGAAAATCTCAAATAAAAATATTTATGAAATAATACGTAAAAATTCTAAAAATATTATGATTATTAAAAAAAACACAAAAAAAAACCATTCCATTTTCTCTTTTGAAGGCACAGACAACCCTGCCAGTTTTCCCACAAAGTAAACTTTGAGTCATGACCCAAACTACTCCGACCCAAGGTAATTGTTGGGGGAAATGTTCTGTTATGTTTTTTGGGGGTCTGACGTCTGACTCTGCAGCATTAACACTGCTGATACTCATAATGAAAGCTCTTATCATGCCTAAAGGGACCGCCAGCTTCCAGCTAGAAATTGGCTGCATAATTTATCAGTAAACCGCTGATTTATCATGTATGTGTTCATGGTTCCAAGTTACGACATTGTTTATAGTACAGATGATGATAATAGTTAATGATCCTAAAGGTTAATTTCGCTCTTTCAGCCTCTGTTGAATCAAAGCGCGCTTTGTTGAAACACAACAGTGATTTTGTGGCACATATGACATTTAGGTCATGCATGCATGTGCAAGGTTTGTTGTACCGATCCTGGTTTCAAAGGAATTACCTTACAAATATACAGCTAAAATGTTTGAGAAACTCCTTAAATTGGCACCATGTGTCAGAAACATACACTCACGTTTCTTTAGTAGGATTCCAAATGTGATAAATGGTCAAATCTGAAAACGAATTAAGTAGATATTTGCTTACATATTAGCAATTTTTTTTAAAATTCAGACAGCATTTATGTCTGTAAGATTAGACGAACTGAAAGCAATACTGTGGTATAAACCATAATTCTAAATTTTTTTTGGTTGGCAATCTGCTCTTTCTTTTTTACTCTTGTTCACTCTCATTTTCAAAGATAAGGTCAAGACGTGCCTCACTCTCTCAGTAATGTTCTCCACCTGCACAAACACACACACACACACACACACACACACACACACACACTCACTCTTGAAGCCTTACAAAAATAAAACCATCAGAACAGTTTGACAACTTCTCAGTTTGCCCTGTCTGAGTGTGATGATAAGGATGATTAATTCACTTCCCCTGTAATGATTCGGTAGCGTTTATGATTGCCCATGGAAGTGCCTTAAAGACCTCATAAAAGCCTTCATTAGGCTGGCAGAAACTTGCTGAGCAGGCTTTAAAAAGAGATCTTATTGAAGTGCTAGAATTACAGCGCTCATTCAATAAATACAAAATTTGCTGAAAATGTACTCACCCTCAGGCCATCCAAGATGTAGATAAGTTCGTTTCTTCATTGGAACAGATTTGGAAACATTTAGCATTGCATGACTTGTTCACCAATGGATCCTCTGCAGTGAATGGGTGCCATCAGAATGAGAGTCCAAACAGCTGATAAAAACATCACGATAATTCACAAGTAATCCACATGACTCTAGTCCAGCAGTTAACATTTTGTGCAAATGCTGCACGTTTATAATAAACAAATAAACACATTGCTTCTGGCTAAAATATGACTCCATAATCCAAAATATTGCTTTCCATAGTTAAAATGTTGTCTCGTCTGAATCAGGACAGAAATATGCACAGATCAAGCACCGTGTACAAGCCAAAAAATAATAAAACAGCTCTTAACAAATATGTTTGATTGATTTTGATCTAAAAGCACAACAGGGGATGGACTTTCTCATTGGAGGAAACGTTGTTAATGATTGTGAACTCAATCCATCCACATTTTGGCCAGAAGTGACGGTTTAAAGTTAATATCTTTTAATGATGGATTTGCTTCTTATAAACATGCAGATTTTTGCTTCACAAGCATTAACTGATGGATTTACTGATGTGAATTACTTTTGGATTATTGTGATTTTATCGGCTGTTTGGACTCTCATTCTGACGGCACCCATTCACTGCAGAGGGTGAGTGTATTTTCAGCATATATTTTCAGCATCTATTCATTTTTGGAAGTATTACCTGGAACTCTCTACTATTTGCTATGATTTCATTCAAAATGTACATTTATGTAATATTTTTGTATTACCCGGCTTGCAGGCTCTGAAAGGACAAAAGCAACACAATACTAATAAAAAAGTAGGCAAATCTGGCTTGTGATTTACTTTCAAAGTCTTCTGAAATTCATATGATCCCAACTTGCTAAAAATATGAGAACCAATGAGATTGAAATCATCAGGTAAAACCAAGTGTGATGCATCTTCATGCACTCTGAACAAAAACACATTTAGATTAATGAATAGATCTAAAAAACTGTAAAAAAAAATTTAGGTAAGATGATCCCAAAATGTGTTAAAATGTCTAAAGTTGAACTCTGCCTTGTGATTGCATATCGTTATGCAAGTCCAATTGCATTGCCAACGGAAACCCTAACAATTATTCACCCAATACCCTGATGCATATCTCAGTTCTCAGAAAGTTCAATCAACTGGATGCTATTTGGCCCAATCATTCAGATATGATGAAATCTTGACAAATTGGCTGATATATTTTGAAACAGAGTAGCTATATGGCTAATTGCTTTAGATTGCTTTTTAATCATTATCCTCAGTCCGAAGCTTGCAGCAAGTCAAGGTGATGATTGCAGCCAGAGAGCTAGAACGTGTTTTCAATCACATTGTCATGCTTGTTTAATCGTGTATGGGATCTACAGTGGTCAAATACTCCTGAGGTTTTGACCTAAAACTTCTTCATGGGCTTGCTGGCATTGCAGTTAGGCTGGTTTTTGAGCAGGTTTTCCACAAATGATGATATGTGACAGCTTGTACGGTGAGATATGAAATAGAAGAGAAACCTTATACTTAAACTTAAGACAAGTGTGTTGAGTTTTCTTGTCCTTGGATATTATTTTTTGAATAAAACTCACTTTAGTCTTAATGAATATTCTTTTGTTATAATAGAACGGAGAGCACAGAATTCCATTGTGCACTTTTAAGGAAGTACTGTATATGTGCCACAGGCACTGCAATGATTATGTGTTTTTGTAGGTCAACCCAAAATTTTACATCGTCAAGGCTCCCTCAACGAAAGCCCAAAAGGATTTTTCCATTACTTTTGGATTACTGCAGGTCTGCCTTTTTCAAGAAAAGTAAAAAGAAATACAATGGGATACTGATATTTTATGCCATGGAATAAAACATGAAAATGTCAGACATTTAGCCAAAATCCCATTCAGAAAATCTTGTGACTTCAGGACATGGTAAAATGTATACCTGTTTCCTAGTTTTGGCCAACAAAAATCCATGATCTCTACAGTGCTCTTAATGATATAGTCAAGCTCAGATACTTCAAATTCATTAATTTTATCATAATTATTTATTTAAACAGTGGAGAGGAAATTAACAGAATATGTGAGGAAGTTTCAAAGTTTCTCATTTTAATATTATTAGATTTTATATAATATATAGATAATATTGTCACATTTAAAGTTTTTTTTTTTTCAAAGTAAGAATAGCAACATATGCTATTTAATCAAACAGGTGAATTTATCTAATATTTTAAAAATGTGAATTTAATATTTTATACTATATAACAATGAGTAAAAATGACCCATGTTTACTTCAAGAGAATATAACGAAATAAGACACTAACATCTGATGTTTTTATTGTTATTTCACTGTGGCGATTGTCTTTCTCATCATCCATTGCGTTTATTGGACTGGATTTTCACCATAAACATGCACAAGGAAGAAATGACCATGAACTCTAGCCTGGATGTCTTGGTTTGTAAAACTGGACATTGTAAGAGGGGAAACTTCAGAAGGTCGCCAGCAAATGTCCGTGTCGTGCTTGACAATTTTAGAGTCTTCACATAAACACAGTGCTCAGTTCCCATGACAACACGAACCCATTGTAATTTAACTGCAACCTCGGGCTCGTCTTCTTAATAACTCATTTTGATTATTCTGTTTATTTTAGCCTTTGGTGCTGTTTTATCAAGCAGTAGGTACTTGATTGTGAATCGCAATTATCTTCCGAAAGCCAACAATCAGCATGTTACTGTTGCGATTCCATCAGGTTCTCTTAAACAAATTAAAGCTGGTGTGTTTAAACTACTTGTCGAGTGTTGCCATTTGGATTTTTTGGCTGTGTTTAAGGTCTGCGTAAATCCTATCTTATCTCTGTTTTTCTTACAAGATTGGAGTCTGTGAAATCAGAACCACTCGTAAACACGTTCCCCACAAGCTTTGTTTCCTTTGGAGTGACCACTGGAGCTGGCAGCTTGGACCAGATTTGCAATCTCAAAACGCGAGCCAGCGAGAAATGTGTTTAAGGTTTAAGGAATGACCTTCTAAATATACCGAAAGAGAAAATATAAACAGTTTCAACGAAAAAGCAATCAATCTTATCTGGAGGAGTGCACTATCAGCAATTTAAACGTGATGTTGTGCACACTATATGTCCTTTAATATATCATTCAGCAAATCATTAATTTTATGTGGAAAAGCTACACTTACATGTGTTCTGTTGATCTGAAAACAATGAATGTGTCATAGTAATCAACATCTGAGATAAAAGTGTCCAGGAATGACAGGACATGTTTATTATCTCTCATCTTATTTTCAGCTATGATTAAATTGTGCAAGTGTGGAGCGGCATTATGTAATGCATGAGAAAAGTCAAGGCTATTCACTGTTTTAATTAGTCTAGATTTCCCTGATATTTAGTGTAGATGGTGATTGCATTTGAGTATGATACATAAAGCATCCAAAATCATCTCAGCTGAACTTGAAATGGGTTAAATGCTTTTAGGCACAAACATTTCCCTGCACAATACAACATACTGTACCTTTAAGAACTGAAAATTTACCAGGGGTTCACTGAAACTAAACTGCAACATAAAGGCCTTGTTCTAAAATTTTAAGGGATGACATGATGAATTTGTAATAATGATTGTATTGTAGATATCATTATATGAATATATTCATAACTTGTTTGTGACATTTTCCTGTCAGAAAAACTATTAGCAATCATTGTTGCTTCATTTCACATTCAAAGAGGTTATCCAGTCAAAACACAGGTAATTTGCATGTTTAAACAGTAGCCAAAAACATATTTTTTTAATGCTATGATTCAAAAGGAGGCTGTAAACTGTTCAGAAACACTAAATTAGCATTACAAACACTATAAATAGTCTGCAGGGAAAAATAGGATAGTTAAAAAGAAAGATGTGACCACCAGCCAATACGTGATTTACAAAAGAATGTTTGTGTCGTATAGTATACGGTTTTGCATGATACTAACAGTATCATGCAAAACAAATGAACAAAATGGCATACTATTTGCATAACAGAATACAAGCTCAGCAGGACGAAAGAGCTGTAAAATAGCTTGCATAAATAGTAAGATTAATATTTATGCTAAGGAAAGTATCATTTTCAATTTAGAGGAATATTTCACTGGAGTGGTGGGTGTGATGACAGTTTAAACATGATATTATAGTAATTCCCTGTTCCAGTTCACAAAACACCAGGGAGGGATTTGTTTAGTTTATTCTGATTTATATTGCTTTTGCTCTAGTGGGACAGTGATGAAACGTATATAAAATCAATGTCAATGTTAACAGGGGATGGACTTTTTCACAGGAGGAAGCGTGATTGTGGATTATTGACTTGTTTGGGCCAGAAATGATGATTGAAAGTTAAAACTCTTTAATGATGGATTTGATTCTTATAAACATGCAGCTTTTCACTTCACTAGATGTTAATTGATGGACTGGAGTGGTGTGGGTTACTTGTGATGCATTTATCAGCTGTTTGGACTGTTTATCTGACGGCACCCGTTCACTGCCAGCATTGGTGAGCAAATGATGTAATGCAAAAAACTGATTAAAAAACAATCTCATCTACATGTTGGATGGCCAAGTTTTTATTTTTAGGTGAACTATTCCTTTAAATTTGGATTATTTTATTATATTTATAAGATATATAATAAATATATAATAAATGAGTCTCAAAAATGTAGTTCCATTTTTATTATTTTTTTAACTTTTACAATTATATCAGCTTGCACATATATGTCACTTGGGATTAAAAAAGCTCTGCTAAATGACGACCTACAAAGTTACAGATTCACATCAGTATAGTCAACACAGAAACCAAATCTGGCTTAGTCTCTTCAAAGAAGTTTGAAGGGGCATGTTTAAATACGGTCAGAGTTTCTAAGGGTCTAGGGTCTGTGCAGTGTTCAAACTTCCCTCATTAATCCTCGTTTGAGTAGGAAACTTCCTGCAGCTAAGAGCACTGCTCCCCTGAGAGACGTAATTTACAGACTGCAGCACAATTGGTTCATGAACGCTGTCCGCAGCATTCTCTTACAAACATAAACATGAACACCGAAACATCCTAACCCCCCAAAAAAGGGCAGCACGCGATTGATGTCTGTTCAGGTCAAAGCTGACACTGTCCCACAAGAGCTGTTTTACACTTTGCATTTTGACAGTGGGAAAACCTTTTCTAGAATGTTGTCTGTTGAATATTGTAGGGTGAGCAATGATAATTATTTATGAATGTCTATATATATATATATGTATTTTTTTTACTATGATGCGTTTTTTTTCTCTGTTTTGCCTGATTTAGCACTTGGATCATCTTGTTTTGTGAGTGCTCTGCGACAGAATCAACCAGTCATGAACAGATCAAGCAGTATGAGGGAGAGGACATTAAGGACATTTTTAATCATTGTATTGATGAAACCCTATTGCAGTGGGAGATGGAACTGAAGTGTCTGGAGTTCTGGAAGTTCTTCAGATATTTGCAGCTCCGGAAGTTAATCACCATTAAGTCCATCTGCAAGACCGTCCCACCCATACTTCACTAATCTAATCAAGCCAAGAACCAGTCATCTATTCCCACACTTAAGTGGAGGAAGAGGAGGAGGGCAGCGAAGTCGACTTCGGTGATCTCAAGTCAGGTGGTCCTGGAGGACCTGACCCTGGTGGTCCCAGAAGTTATTGAACAGTCCTCTCTTTTTGTGTCTCCCATGATCCTTGCCCTGCTGGCTCCTCCCAGGGTCCCTGCCCTGCCAGCTCCATCTATGGTCCTTGCCCTGCTTGCTTTACCCAGGTTCCTTGCCTTGCCAGCTCCTACCAAGCTTCTTGCCCTTCCACCTAAGCTCTCTGTTTTGCTGGTCCCATGTAAGCTTCCTGCTTGTTGGCCCAAGAGCCTGCCTCAGAGCCTGTTTCAGTCCGGGAATCTTTAGAGTCCACTCCAGAGTGTGCTCCAGTCCGTGAGCCCTCAGAGACCATTCCAGAGCCCATTCCAGTCTGGGAGCCCTATAGTCCACTCCAGAGTCTGCTCCAGTCCGTGAGCCCTCAGAGTCCATTCCAGAGCCCATTCCAGTCTGGGAGCCCTATAGTCCACTCCAGAGTCTGCTCCAGTCCGTGAGCCCTCAGAGTCCATTCCAGAGCCCATTCCAGTCTGGGAGCCCTATAGTCCACTCCAGAGTCTGCTCCAGGCCGTGAGCCCTCAGAGTCCATTCCAGGGCCCTATAGTCCACTCCAGAGTCTCCTCCAGTCCGTGAGCCCTCAGAGTCCATTCCAGAGCCCATTCCAGTCTGGGAGCCCTATAGTCCACTCCAGAGTCTGCTCCGGTCCGTGAGCCCTCAGAGTCCATTCCAGAGCCCATTCCAGTCTGGGAGCCCTATAGTCCACTCCAGAGTCTGCTCCAGTCCATGAGCCCTCAGAGACCATTCCAGAGCCCATTCCAGTCTGGGAGCCCTATAGTCCACTCCAGAGTCTGCTCCGGTCCGTGAGCCCTCAGAGTCCATTCCAGAGCCCATTCCAGTCTGGGAGCCCTATAGTCCACTCCAGAATCTGCTCCGGTCCGTGAGCCCTCAGAGTCCATTCCAGAGCCCATTCCAGTCTGGGAGCCCTATAGTCCACTCCAGAGTCTCCTCCGGTCTGTGAGCCCTCAGAGACCATTCCAGAGCCCATTCCAGTCTGGGAGCCCTATAGTCCACTCCAGAGTCTCCTCCAGTCCGTGAGCCCTCAGAGACCATTCCAGAGCCCATTCCAGTCTGGGAGCCCTATAGTCCACTCCAGAGTCTGCTCCAGTCCGTGAGCCCTAAGAGTCCATTCCAGACCACATTCCAATCTGGGAGCCCTATAGTCCACTCCAGAGTCTGCTCCAGTCCGGGAGTACCACCTGAACTGCTAGGAGGTTCATCGGCCCTGTAAGTTCCATTGAGGTGGTTATCTGCTCCACCTTTACAGTCTGCCAAGCTCCTGTCCCTGGCTTTCACTGACTTTTCGTGGAGCATCAGGAATCCGCTCTGTAGAGGGTGTGGGGGGGGGGGGGGTGCGCATTACAGGGTATAGTAGGTGTTTCCTTTATAGCCACTAGAAGGCGCACTTTCTAGAACTGTTTCTCTGGACTTTAGTTTCCATCACTCTTTGCTTTGACAATCATGTCTCATTTCACTGTGTTTCATTTACCTTGTTAAAATCTCCATATAAGCCCGGTTTTCTTTGTCTTTAGTTGATGGTTGAGAGTTTTTTTTTTATGACATACTCTTTTCTCTGTTTTGCCTGCAGATTTACTCTGCTTTGTACTTTTCATTAAAATGCTGTGCTTAGGTCATCTTGTTTTGTTAGTGTTCCATGACAGATGATGCATGGTAAGTTAAGATTTTCATTTCAGTACAACATAGCAATAAAGTAAATGTATTCACTGAATATTCAAATCAATTAATGTTACTATTGTTTATGTTTAATAATTTCTTAATTACGTAATATTACCTAAAGAAGTGTTGGATCCGTTAACGTTACCGTTGTTGGCCGTCTGTAACAGAAACGTCCACCTTAATGATTTATGAATATCGCATATCCTACCCAAAAAGACCATAAGCATTGCTGATAAAATCTGAAATAAAAATCAATTGCATGCAATGCACCTAAAATAAAAAAAAAATAAAAAATTCCG
Source organism: Carassius carassius (assembly GCF_963082965.1). NCBI lineage: Eukaryota > Metazoa > Chordata > Actinopteri > Cypriniformes > Cyprinidae > Carassius > Carassius carassius. The sequence continues at coordinate 3,954,630 of NC_081771.1, forward strand.
TGTGACTGATTAATTTCCTTCAAATCGGGTGATTTTAGATCCGTGTTTTAGCTGTGATTACATCATGCTCTCTGCCGGTAGGGAATGGTAAGATGGGGGCTTGAACACATCCAGTGGTTTCACTGTCTGTCAGCAGTTTAGAACGCAATGAGCAATCCAGTTATTATCCTATAAATAGATCAGTGATTGCAATATTAACTTAAATGTATTGAAATTACAGTTATTAATAAATCTTTTACTTTTCTAAGTGAGTAGTGTCACAGTATCAGAACTGCTGGGGCACTGAGAAACCACCCAACTTCCCAAAATATCCTAGCAATCACATAGCATAGCAATGTCTAAACCAAATTTAGAACATATTCATTAAATTTAAAGGGATTATTAATAGCACTGTTTGTTGAAAGTTAACACATGGTGGGTGGGTGTAGGGTTACAATGTTACAGGCATCCAATCAGTTTACTTAAAGCACATAGAGACACCTGTGTAAACGCAACTTACAGACAATATCATTTGTTTGTAGCACAAAAGGTTTGACTAGCGATTACCAGAATGTAGCCTATGTGCATAAGTGATGCTTCTTTTAGCAAACAGCACTAATTACAGTTCAACCAGAGGTGCTTTAAGCATATGTAGTGTGTTTGCATTCTTGAGAAGACCTGTGTCTGGTTGGATGCTGTTCGCACATCAACAAGCTCACAGCATATAATGTGTTACTTCACTTTGTGTTTGGCATGTTTTCTCTGAGACTCCGACTGAGATGTTTAAGGTTTGTTGCGAAGATTCATTGGAAGCTGGTGACCCTGCACTGAGCAGATGACCTCTTAACTGGGTGCCTCTGTTGAATGTAGAAACCTAACATATGATGTTCATTCTTAATAGAAAGCTCATCGAATGTAGTGTAGCTGTAGATTTATAATTCAGGTGAACATTACCATCTAGTGGCTGAATATGGAACAATATGCTCTTAAGAGGAGAGTCTAGCGTGATTTCACCACAAGTACAACATGGTCCTGGATCAACATCCTTGTTCATCCTGAAACAACATTCCAATCAACCAATCAGAATTGATATATATCTTTTCAGAAAATATCTGTTTTAGGCATACAACCAGAGTTAGGTGTTTCTACATCTTTGTTAATCAGCTATCATTTCCCACTAATGTTAGGAATAAATTATGATTAGGGTTAGGGATTGGGTTAAGTCTATATTTTTGGACAATAATGTTGATCCAGGATCATCAGAAGATGTTGATCCAGGAACATGTCTTACTTGGCAAAATCACGGCGACTGAGGCTGGTACAGTAATGTTGGTTTAAATTATTTGTAGAAGAATAAAAAAAAAAAAAAAATATTTCACTTGGACTGAATATGCATAAATATTTTAATAAATCCTAGTTTAATGCTGAAAATACTTTTTTGTTTAGTTTTTTTGTTTTTTAAATACTGTAACCGTTATAAAAGACTAGAAGCAATTTAGAATTTGGCTGAAACCACTGATCTATAATAGAGAATTATATATAGATCACACTGAAACACACTTCTAGTTATTAACATGTAAGGGGAAGTCGGGGTTAGCTGTTGCATTTTTACTTTGTTTATTGACACTTAAAAAAGATCTAATTCAACTTAATGTGTGCATTTAATATTTATTATAGGTTTGTTAATGAGCCTTCAAAAAAGAAAAAGAAATATTAAAACAATGATGGAACAATTCATGAATCACAGAATTGTTTTTAAGTGTAACCACTTTTTAATGAATTAGTATTTGAAAAAAATAAATTGTTAAGAGATTATAGCCTACTTACCTAAATGTATTTATTTAATAAAATGCCGTATGATGACAAGTTAACATCTGCAATCCACTTCAGAAAGAGCTTTTATTTTCAATTTTATTTATTTTTTTAACACGATCCCTTTCTCTTCTATATCATTTTCATAACTCCTCATCTTGAGGGAAAAAAGTAAATATTCTTTTGGGTCTAATTGCTTTATTGAGCAAAACTGTGATTTCTCCAGTAAATACATTTCAGCCGCCTGAGAGAATACTGCGTAGGAAAGGACAAATAAATCCCACTTAAATCAGCACATTCCCATCCTTCTCAAATCAAAAGCAGCATGTTGTAGAACATTTCAGTTTTCACAGAGGGACAATAATCAGTTTCAAAATAGGAAAAAAAAGAGACAATAAGTTTAGTGGTACAGCTGAGGCTCTAAGAAAATAATACTATTTTATACTTTAATTTAAGCTGTTTAGACAAAGTATGCACAAAACTGGCAAGTTAACTCAGAAATATTCATTGTATATATATATACACACACATACACATTGATTTATCACTTTTCATATCTAAAAATAAATCTTTGCCACTCATTGGGTCACATGATATGTCCACAGCCAATCATATGGCTCGAGACTAAATAAACTGAGTGCAAGTCATGATTTTAGCATCTCTTTACACAATTCTTTACATTGTTCTTGTTTCTTTTTTCTAATGCAATTATACCAAAGTAGTCAAATATAGGGAGGAGTATGTGGTTGGAAAACATAGAACAGCCCAAGGCATGTAGAGAAAGTTGTGGAGATACAGCTAAAACCACACAAAGCTGTTCATCTGTTATTCATCATATATATATAAAAATGTTTCTTTACATTTGCCATGGAGGTTCTGTGACAGTTTCGTTCCAAAAGAGCTTCAGCATTTTCTGTGCCTTTCTTCTTCCTTCTATCCTTACATTTTTCTTTTTGTCTGTCAAGATAAAACCATAAAAGCATATAAAACAGTGAATCATATTCAAGTTAAATAATGTAGGCAGTAACACCATATATGTCCTTTATTATTGATGTACAGCATTAAGAATTCAGTTTGATCACTTCAGTACTTCAGTATGTCCATCACTTCTATAATCTAGCCAGAGTGACATTTTTAAAAGAAAAAGGCCATTGATGAAGGAAGGAAGGAATGAAGGAAGGAAGGAAGAAACCACAAATAAATTATCCTATGGTGACTCTCCTCATATTTAACTGTGGAGTATAAAAACATATCAAAATGAAATGTGGATTTATGGGTTCTATTAAAAAAAAAAACATGGGCCATGAATTTACACATTGCCATAAAAATGCACTGAAGTCTCAAAATATTACTTTGTCACCAGTTACTGAGTCAGGTGGAGTGACTCACAAAATCTATTTTTAATGGGGAATCCCTAGAGAGATGTCCAGAAATAATAAGCAAAATTAACTTTTGTTTTCTAAGGGTTAGAAACATAGTGTCAAGTACCTGAATACCCTGAACAAAGAGCTGATTAAAAAATGTGACCGGTTACACTCCTGAAATAAAATAAAAAAAACACTAAAAAAATCAAAACATCAAAAAACCTAATTTATTTATTTATATAACAGATAGCCGTTGACTTTTCAAAGGATTTTTATTTTTATTGTGTTAGTGCTCAATTTCTCACTGTCATGCAATGGACAGCTCATAACCTGAGAATGCTTCATTGAGTTCCTTACAGTACTTCAAATGTTCATGTCTGGTTTGACTTTAAGATTCGAAATCCACAACAGAGGAGCTTCAGGGTGGTATGTACTTTCATCGTCAGAAAAAAGACAAAAAAATATTCTGGAGCAAAAGCGGAACAAATAGTGTGCAGAGGTGGGTGCTTAAGTTTATTTATGCAACATTTTATTTAGCTAAAACCAAATCATAATCCATGTTTGTCTTTTTAAAGGGAACATAATAAGAGCATCATAAAACTGGAGTAAACAGTTATTATGGCCTAAGGAATGGGGTCTGTGGTCGGGGAAACACCACGGTTAGGCAAGAATGCCACTTTCGCCATCATTTTTCCTGTTTTTCTCCTCTTGGTTTTCTCCAGTCTTTTTTATCTGTTGATATTCTCTGCCCTGTGTTTTACCTGCTATGATTAAAGCTTCCTAACTTTTTCATTATTTTCTCTGATTATGCACACACAAAGCACTAACGTGATATTTAGAGCCCTGAATCATCAGTTTTAGGTCCACTGCGGCCTGTTCTACCCTTTAATACTAAAACCAACATCAATCTCCATGTTAAGATCAGAGGTTTGTGTGTTCTCATTTAGGCAGGTAAGTTTGGGTCATCTGTTGGGTCCTAACAGAAAACACTGGCAAATCTTCTGCTGTGAGCCCTTCTGAGATGTGCTGCCTGACTTTCATTAACTCTCAGGGTTACACTTGAAACTTGAGAAGAAAGGAAATGATCTAGAGGACATCCTAGGACTAAATTAAATCATCGGGTTCTCATTGGTCACACCATAATAAGTCTTTGAGGTGTCAACTTCAGAGATAAACCACAATGGTACTGATGGAGAATTCTGCTACAATAAGATTTTCTGTGGTATTATATTATATAAACGACCTTTTAAAAGTCTGGGGTTTTTAAGAAATTCTGCCCTCCAAAGCTAAATTGATTTCATACACTAGAAACTAACGTTTAAATGATAGTGTATTTACCTTTTATTTAGGATGATAGCATAAACATATTTTTTTGCTTTATACCACTATTTATAATATTAACATTATTTGCCAATTATTATTCCAATTAAAAAAAAATGTATTAGTCCAATGAGTTTTTTATATCAAGTTGAGTGCAGTGCATTGTTGGATACATCATTCTTATGCAGTGTACGTACTTTGTAGTGCACATCTTGCATGCATGTAGAAAATTTGCATACTGCACCTTATATTCTCCCATAAATACATAGTATGCCATTCGAAAGTGTTTTCTCGTATGAAAATGACAGCAAAGGAAATTACAATGATAGTCATGCAGTCTTTTCGTCACACATGAGTGCCATTAAGGGCAAGTGAAGGTGACAGAGAAAATATCACGCCTCATTTTCTTAATGCCACCAGACATTTGATCTGCCAGCCATAATGAAGATTGCTGCAAACAAATGATTTCCAGCAGATCATCAAATTAAAACAAAACACAATTTCCCAAATTTAGTCATGGAACCATTTTAACTCTCTATAGTGACAATGTTTGATGTTTGGATTTTTTTTGTGTGTTTCAGTTAAGTGTAGTGTGAGTGTAGTGTGAGTGGCTAATATATATATATACAGTACAGACCAAAAGTTTGGACACAACTTCTCATTCAAAGAGTTTTCTTTATTTTCATGACTATGAAAATTGTAGAGTCACACTGAAGGCATCAAGGGCTATTTGACCAAGAAGGAGACTGATGGGGTGCTGCTCCAGATGACCTGGCCTCCACAGTCACCGGACCTGAACCCAATCGAGATGGTTTAGGGGTGAGCTGGACCGCAGACAGAAGGCAAAAGGGCCAACAAGTGCTAAGCATCTCTCGGGGAACTCCTTCAAGACTGTTGGAAGACCATTTCAGGTGACTACCTCTTGAAGCTCATCAAGAGAATGCCAAGAGTGTGCAAAGCAGTAATCAAAGCAAAAGGTGGCACTTTGAAGAACCTAGAATATGACATATTTTCAGTTGTTTCACACTTTTTTGTTATTTATATAATTCCATATATAATTCCACATGTGTTAATTCATAGTTTTGATGCATTCAGTGTGAATCTACAATTTTCATAGTCATGAAAATAAAGAAAACTCTTTGAATGAGAAGGTGTGTCCAAACTTTTGGTCTGTACTGTATATATATATATATAAAATAAAGAGGCTTGATGTGGATAGTTTAAATAGGATCAGCTAAAAGTGGGGTTTATTCTGCAATTGGCATGAATGTTTAAAAATATGAATCACCTTTTGGACTCTTTTTCTTCATCCTGCACTTTCTGCTCTCAGTCTGAGGTGGGCAGAGGGATTCTGTCTCTTCAGGTGTGTTTCTGGACACCTCACGGGTCCTGCTCTGCTGCCCCCATCTGACACCACAGCTCAGGCCGCTGTGCTGACATGGGCTCCATTCACCCCAAAGCCCAAAGAGACTGAGCACACAGCCTTCTGGAGTACAAACAGATAAAGAATACTTATTCTGTGAAATATCTTTTATTTTGACTGACAGTTTTCCTTTTTGGGTGAGCTATTCCTGATCTTGATGAACTCTGCAAAATCAACGCTACTGAACTGAACTAAATCAACACTGAACTGGCTTGAGCTGAATAATAACATTATAGTTTTCTGTAGGGCTATTTTACTGCTGAAATTGCATTTTTATCATGAATGAAGAACTGTGCAACATTAATATTGCTATTGTCAGAATTGTGCGATAAAAAAAAATTCTGTGAGGACCACTATCATCAAAGATAACTTACAATTAGTATACATTTTAGGTTGGGGTATGGTTCTGTTCTGGGCAAACACTCCCTGCCCATCCTAGCAGGGATCGGAGCATGGAGGGTAAACAGAACAGAACCAACATTAAAAATGAATGTAGCAGATATCATTAATGTGAATGACTTGACTTAATCTTTTGTATCAAAGCTACTGTGTGAGTAAGTAACCAAGTATTTGCACAGCATCAAGTTAACGGCATGTAAATACCCTGGTAAATGCAACCCAAATACAAGTCCATATCTGCTGCTTTTCATTGCCACACATGAGAAAACATCTTGATGTAATTGTTGTGAATTTATTTGTGTCAAATAAAACATGACTGATAGCTTTCTTTCAGTATGGTAATGAGAGTTTAATGCCATCTCCCCATAAAGAAGGTCTGCAAACAAGTCAAGTGCTTACCAACGCATTCTGTGGACTGAAGAAATGTGCCCTCTGGACAGTTTTTGAAGCATTTGCCTTTGAAGAGCAGATATCCTCCCTTGCACTTAGTGCAGAAGTCTTTACTGAAACACCTCTCACACTCTGGAGCTTTGCATTCTGGGAGAAATATGTTTGAGGATTATAGTCTTATATAAGGTGTGTTGTATTGTTAGGCTTTTTTTTTTAGTTTACAATTGTACAATTCTATATTATGGATATATATTGTTTTTACACATCTGACCATGCTTAATATGTGAGTAAATACCAAATATTAGTGAGAATATATATATATATATATATATATATATATATATATATATGATTTAATAATAAGGCCATATTTTACAAATATTATTGTTATTATTACAAATATTATTATTATTTCACTAAATATTATACTATATTAATTTGAAATAAATATAAAATAAACATAAATAATAATAATAATAATAAAGAAATCCATATCTTCTAAGAGATTTGGATGTTACTGATATTATATTACATATAGTATAGTATATCACAGATATTACTGTACAATTATGTGATATAAATGAACTGTTTTCTAGGATGGACTCACTCATGCAGCGGTTGAGATCTTTGGCTCGGAGGCCGAAGTGTCCGGAGGGACAGGAGTGAACACAAGAGCCGTGGTGACTCATGCCATCTCTGTTCAGGAACAGGAAGAGGCGCTCAGAGCAGCGCAGACAGCCGTTTTCCTTCGAACACTCCAGACAGCTCCTGCAGTCCTGTCGCCAGCTCTCTGAAAAACATTTCAAGTCATTATTAGCAAACAGGGAGCATACCTAAGACTGCACACTGGGATTTATGTGCAGTCACATTATGTGACACATTACACTTTCTGTGGTGACATTTGAGGGTTTTGAGATCACATTCTAAAGGCCATAAGCCTGTCTGTCATTTCTGTAGCTTCTTGAAAAGGGCCCAGCTTCTTTCTGTCACCTAACTAAACTGAAGAAACTACTGCAGTGTGCATTCAAGCAATGCAGGATTTGAGTTTTGATGTGTGCATTATCATGATTAATTGTGATAAATGATGCAATCAAGACTTAAGGGTTTCTCCTGGTAGAAGATAGAAATCCGACCAATGCTAAATCCCGAGACTGGAGATCGAAGCCTCTCATCTGCGTGTGTTGTGTCACGCTGAGCCACTGGAGAGGGTTTGCAGGGGGGAGATGTGAGGAAACTGCCAGATGGTTTTTATCTTCATGTCCTTCATTAGGGAAATAAAGAGAGACACCAGTCTCAAAGGACGTTGTTGAGCCAAGGAGAGATGCTTCTGCTGAGTTCTCGTTTATATATTGTTCACTATTTTCTGCATGGATGTCAAATGAAATTGAGAAAATATGGGGAAAATACAGTTGAGAAATGAAGGCCGGATAGTGTACTGAACTGAGAAAAGTCTGTGTGTTTTTGCTCTGTAGAACATCTCTATTCTTGATTTTTATTATTATTATTTTATTTTACTTTACTTTTTTTTTTTGCAGATTTTACAAACAAATTAGTGCTAGTTTGTGTAGGCACATAAATGGCAAGTTACATAAAAATAAAGAGTAGTTCAAAACAAGGGTTTCAAACTATTTTGCAGTTTAATTATTTTGCTTGTGCTTGTGCTTACGATAAATAGATAGATAGAGAGAGAGAGAGAGAGAGAGAGAGAGAGAGAGAGAGATACAGTATATGCAGAATATAACCATCTTTGCTTTAATTTCAAGCTTTCAAGCATAGCTTGAGGGGGTTTTAGTCTTTAGCTTTTTTAGAAAGAAATAAATAAATCAATACCTAAAGCAACCCATACTGAAGCAGAATAAAGTCTCAGCCATCATAAATTAGATCTAATGCTTCGTGACTATTCTGGAAAATCAGTTGTAAATAAACTGACAGATCTTGCCGCAGTGCATCAAGATTTATTACCAACTGGTCTATATTTCAGTCTTCTGAGTTCTGCTGAAAATATGCACATAAATATGATCCACACGGTGTACACGCCTAATCTCATCATGGATAATACATCATACAGGTGCATCTCAATAAATTAGAATGTCATGGAAAAGTTCATTTATTTCAGTAATTCAACTCAAATAGTGAAACTCATGTATTCAATAAATTCAATGCACACAGACTGAAGTAGTTTAAGTCTTTGGTTCTTTTAATTGTGATGATTTTGGCTCACATTTGACAAAAACCCATCAATTCACTATCTCAGCAAATTAGAATACTTCATAAGACCAATAAAAAAAATAAAAATAATAAAAACCTTTTTAGTGAGTTGTTGGCCTTCTGGAAAGTATATACATTTACTGTACATGTACTCAATACTTGGTTGGGGCTCCTTCTGCTTTAATTACTGCCTCAATTTGGCGTGGCATGGATGTGATCAGTTTGTGGCACTGCCGAGGTGGTGTGGAAGACCAGGTTTCTTTGACAGTGGCTTTCAGCTCATCTGCATTGTTTGGTCTCTTGTTTCTCATTTTCCTCTTGACAATACACCATAGATTCTCTCTGGGGTTCAGGTCTGGTGAGTTTGCTGGCCAGTCAAGCACACCAACACCATGGTCATTTAACCAACTTTTGGTGCTTCTGGCAGTGTGGGCAGGTGCCAAATCCTGCTGGAAAATGAAATCAGCATCTTCAAAAAGCTAGTCAGCCAAAAGAAGCATGAAGTGCTCCAAAATTTCTTGGTAAACGGGTGCAGTGACTTTGGTTTTTCAAAAAACACAATGGATCAACACCAGCAGATGACATTGCACCTCAAATCATCACAGACTGTGGAAACTTAACACTGGACTTCAAGCAACTTGGGCTAGGAGCTTCTCCTCCCTTCCTTCAGACTCTAGGACCTTGGTTTCCAAATGAAATACAAAACTTGCTCTCATCTGAAAAGAGGACTTTGGACCACTGGGCAACAGTCCAGTTCTTCTTCTCCTTAGCCCAGGTAAGACGCCTATGACATTGTCTGTGGTTCAGCAAATTCCTTGACACGTCTGTATGCCTTGACCCCAGCCTCAGTCCATTCCTTGCGAAGTTCACTCAAATTCTTGAATCGATCTTGCTTGACAATCCTCATAAGGCTGTGGTTCTCTCTGTTGGTTGTGCATCTTTTTCTTCCACACTTTTTCCTTCCACTCAACTTTCTGTTAACATGCTTGGATACAGCACTCTGTGAACAGCCAGCTTCTTTCTCAATGAATGTTTGTGGCTTACCCTCCTTGTGAAGGGTGTCAATGGACAACTGTCAGATCAACAGTCTTCTCCACGATTGCGTAGCCTAGTGAACCAAACTGAGAGAGGAAACCTCAGGAAACCTTTGCAGATGTTTTGAGTTGATTAGCTGATTGGCATGTCACCATATTCTAATTTGTTGAGATGAATCATCACAATTAAAAGAACCAAAGACTTAAACTACTTTAGTCTGTGTGCAATGAATTTATTTAATACACAAGTTTCACAACTTGAGTTGAATTACTGAAATAAATGTAACTTTTAAATAAACTTTTCCATGACATTCTAATTTATTGTGATGCAACTGTATGTGTTGACTTTACAACTCTCAGTTGATACTAGATAAATGCAATACCATTTTATTTATTTATTTTCCATTTAAATTGCAGGTATAAAGTTTAACTGTAACACTTCATACTGGTAAAGTCATGTTTAACACTTATTTACGGTCTCAGCAGTCACTGAGTCAACATTGGTTCTCACGGCATATTTCATTTTATATAAAATATAATAACAAACATATGATATTATATATGATTACTACTACTTAGTAAAATATAACTCCAAAATCACACAAGCCTATTATATATAATCCAATACAAAGGAACCACTGGATGAACACTATGGAAATAAAGATTTCATGCAGAATAAACAGAAGTCTTAATAGTTAGAAACAAATACCTAGCATATAATGGTGCCAAAAGCACTAAACAGCAACAAACAGCACCAGTTCTTTCCTAACAACAGTCTTACGCACATCAAAATCTTCATGCTCCATCATGTCACTGCATGTAGAGACAAACATTTGTCTTTCAGAGTTTTTAATCAATGGTGTAGATTCATGCAGCTAATGACTATTTTACTGTATCAAAAGTATTTTCAGTGCAAAGTGCGCTATTCACTATTGCCTCTGTAAATAAACAATATCACTAACTATACTCTTGATGTTGAGTGTTGAGTTAAATGACCGATCACAACTAACTTATTCTCTTTTTAGATTTGCACCAAGTAATATTAAATAAAACATATTGTCTTGTTACAGTATATATTTTGGGATCATAAAAAATGTCAATCTGGAGATTGAAAGTGTTTCCATGTGAAATTATAATCTCTTATAATTATCTTATTTCAACAGGATGCCAAATCACAACAACTAGAATAGATTTGTGCCATATTACAATTCTAAGCTTCAAATAGCCAGGGAAAATCACTGTAACACACAGCCTCAAGTAACTTATCAATGTCATTAAATGGTGACAATGTGTTCAATAAGTATACATATATTTAATTAAACAAAATCTAAATAATTCACAAGTGTCCTCATATTACTTTATAATTCTACTAATAATCACACACCTGTATTCGTATAAATCACATCTATTTAAACCAGTTTGAACCTGGCTCATCCAATCAGACATGAGAGTCAGAACTATTCTTTGCATTAAACAAATCAACATTTGTGTAAACATGCAATATTTGGTATTGGAACACATTTTGAATTTACCATTACAAAACAAAAGTACCACAGCACATGAATTTCACTGCCATGGTTCATATAGAGGACCTTGAAGAATAACATGGTACACTCTCAGAAAAAAAGAGAGACACTTTTATGTCTTATTTACCCCTAAAGAGTACACATTAGTACCATAAAAGTAGATATTGGAACCTAAATGGTAATTTTTGATATTCTTGAAAAAGTACCCCACTAAAATTTTTGTACCTTTTTTCTGAGACTGTAACATGTCCATAAACTATAGTATTTGGTACTTTTTGTAAGTGTATAGTTGATTGCACATAAGCATTATCATTTAAAAGCAGATATGATCTTACCACTTCGTTTTCTTGCAGCTAACGTCAATATAAGCGTCTGACAAACAAGGGAGAGGAGAGCCAAAAGTTGCCAATGCATCTGGACAAGGAACAGGTTCCGTAACATCTGCCTGAAAGACTGCCTCTGAAAGAGAGCCGGCCTCCTCTCTGCCTCATGGAAACTCATGGTTAACAGCCTGATGCTCACCCTGCCCACGTCACCTGATCTCCACCAACATCTGTCCAATTTACCTTTCAGTTGTTGAGTAATTGTGCTCGTTTCAGGATGTCGTATTGCGTGTATTCCACCTTTAATGTTGCATACCTGAGGCACAACTCCACTTTTGACCTTTCTGTCAACCCACAATCTTTAGCCTGACTGTTTCATCCCTCTATATTTAGATGGTTTAGAAGATTTGGGTTTATTTTTCCAAACACAGTGGAACACAGATTGCAGTTTTCTGTGGTTGTGGTGCCCTGGATCGTGCAGATCTCCTTCCTGTTCTCTGCAGCTTTGAGGTCGGGTTTGTTTATTTTATCATATAAAGTTGAGGGTATCATTAAAAATCTCTGGAGAAAAAAAGAGTGAGAAGAGTGAGCATATATAACAAATACATCTTATGGCTTGCCATCTGCAGTTTTTCATGGAGCTGCTTAACAAACAGCAAATGTTTAACACACACACAAAAAATGCCTGAATTAGACTGAAAAATGAGCAGATATAAACAAACAAACAAACCAGTGAAAACAGCTTTCATGGGTAATTGGGCTATTGTTCCTTCCAAATATTATTTAGAGACCGTTTACAACAAGCTTTAGAAGTCCATTTGTATGTAATTAGATCTTTCTTTCAGTTTTCTCCTCACTGCTTGCAAAAGTTCTCCATTTCAAGTGCGTTTGTTTAAAATCAAAATGTAAACATTATCGATAAATAATCAAGTTCTGATATTGATAAAACTAACCTATTTATTTAATGCCAAGATTGACATTATAGTACATGAATAATAAACAAGAATGAAGTCATGCATGCAATCAATGGTACTTTGCAAAATGTAAAAACATTGCAGTACCATGATGGAATCACATGCAAAAACAGAAATATAACTACTGGAGTTTTGTTGAACATGGTACCATGGTACTATCATGGTATTGGCACAAAAAAAAAGTGCATCAGTTTTGTATTACATAGTATACCTGCTATGGTTTTGAACCATGGTACTACAATGAAAGGGGATACTATAATATGGTACTTTAGTAGACTTACTTCATGATATTCATGGGCTCAACCAGGCTGAAAGAGCATAGAGGGGGGGAAGGCCCCGCTGCGCTCATGACATTCCGCTAAATATGCACCAGATGCGGTGGGTAAGATACTGGCCGTTCAGAGGCACGCCATGAAGAAGTGGCACTGCACATCTCTGTTGCACTCTCTTCCAATCAGTGTAACTCCACTGGATTCAAAGCTCGCTGTCAGTCTTGGGTCTGTTGAGATGTCGTGGAGCCCACTTCCCTGCTGCTTCTCATTTGCTGGATTGTCTCTCTGGTTTCCTTTGAGGCTGTTATAGATGGACTGAGACGGGCAGCTCTCCTCCACTGCCTTGAAGTGCCTGGTACTCAATCTAATCAGAGGATAAAGACACAGACTTACAGATGCGTAAAAGATATTACATAGCTACAGTTTTTTTTTTCCAAAAAGGTTTTCCGATTTCAGCATGTCTTTTAACATCTTTAAGGGGTCAAATCACTTTTCCCTTTACTATTTCCTCTGACAGAGATCGTGTTTTTATTAGGACTGCCATAATGCATGCATTAATTGAACAGAAAAGTCCATCCAGAAATGAAAGCTGTCATTATTTACTTACCCTCATGTTGTTCCAATTTGGATGAAACAAAATAAGATGTTTTGGAGAAATGCGCTCTTCTCCATGAAACGAATGCTTATTGTGCGAATGCTTGATTTTAGATTTCTTTTTCTACCGAAAAAAGTTGTGTATGCAAAATCCAATTTCAGCCAAATGTAACGTTTTTATTACTCGCAGGATGATTTATTTGCCTGTTACGACCCGTGAGGTCTGTGTGTGTTGTTGGTGTTTTCTGTCTCTATTCAGCAGGTGTCCCATATCTTGAGGTTGACGAGGTGAGAATCCCGCAGCTGAAGCGGATCAGTGGCATTTAGTAAGGGTGTATAAATTGAGCAAAGTGAAGTGCTCTTGGTGTGGTTGTTCTTTTTCCCTGGGCAGCTCGTGGCAGACTGTGTGGATTACTGTGTGGATTACTGTGTGGATTACTGTGTGGTTTACAGTGTGGTTTACAGTGTGGTTTACAGTGTGGTTTACAGTGTGGTTTACAGCGTGGTTTATAGCGTGGTTTATAGCGTGATCTGCTGGGTGTTGATCTTAGTTTTCTCCCCGCACCGACGGTCAAGGGACTCTGTGGAGGCAGTTGTGGGACTGAGGTTCCTGATTAGCTGGAAGTCGGCGTGGTAAGAGGTGGGCAATCTCCACGTGTGTTTCAGTAACGCAGTGGGAGCCGTGAAGAACGTGTGTTGTATGGTTTTTATTGAGCTTCTGTTTTTGTGGATTACTTTATATAGGGATTAAATAAATAAATGAACTTGACACATGTTTTGAGTTATCCTTGGTTTTTCCATCCTGGGTATATATTTGTTAGTCCCACACCCCTAGACAAGCTGGGCATATAACATTGCCTCTGCCAAAAAAGTCAAATCTGCTACTGACTTCTAAAGTGGTAGTTTCATTTAACACTGACCTGGTCACCTTCTTGTTTCCAAGTTCTCATTCATCAGTTCACCTTAAAGATGCACAGACGTACTGATGACTAACACTCTAAAGTCTGCAGGTCTTGGAGTGGAGAGTTTATGTGGAATGCATGAAACATTCCTTCAGTATTGCACAGATGGGATGTGGGAGTAAATTTTGAAGATATCATATTTCTGTCAAACTCTCTGAAGCTGATTAAAATGTAATGCTTATTAATGATATCCTTTTGATTATCAATTTGATTCATAAATCTCAGACATTTCCAAACGAAACATTTTAGCTAACAGTCAAGTTTAAAAGACAGTTTATCTGACTGACAGGTTGAAGAGGTGTATGTAACGGCCTAGCAGTATCTGTCTGTAAAAGAGAAAGACAAGAAGTGGAGACTCACTCTGAGGTGCAAAGAAAAGAAGTTCAAGTTTTCACAGACTTCAGCTCGGATATATATAAAGTAGCAGGGCATCTCAAACGAGGACCATATGCTCCACCTGGACTGTGTGTAATGTGCTCAACAAGACGAGCAGCCAAAGCACGCTAACAGCATCTCATACTTGGCATTAAGCAGACCCTCATCTCTCTATCTGTCAATCTATCTAACTTTGTATTTTATAGTTGCATGTGTATTTTTAAGGCAAAGCTTTGAGGATTTCATGCATTCTTTGGTAATGTTTGATTTTACTAAAAGTCTATTTGTGACCACACTATTATAATTTTGTCATGCACTAAAGCCTTTACTAACTAACCACAATTCATAGTTACAAAATGTTTTTGAATCTAAACTTCTGCAGATGTCCAGAAGGATGCTTGAAAAACAAAATAATTAACATAATTATTTAAATAAAATGAAGTAAAATAAGATAAAAATTTAATAAAATATGCGAAGGCTAACTGTCGGATGACTCTTCATTACTTTTTTTATGTTTTATCATGTGACTCGTTGTTGTGTTGTGATAAGTAGCTTCATGGAACTGGTCTGGCTTTGATGTGCAACTGAAATCTCGTTTTTCATGATAATGATGCATCAAGTCTGGACCTCATTAGGTAACCAACTGAAAACCTTCACACATGGTGGCCTTATTGTCAGACAAACCTGAACCTGTGTGGACCAGCCTACTGGAACTATGAGCTCTTATTCTCTGTATGTGATCTGAAGTCAACATTTGCCTTCAAGACAGCTGGCTCCAGAGCTTCATACCTCTCAGGCTTACAGTAAATCCACACGACTCTGAGAACTGAACTCATCTAATCTTTCCAAGCTGAAGACCTACAGTCTTTAACAGGGAAATGAAAACACCTGTTTCGGGTTTTCCTGCATGTCTGTTCACTGCGGCGAGAGGAAAAACTGACAAAAGAGTGTTGTGGGTGGTTACTAGGACGTTGCTATGGAGGGATTTTAGCAATTTGCAATGATTCTACAGCCTTTTTTTTTCAGGTGACTGCAAGTTGTTAGGTGTATTGTTTGCGTTAGGCTAACCAAGACTTATCATAGCACTTACATACTGTTACTCTTTTGTTGGTTTTGACTTCTTCAACTGTCATCATTTGTCAGTCACTTTGGATAAAAGCATCTGCTAAATGACTAAATGTAAATGTATAATGATATAATTTCCCAGTTCGAGTTAGATTTTATAAAAAAATGTAAAAAAACAAACACAATTTTGCTATTGCAAAATTAATTTACAATGCTACAGGCATTTAGGTGATTGCCTATATAGCTAAAGATATGATTTAGCTCCTGCACCATAAATCTTTAAGATTTTTTCACATTGCATCATAAGCCAGGTAAAAATCATAAATCAGACTGGTAAAAAATATAAAAGCACACCTCTATACTGCACTTAAATGTTATGTCTGAATGAAACAATGACAAAAGAAACTGTTACTGGTTGCTTTATACGTCAGTTAGACTTTCTAATGGACAGTTCTTAATTTGAAAACTACTGAAAAGTGGTCTAGTCAAAAGTCTGCTTTAAAATTATACTGCCTTGAATTATCACTTTTCATTAAAGCAGATACTTTTGAGTACACGTAAGACAGCAGCAAAGACTAATGCAGATGGGCAGTACTGTACATTACTCTCATGCTGTAGTAATAAACCTTTCTAGAAGGTGCGTCATGAATTATGAACCCTGAACTTTGAGTGGCATCATACAGAGATGACACTGAGATTACATACAGACTTTTTATATTGCTGTTGTTGGCATCAAACACACATCTGGAGGCAATAATCGCAAAGCTCCCTTAAGAGCAAATGAGTAGTTGACATGAAATGACAGCAGTGTTCTGCAGTATGACATGCTTTATTGACATTGTTAAACCACATTTTTCTTATATAATTACTGGATAAACTACTGTTCAAAAGTTTTGGGTCAGTAAGATTTTTTTTACGTTTTAGAAAGAACTCTCTTACGCTCATCATGGCTGCATTTATTTGAACAAAAACTCAATAAAACCGTATATAGCAAAACATTATTAAAATTTTAATATATTTGATCAATTCTCCAGTCTTCAGTGTCACATGATCCTTCAGATCCTTTTGAGAAATAGCAGATACATTAAATGTTTAGCATTACAAATGTCTTAACTGACAATTTTGATCAACTTAATGCATCCTTGCTAAATAAAGTTATTAATTTCTTTCAAAAAACTTACCCCATTAAAAGACTACAGGAAAAGCTTTCATACATCAAATTGCATAACTATCCACAAATCCACAGCACATTTCAGTGACCACATTTTCAGTACATTGTGTTTTATAGTAATATACAGCTTTTTGTTTAATACAGACAGTACTTACAGTATATTAGAGGAGAAAGACTCAAAGCAGAAAATATCCAAGCAGTGAATCTAAGTGTTCTTTAAATAAAAGTTAAAAGGTCTGTAGCGCTCTTGTAAGTGCTGTAATTGAATGTAAGCAACACTGAAGCATTGATTAGATGGCAGGCCTGCTCTCTGAAGTAAGCTTCTGTGAAATGTGTTTTCAGTGTACTGTAAGTCAAAACAGATGCTGAGGTTATTGTTATAGCTTGCGAATGTCAAGAAAAGCCATGAACAATGAACTGGAATTCGTTCATTCATTCATGATTTTAAAGCACAACAAAGATTAAAATGCTCACTTGAACGGTGATGTATATTATTGTCAGGAGTGATTATTTCAGTTTGCATAATGTTTATGTCCTCATTTTATATGTAGCCTATGTATATTGCAGCAAGTAAACATTAAGTAAATAATTAATTAAATAAATAAATAAAAGAAACATAACTATTTATAAATGAATAGTCAGTGAACATTAAATGAATGAATGAATGAAGTTATTTCAATTTATCAAAAGGCTCCATTATTACAAGCAGGTGGTGACAACAATAACTTCATTCTCTTTAGAGTTACAAATGATCTGCTCTTATCATCTGATCGTGGGTGTATCTCTCTATTAGTTTTATTGGATCTTAGTGCTGCGTTTGACACAACTGACCACAACATTCTTTTGCATAGACTTGAACACTTTGTTGGCATTAATGGAAGTGCATTAGCATGGTTTAAGTCATACTTATATGACCGCCATCAGTTCGTAGCAGTGAATGAAAATGTATCATATCGATCACAAGTGCAGTATGGAGTACCTCAAGGCTCAGTACTAGGGCCCCTACTCTTCACGCTTTATATGTTACCCTTGGGAGATATCATCAGGAAACATGGTGTTAGCTTTCACTATTATGCTGATGACTCAGCTCTATATTTCTTCGCGGCCCGGTGAAACACACCAATTAGAAAAACTAATGGAATGCATAGTCGATATAAAAAACTGGATGACGAGTAATTTCTTACTGCTAAATTCTGAAAAAACAGAGGTGTTAATTATAGGACCTAAAAATTCTGCTTGATAACCTAGAACACTGTCTAAGACTTGATGGTTGCTCTGTCAATTCTTTGTCATCAGTTAGGAACCTAGGTGTGCTATTTGATAGCAATCTTTCTGTAGAAACCACGTTTCTAGCATTTGTAAAACTGCATTTTTCCATCTCAAAAATATATCTAAATTACGGCCTATGCTCTCAATGTCAAATGCAGAAATGTTAATCCATGCTTTTATGACCTCAAGGTTAGATTATTGTAATGCTTTATTGGGTGATTGTTGTGCACGCTTAGTAAACAAACTATAGCTAGTCCAAAATGCAGCAGCAAGAGTTCTTAATAGAACCAGGAAGTATGACCATATTAGCCCGGTCCTGTCAACACTGCACTGGCTCCCTATCAAACATCGTAAAGATTTTAAAATATTGCTTATTACTTATAAAGCCCTGAATGGTTTAGCACCTTAGTATTTGAATGAGCTAATTTTACATTATAATCCTCTACGTACACTACGTTCTCAAAACTCAGGCAATTTGATAATACCTAGAATATCAAAATCAACTGCGGGCGGTAGATCCTTTTCCTATTTGGCTCCTAAACTCTGGAATAACCTTCCTAACATTGTTCGGGAGGCAGACACACCCTTGCAGTTTAAATCTAGATTAAAGACCCATCTCTTTAACCTGGCTTACACATACTAATATGCTTTTAATATCCAAATCCGTTAAAGGATTTTTAGGCTGCATTAATTAGGTAAACCGGAACCGGGAACACTTCCCATAACACCCTATGTACTTGCTACATCATTCGAAGAATGGCATCTATGCTAATATTTGTCTGTGTCTCTCTTATTCCGAGGTCTCCGTAGCCACCAGATCCAGTCTGTATCCAGATCAGAGGGTCACTGCAGTCACCCGGATCCAGTACGTATCCAGACCAGATGGTGGATCGGCACCTAGAGAGGACCTCTACATCCCTGAAAGACAGCGGAGACCAGGACAACTAGAGCCCCAGATACATATCCCCTGTAAAGACCTTGTCTCAGAGGACCACCAGGACAAGACCACAGGAAATAGATGATTCTTCTGCACAATCTGACTTTGCTGCAGCCTGGAATTAAACTACTGGTTTCGTCTGGTCAGAGGAGAACTGGCCCCCCAACTGAGCCTGGTTTTTCCCAAGGTTTTTTTCTCCATTCTGTCACCGATGGAGTTTCGGTTCCTTGCCGCTGTCGCCTCTGGCTTGCTTAGTTGGGGACACTTCATCTACAGCAATATTGTTGACTTGATTGCAAATAAATGCACAGACACTATTTAACTGAACAGAGATGACATCACTGAATTCAATGATGAACTGCCTTTAACTATCATTTTGCATTATTGACACATTGTTTTCCTAATGAATGTTGTTCAGTTGCTTTGACGCAATGTATTTTGTTTAAAGCGCTATATAAATAAAGGTGACTTGACTTAACAAGAAAAAAAAAATCCCTTAGATGTAACAAGAAATTACATTGCATGGTATCACATGGTATAAGGTAGGGTATAAAACTAAATAAAAGCTGTAATACTTACATTGTGATTTTTATAGGATAACACACTAAACTCCACAGACAAACCGCCCAACTTTTCCAGGTAAACAACCGACCAAATAATTTGAATAAACTGTACAATATTTGGGTTAAAATGTAATTAATATAACGGGAGCTTTATTTTATCAGTGCCTGAATATTGACAGCGTCTTATGAATCTACAGGTGCATCTCTAAATTAGAATGTTGTGGAAAGGTTCATTTATTTCAGTAATTCAACTCAAATTGTGAAACTTGTGTATTAAATAAATTAAATGCACACAGACTGAAGTAGTTTAAGTTTGGTTCTTTTAATTTTGATGACTTTGGCTCACATTTAACAAAAACCCACCAACAAATTAGAATATGGTGACATGCCAATCAGCTAATCAACTCGAAACACCTGCAAAGGTTTCCTGAGCCTTCAAAATAGTCTCTCAGTTTGGTTCAGTAGGCTACACAATCATGGGAAAGACTGTTGATCTGACAGCTGTCCAGAAGACAATCATTGACACCCTTCACAAGGAGGGTAAGCCACAAACATTTATTGCCAAAGAAGCTGGCTGTTCACAGAGTCCTGTTGTTACGATCGGAACCCAGAGAAACGCAGGAGACTAGAGATCCAAATGCAGTTTGGTATTTAATGGGTAATCCAAATCAGCATCCAACAAGCAGGGGTCAAAACCAGAAATCAATCCAAACAAACAAACACTAGGGATAGAAACAGGAAACTGGGTGACGGAATGAAAGGACCCCATGAAGACAAACAGAAAAAGACCAGTTAATATAGGCAGGGTAATGACTATCAAGTGAAGACACCTGAGTGCAATTAACAGTGATGAAGGGACAAGGCTTTGTGGGAATTGTAGTGCCTAAGGTGAGGTGCCTATGGGGAAGTGAGACCACTAGTGGAGACTCAGGGAAACCGAGACCAGACAGCGTGACAGCTGTAACCAGAATGTTGAGTGGAAGGAAAACGTGTGGAAGGAAAAAGATACACAACCAACCGAGAGAACCGAAGGCCTTATGAGGAATGTCAAGTGAAATCGATTCAAGCATAGGTAGTCCTGATGGGTCCCCATGGCCCCGCCCATGAAAAATCCAGGTAAAATAAAATATTTTCCAGACTTTTCAAGGGCCCTCTCTTCCTTTGGGGCCCTGGTAATCAGTACTGGTTTTACCCCCAGTCCGACGCCCCTGGGTGTTGGTGTGCTTGACTGGCCAGCAAACTCACCAGACCTGAACCCCAGAGAGAATCTATGGGGTATTGTCAAGAGGAAAATAAGAAACAAGAGACCAAACAATGCAGATGAGCTGAAAGCCACTGTCAAAGAAACCTGGTCTTCCACACCACCTCGGCAGTGCCACAAACTGATCACATCCATGCCACGCCAAATTGAGGCAGTAATTAAAGCAGAAGGAGCCCCAACCAAGTATTGAGTACATGTACAGTAAATGAACATACTTTCCAGTAGGCCAACAATCCACTAAAAATGTTTTTTTATTGGTCTTATGAAGTATTCTAATTTTTCGACATAGTGAATTGGTGGGTTTTTGTTAAATGTGAGCCAGAATCATCACAATTAAAATAACCAAAGACTTAAACTATTTCAGTGTGTGTGCATTGAATTTATTTAATACACGAGTTTCACAATTTGAGTTGAATTACTGAAATAAATTAACTTTTTTTCCACGACATTCTAATTTATTGAGATGCACCTGTATTTTCCAAAAGCGTCCCTTTGCTTTAAATGTCATCGGAACGCAAGTTCAGGATGTTGTTTCCAGTCGGGAACATTTCTGGTCCGACTGCTTCAGCATGACAAACCAAATTAGAAGTAAACTTGAAACTGTGAAATTCAAGTTTTAAAAAACCCTATAGACCTGCAAAACTCACGTAATATTATAGTTTAAACTAAATATTTATCTTGGCAGCTGCAGCGTCCATACGCCATGCATGCAGAGTGAAGTCGCTGGTTATTTTCACGCAGACAGCGGTTTGTTTTGGTTTCATTTAATCGGAATATCACTGTGTTTAAAGATGGCAGGACTGGAGCTGCTCTTCAACTGCGTGTCAAACTCTTTAACTTGTTCCCATGATGCTCTGATGTGTTTCGTACACTGGGAAATCGTGAAAAGGGGCTATAAATGTCTGGGCATTGGAGATGAGGTAAGTCAGTGGTTACTTTGTGTATAACTCGCGTGATAATATCTTACAAAAAGTAGAAGGCATGTGTGTTTACTGAAATGCTATTAAAAAAACACAAGGCATTTAAGACACTTAAGTCACACTTAAAATGTCTGATGATCATTGCATTACATAAACTATCAAGCCAACACAAGCACCTGCAGCAAATGCTTCACTAGATTGTTTTGGTGCAAAATGTTGCCTGATTAGAAATCATCGATTTTCCACACAGCCCAAGGATGGAGAGAAGAAGTCAGAACTGCTTCCAACTGGCTGGAATGAAAGCAAGGATCTGTATGCACTCAGATACAGATCCAATGATGACAAGTCAACCCTGCTGCTCAAAGCCTTCACAGTGGATTCAACCCTCATCTTCAATCTAATGGTAAATTAATTTAGCTGGTTATTAGTGCACTTCCTGACATAACAATATTATAGCTTCAAATCAGACTAAATGTTTTTTTTTACACTTTGTCACATCTTTGCAGGACTCCAAGACAGAAAAAGTAACCGATCTCACAGTTAACATCAGTGAGTATGTTGATGAAGCCAATCTGCAGACGTTTGAAAGGTTTGTGCATTTATTCTGTGCAACAAAATGTACAAAAGTTACAAATCACTGTTTCTGTTTTAACTTTGTGTGCATCTGAAAATCTTCAGTGTTGGAAATCACACCAGAAAATATATTTCTTTTTCCACATTTTTCTGGACACTTAAATTTGTCTCTTAAAAAAGAAAAATGCTTTATTTTTGTATTTAGTATTGCCACCATCCCAAATGTTGGCAATATCATACATGTTCTCTAACTGTCAGAAATAATAAAACATAACAATAGAATCTTCAAATACATGAAAGATTAATGTAAAAAAGTCTACATGTTCTAACATGTCCATTTTGCTCTTTCAGTGTGTTTAAGAACACAGACGAGCTGATCATGAAGCTAAAGTCTTCACTGCTGCCCACTGAAAAAGAGGAACGTCAAGGAAAGACAGAGAAGAAAACAGAAAGTGAAAGAGCCTCAAACTTAAGGGACCCTCTCAGTGATCCTCTCCTGATCCCAACCAGGGGCCATCCAAGCAGACACCCACCCAACTGGTGAACTTTCACTGCATCATTCCTTTTCTCATGCAAATTATACATTGGTTTCAGAGGTGTTCAGAGGAGAACTTTTTGGGGAATTTTGAGATGTAGTCTATGGAGATTTGTTTAGCAAAGTTGCCCTAACAGCACTCAAACAGCCAGCTGTTGCTATGGTTACCGCCTCAGGTGATC